>NC_092347.1:69012728-69329446 GCF_963676685.1 Mytilus edulis
GTCAAAAGAAATTACGCAATTATCATAAAAAATTGCAAGTCTGCATAATTTAATTTAATAAATCATGAAATATAAAACATTTCGTTCACCATCATGTTCATACAACATGCCTGCAGACATAACAAAATAGAAGTTCAAGATTAAAGGAAAAGGTAGTGCATGTTTTAATATTTGTATTGACTAATTCCTTTTCGCTTGCTGAACGTCCAGTGGCTTATATTTTACGCTTTTCAGGAGAAATTAAATTCACAATAAATTGAAAGGGATAGGTTTCTGCTAAGTGGATCGTTCTGGAACTGAGAACAGGTGCTCACGCTTGGAATCAGTTTCAGTAGCAATGACGATATTTCGTTATTGTCGGTTTTAATCCAAGAAACACATTTTGTGCACGTTGAAATTGATTGAGCACGTAAAATTCAGACAGCACATATGTCAGGGCCGTTTACACAGCATGCAAAATGCTGTATTTCTTTTATCTGTCTTGTTGTAGTTTGGCAATTCCAAAGAGATATATACACTTCTTCTTGATATGGCTCAAAAAGCAGTTGTTTAAAGTTTACTTCTTTATTCCTTGATATTACAATTTTCTGCATTTCGATTATTTTCAAAAACATACACGTATGTTGATGATGGTGTAATTATTTAAGGATAAGTGGGGGCTCTTCATTGATCTAATTGCAATGTTTAGACTTCGGGAAATAGTCCGAGGTCGATATGCTTCTCTAGGTCGATATAACATCGTATTGACCTCTACCAAAGGCTACAATTGTTATATTATTAATCAACAACTATTGCATGAACAATGTAACATTGGGGATTTCTAGAATGTATTTTTAGTAACATGTTGTATGCCCTGTGCAATATGCTGTTTTTGACCTACGAAAAGCTTAACACAACAGTATTGGCGTGCAATCTGAGTAAATACAAATGTACATGTGATCAAGTTTTAACGAATCACAAATCCTTAAAAATATTCGATTAATAATATATAACAATAAGGAAAAGTGATATGACTGCCAATGAGACAAATCTCAACTAGAGACAAAATGACGTTGCAGATAGAAACTATAAGTCACCGTACGACCTTTAACAAGGATCAGAACTTATACAGAATAGCAAGCTATAAAAATAAAAGGCTCCGAAATGACAAATCTAAAATAATTCAAACGTTATTACGGTTATAACCAAAGACCGGATTCGTGTACAAAACAATAAACGAAAACAAATATGATATACAGCAACAAACTACATCCACTGAATTACAGGCATATTTTGGCATACATGTTTAAACTTGTTGTATAAACGGTCCTCGAACGTAGATTTCCCTTTCAGGCCTGGTTTATGCGGTATCATTTGTCCGTTTTATCAAATCACATGCTTAAAAAGTGAAATTCAGTAAACAAACTTTGAATCTATTAAAAATTAAAAACGGATGTTTATTTTCATATCCATATGATTTTGTGCGTGTAAATAATATTAACCTTATATGTATAATGTTGGAAATTTTTATAATGGAACAAGTTTTTGGCCCATTTTTCATTAATTTTCATACATGATTTTTTTTTCTTGTGATATCTACTTTTCATTTTTTTTCAATTTTTTTTTTGCTGTAGGCGTTTTGAGCAAGAAATGTGTTTGTCAAATATTTTAATTAATCTTATTAAGTTTCGTAACTTTTCCCAGAAGTAATAAATGATTTAAAATATTCTTTAAATACACAGTTTAATAGTTTTATTTTAATATCGTGATCATCACAGACATTATTGATATGATTTATGTAAGAAAAGGCTATTAAATATGGGTTTAATTGAATATTTTTGCAGATTTTAACATTTAACATACCACTTTTCTCGGGTTTTTAAGATCTTATAAGTTGAAGATAGAGCGATAAGCTTTATATATATTCTTCACAAGGAGAACAAACTTCTCAACTAAAACGCATCAGAACAGTTCGGAATACAAAAGGTTAAAAATTTATGAATTGTGTCCATACGTCTAATTAATGTTATTTCTTTATTCATAAACTAGTTTATTTCTTGTCAAAATAACAGCATGTTATGTTTTGAACATAAAACACCCAGTAATAAAGAATTTTTTCATTTGTACTTTTTTTAAAATGTATCATGTCTTCGAACCTATAATCATTGTTAAAAATGAAAACCATTGTTGACTAGGTGAGATAGGATTAAGTTTCTATTTTGCCAACTGTGAAGAGTTTTACATATTTGATGATATCTCAGGTTGTAATTGTATCTTTGCGTTTCATGATACACAGTTTAGTTAAAGTACCAATGGTCATCCGGGTATTTTTTCCATTCATCCGGGACTTTTTCATTTCCTTTTATGATCCGACATAAAAAAGCTTCTCTAATTTAATGTAATATGCTCATATATCAAGCAAGAAAACAAATCTTTAACTATAAGATTAGATTTCAATCTTCTGTAAAAATGTTTTTGGCATATTTAGAGAAAAGTAAACTAAAATCTAGAATGCAAATGAAGAAAGGGGGTCACAGATTAGATGAAAGACTTTTTAATGCAAATGATAACAAACTTAATCGCATTCTTCAAAATAATTTACTGCTTTTGTTATGTTAAAAACATCTTACTAACACAAATTAATACGAAACTGTATATTAAAAAGGACCAGCGTGTTTATCCTTTGCTCAAGGTTGAGGTGCACATTACATTTCATATATGTATTAATATGTAGGTCCCTTTGATGAAATTGAAACAAAACTTATAGAGAAAGCCAAATGTTTTTAATGAACTGTCTTTAATTGTGTATATTGTTGGAGTAACGAATTTTTATAAGGAAAGAAAATGTGGCCAACTTGGAAAGGAAAAAATCCTTAAGAAAATCAAAGACATGAATAACATTTAACGTGAACATTTACTGTTGACAAAACTTTAAATTTTTCGAAATACTAAGGATGTTCTACCCTAGGAATATATTACCTTATCTGTATTTGGCAGAAACCTTTGTAATATTAGGTTCTCAATGCTTAGGATTTACTAGATTACCGTAGCTGTGTATGGCAAAACTTTTCGGTATATCGTGTTTTCAATGCTCAATGCTTTTCAAATACATACTCTTGATTGTTTATTCGAGCGTCACTGACAAGTTTTACTGTAAACGAAATTCGCAGCTGTCGTACCAAAATATAAATTTGGTATCTTTGACAAATTTCTTTTAATACATGTAGAAACAACTAGACAGTACATTTGATTATAGCAAAGATTTGTTACAGTCAACACATGATACTGTAGAAAAGAAAGATAGCATATAGACACCACTAGACCAAACAATGTATTATGTCGAAGATTGCTTATAAATAAAAAATGCGAGTTGCAATTTATTCTTAAATAATTAGACGATACAATGTACAGTAGCAAAAAAAACTTTCACACTAGTCTGAGTGTTTTGTAGAAATGTTGCATATAGATAGACAACACCAGAAAATACAATATACTGCAGCAAAGATTGCTTAAAACTAGACAACACCAGAAAATACAATATACTGCAGCAAAGATTGCTTAAAACTAGACAACACTAGAAAATACAATATACTGAAACAAAAATTGCTTACAACTAGACAACACTAGAAAATACAATATACTGCAACAAAGATTGCTTAAAACTAGACAACACTAGAAAATACAATATACTGCAACAAAGATTGCTTAAAACTAGACAACACCAGAAAATACAATATACTGCAACAAAGATTGCTTAAAACTAGACAACACTAGAAAATACAATATACTGCAACAAAGATTGCTTAAAACTAGACAACACCAGAAAATACAATTTACTGCAACAAAGATTTCTTAAAACTAGACAACACTAGAAAATACAATATACTGCAACAAAGATTGCTTAAAACTAGACAACACCAGAAAATACAATATACTGCAACAAAGATTGCTTAAAACTAGACAACACCAGAAAATACAATATACTGCAGCAAAGATTGCTTAAAACTAGACAGCACTAGAAAATACAATATACTGCAGCAAAGATTGCCTAAAACTAGACAACCGTGACTAGAAAATACAATATACTGCAGCAAAGATTGCTTAAAACTAGACAACACCAGAAAATACAATATAATGCAGCAAAGATTGCTTAAAACTAGACAACACTAGAAAATACAATATACTGCAGCAAAGATTGCTTAAAACTAGACAACACTAGAAAATAAAATATACTGCAGCAAAGATTGCTTAAAACTAGACAACACTAGGAAATACAATATACTGCAGCAAAGATTGCTTAAAACTAGACAACACCAGAAAATACAATATACTGCAGCAAAGATTGCTTAAAACTAAACAGCACTAGAAAATACAATATACTGCAGCAAAGATTGCCTAAAACTAGACAACCGTGACTAGAAAATACAATATACTGCAGCAAAGATTGCTTAAAACTAGACAACACCAGAAAATACAATATAATGCAGCAAATATTGCTTAAAACTAGACAACACCAGAAAATACAATATACTGCAGCAAAGATTGCTTAAAACTAGACAAAACCAGAAAAAACAATATACTGCAGCAAAGATTGCTTAAAACTAGACAACACCAGAAAATACAATATACTGCAGCAAAGATTGCTACCAAATATACGACACTAGACAATGCATTTTTCTGTAGCTCAGTTGATTACAAATTATATACAACACTAGACAATACATTGTTATGAAGCATAGTTGCTTACAAATAGACAACACTAGAACATAATTGCTCTGAAGTACAGTTGTTTACAGATAGATAACACTAGACAATGCATTGCTCTGTAACATACATTTTTTTTAGTTGCTTACAGATAGACATCACTAGATGGTACAATCAACACCAAAAAAATGTAATTCATAGTTTTGAATTTTATTCTTTAAAAAATCTGAGTGTCCGTAAGGAGTTCCCACCTAGACAGCACATTAATCATGTGTAAAATCAGACATGCAATGCTTTGACTTGCTTAAGCTCGCGGCAAAATTTTACCTTTGAAGTTTAATACACGTTATAAAGTATAGAAGACTTCACAGATTTTTGCTATACAATATTTAATGAATGAAATAGTGTAGTGTTTTTGGAATTAATAAAGACCTTTTTAATCGTCACTTTAAACCATTTGACTAAAACAAATTGCAAAAATGTCATACATTGGATAGCATTACAAATAAACCAATTCAAACAAGGTACAAAAAAGAGAACTTCTGTAATGACCCTTAGACCTTGTTGTCTATTAAAAATATTGAATTTATAGTTTTGAAGTACCATGTTTTATTAGTGTGTCGCTGGAAAAGAACATTGTGGGGTATCAGACGGTCTTTTGACAGGGACTTTTAAATTGACAAACAAATTCGTTATTAAATATTTTGACATCTTCTGAAATGTATATCAACAAATCAGTCAATTTCGTCTTTTACAATACATACTATATGAAGAATATTTAATTTGCATTGTAACCGATCATCTATTTTGGAAAATGTAGAAAAACCTGTGTGGTTAAAACACTTGAAAATACCACACGTATTGAAAAAGTAATATATTCATTGATAACTATCAGTAAAAAATTAGTCTTTCAAACAACATTTTACAATAATGAATATTGCATATTTTTTTGCCTTCTTTAACAATACGTAATTTTAACATTTATCTGATGTAGTATAGTGATACAAGTCTAAAATGCTACAGGGGAGACTTAATTTATATAAACATAATGGCTTTATATCCTTTTGTTAAAAGAATTACACTTTTATCGACATTCTGACTGCACTTGCAATAAATATTTCATTAAATAATTGTTGTCAATGTTATGTTTTATCATGTAAGTATATATTTTTTGGAAACTTAATGTGTTTTTTTTACATTTACATTTAGTCCTATTTTTAGGTCGTAATAATTTAAATTTTCGTGAAAACACCTCAGCTCTCTCCGCCTCAAACATATTTACGAATCATAGTTTCGTGTTCTGATTTAATAAATCAATAGAAATTTAATTGTTATAGACAGCAACCGTAACGTGGAAATATAACTGACATGAAACAGCTTTTATCCTTTAACAAGCTGTAAAAAAAACTTATCTTTATATAGTATCAGAACTAAGTTAGTACGCCAGATGTGCACTTTCTTTGCATAAAACTCATCAGTTTGAAAAAGCAAACCAAAATCTACAATTTTGTAGGTTGAATAAGTTTTTTAACACGGACACCCACTTTATATCGTGAATGGGCGAACTTATCTTACAGCACGATGATATATACTTTTTTTGCCTAGTATCTAAGGTTGGTCACGTTTAGTTTGCTCTCGTTTATTGATACTATAAATTTGTTTAAAAATTGATGTAAATGTAACTTGACAACACATTATAACACTGCACACATTACTGTTCCATCTAGAAATCAGCAAGAGCTCATACCGTATGTCAATTTTTTAATTTGACCAAGCCACTACCTTGGGTTATAACAGAAGCCTCCAAAAACCTACTGTCAAAACCAAAATCTTAAATGAACATAAACATAAAAAAAAGGAGTAACTGACTTCGTCCTCAATGAGAAGCAGGCGCATCATAATTTCTCAGTCCTCAATGCAAGTAAAACAATAGCATATGACTACCTAATATGCTTACAGTTGATCAATTTAACTACATTTGTATCTGCTCAGATATAAACTACGTTTTTACGCACCAACACAGCAACCGATTTAGTAGATGTCAAGGGCAACAAAAAGTTTACGTACTGTACAAAGGATATGTTATAACAGAAACACGATGGGGAACACAAAATATAGTGAGCATCTTTTTGGGTTTACTGAAATAAAGTGAATATATAGTGTTCCCAAATCATCATGGTGACAAACAAAACATAGCTATTCTTAAAAAATTGGTAAGCACCTTGTATTTAAAATACTCTTAAAACACTCAGTCATTTTAAATGAAGCATTCGCATATTTTTAGGAATTTAGAACACAATAAAAGTCTTTTTTTTTTTATCTAAGCGATTTTTTTGTAGGAGAGGGGATAAGAAAATATGGATTTAGTCATAATCATATGGAAGAGATATATTCTTTCTAATAAATTGAAACACCTCTTTTTTTTTTTAACTCGAATAATTTGTTATTTCTTCTATGTATTGCCTACACAAATAAATCTCTGTCTTTTGTTAGTCTTGTATGATTTTATAATTTTAGTTCATTTATATGTTTTGGAGTTTAGTATGACGTACATTTTCACTGAACTAGTACACACTTTTTTTAGGGGCCAGCTGAAACCCACCTCCGGGTGCGGGATTGTCTAGCTTAAGACCCATTCGAAGCCATCAGCTATTATCTGCTTTCTGGTCTGGCTGTTGTCTCTTTGGCATATTCCCCATTTCCATTCTCAATTTTACAAGTATTGAGATGGGTTTGAATTGATGAGGACATGAGTAAATCAGCCAAGTGAGCAGAAAGTATCCATACCAACTGTGTTGAGAACCATATGTCAACCAAACATCAACGTGGGCACAGATACATTAACATAAAAGTAAACAGTTATGAAACGTATTTTTATTCATACATTTGGATATGTCTGTAAACTGTAAACATGGTAAACAAGAAAGAGCATTATACGTTTTATTTATAGATACAGATTTCCTGCGATAAGAAGTGCTTGAACTATTACACGATTTCTGAATCCTCATTCAGACATTTGGTGATAGGTGATAAAACTATTTTTTTTATTTCAAGTTTTACACATTACGTTATCCGTAATTACTTTTTTATGGATAATTTTCACTCTACTGTCGATTTAGGGTGAATCACAAATGGAAATTAAGCAATTTCACGTTCCTTTCTTGCAGTTAGTATACAGAATGGCGTTATGTCAAAATTTAGCTTTTATTTTTATAGATTTTTATCAACAAATTTATGTGATGTCTGGAAATTTGAATCAAAGGAAATCTCACTTTGAATAATTTAAACCAAATATGTATTGTATTATGCTTTTAATTTAAATTTCTGAACGTCACGGCAAAAATCGAAAGAAAAGCTTAGTCAGTAAAGATTAATTGCATTTTTCTATTTATTCTCATACTTCAAAAGAATGTAAATTAAAAAAGTTAATAAATAAAAAAAAATAAAAAATATAGATACATTTAAATATATGTGCATTTTAAAAAGAAAATGTGTTGCGGCTTTGATGTGGCAATAAACGTCATAATTTGTGCAGAATGTTAATTATATTTTTCATCATATTTATCTTTTGACATTGAACACGTGTTTATAAAAACAGCTGAAAAAAATCAAAATTGCTCATCAACGCCACCTGATGAATTAAAAATAAAAAGTTTCATCAGTTTATTAATTTTTAATCGTACATATATCATTTTTTATGCATTTTAAATTATGTTTGAGAATGTTTGCAATTATTTATTACATTTCAAATCCACACCTTGTGTGACCTTTTTCTCAATCTTAAGTCAAATTACATGCTTTATGGTGTGACAGATCTGACACATTCCCAATACATATTAATTGATACAATTTTATATATTTGACTATGTATGCTTTGTTGAACATAAAAATGTGTGCTTTTTAATTAAAAATATATATATATATATTTAAAATGTTTGAACTTTTTTCTTCTAAGATCTTCTTCTAACAACAGTTATACCACCTATCTGCTCAATAAATTGGGGGATTCTTGCATCTACTCGTCCGTCCGTTTTTGCACAATAAATCCGCAATTCCTCCTGCATCAGTGCCCTTTTAAAATCTCGACTTCTTTATTGAACTTTGCACATACTATTTTAAGTTCTCTCGTCAAAAGGATTTTTTGTATTGGTATAAGAAGGAGGTAGCATAGAAAAGTATGGGCACTACCACTAGTACCATATCTACAAAATGAATTAAACAATATCTTTAATAAATCTTATTACACCGAATCCTTCTTACAAAGTGTCTTTGTGCACGTGTATTGTCTGGTTCGATTTAAAGATAAGATAAGATAAATAATAGTTTATTAAAGTGTCACATATTGATCTACATTAAAATACATAAAAACGTTAACATCATAAAAAAAGGATCTATACCCAGCCTATAAAGACTTACGAGACACTGTATATACAAATAAAAGCTATAACAGTTATACTGAAGGAAAATGTTTTTATAAAAAGGCATAGTCATGCATTACATGATTTAAAACTCATTAAATATGTACACACAATTATTAAAGTAGTCAAAGACGTACTTAACAATATTCGGAATTCTGCAACGAATATGTTCTGACACTGAAGTGGCTTTTGACTCTGTCGGTCTGCTCGAACCTGTATTTCATACCTGGTGTTTTTATTTTTTTATATCTATTTATGAAATACGTTATTCTAATGGATGATATCAACACTTATAACGTTAATTTTTAGATAAGACCTTTTATATAAAAGAACTGAATACTTATTCTGAGCCACAAGTTTAAGGTGAAGAAAATCCAGCTGCGTTTTTTATATTTTTTTTGGTGTATATGTCGATGAAACAGCTACCCAACAACACAAAAAACAAAAGACATGTTCTGTGTAACAGGTTCTGTGTAACAGTTCTATATACGGTCTTCGTCAATAGTGTAAAACATGTATAGGTTAAGCCTTAAATCGATGAGTCAATAGAAAAGAAATTATTCGATTTAACAGTGACTACCAATGATCTCCCGTCAAACAAAAATTACTCAAAAGGACAAAAAAAACATAATATATATTAGATTTGGAACTGGTTCATGGAAACTTTTATATATATATCCTTACCCTCCACCTTAAAATTTCGATTAAAGACTAACACAAAATAAAATTCAGTACAGGAAAACCCATTAGCACTAAAATAACGATATGATAGTTAACAAAAATATTTAAGTACAAAACAATAGTATGTCATATTAAAGAATGCTGGCAGTTACTGAAAGCAATCTCAAAGTACTTAATTAACCTTAAATGCGATATAAAATCGTCCTTCAATCCAACTTTAAATCTTCATATTGTATTCATTGACCTTTTTTATATAATAAAAATGTATATTTAATTTGTTTAAAATACCTATATTGATTTAAAAGTCGACTTTTTAAAAAGATAGAACTAGATTTACATTTATATATAGAGGTAAGGCCAATATCAATTGAATACATTTCAACCCTTTCTAAAAATTCTTACACATTTGGTAGCCTAAAAACTTAAACCTGTTTTGATTCTTAATTGGTTTAGTTTACAAGCAATTCTAATATGATGTGCTTCTTTCGCTTTGTAAATAAATCCCATGCTCTAAATCCAATAAAATTTGTTTGTGCATGCGTATATTGACTACCGAAGAATAGCTTAAAACACTTCAAAACTCTTTTAAATGATGCACATGTTGTTACTTATTCATTTATTATGACTGTAATGTGTGCAATTGGAAATTGACATATTTGACCTATATATACGACATCCGTTCATGCTGGCTGTTCAAACTCCTCCCTCTGAAAAATCACAATGCCAGTCATTAAAATTTTGCTTGTTAACAAACAAAAAAGGGAGGTTCATGGAAGAGCGTACACAAACCTTCTACACTTATACACATCGGACATAGAAATTACCTTAATTGTCCTAATCAGAATCGAAATAATTGATGCAAGCTATTCTTTATTGTAGTTTTAACATGGGTAGGCATTATATTCGTGTTATTTTAGACCTCACTATCGCTCGGGCAAAAATAATCACGAATATAATGCCTACCAATGTTAAAACTTCTATAAAGTATAGCTTGCATCAATTATTTCTTAAACATACGCTATTAATGTGAAAGAGAGAAGCCAATACAACTTGTTTCCAACTGTTGCAGATATGAAATCATTACATCAATCAACACTTTACAGATTATGTGACCCGTAAATCATTACGAGACTGCAGAACTTTGGTATCTTCCGGTATCTTGTACTATTCTAATTAAAATGAAACTACCGTGTAAAAGAGATATGCCAATAGATACCTATGGATATTTCGAAATCTTCATCTGTTTTGATAAGTTTTTTCAGCATTTTTAATTCCTTAGAATGATATTAAGAGTTTTTGAACAACACAAAAATCTCGAAGGTTATTTCTAGGGTATCAGGATATTCCAAAGAATCCTGTATAAAATAACAAGATACAAAATATTTTTTCGTGATTAAGGTTTATTAAGCGAAGTTTAGATTGATGTAATTTTGTTGCTGAACGTCTAGTGGCACTGGCATTTATTTCATGCATATTCAAAACTATATAAGTATTAGAGTAAGCAATAGTATTTAATAATAAATAATGAATAAAAAATGATAAATGATAAAACAGTAACTATAACTATAACTGTTAATTATATAAGCTTGTTTTATCAAGAATATCTAGTAACAATTAAAAAAAAATAAACAAAAATGGAAGAGGTATATTTTCTTTTTTTCATTGGTGAAAACGGAGTCGTGGTCCCGCTTTTATCTACACCAGGAATTTTCATGCCATGGCATCGTGATAATGCGCGTGGACATGGGGTGGTTGATCGAAGTGAAGCAATTCCTTCCATATTTTCCATTGAGTACCACCACAAACATAAGTATGGCCTTTTTTTCATTATAGTAATCAAACGCAAATTTAAAAACTCAACACAAATGCCAATAAAGAAGGAAGAAAATAATATGGCGTTATAATTATTTGAAGATGAGTTCACTTAATTAATAGTTGTATTGATATTTTGCTAGTCTTAAAAACATGAAAAAATGTTTCCTACACAGTATAGCTGAATAAATTATGCAAACAGATGTTCTAATCTTCAATCATTCGCCCTTGAAGAAGGACTGGGACTGGAAAGGTTTCAAAGCTGTAGTATCACGCACTGACGAACTTTCGTGAAATGTACGAAGGAGTGAATTTACATATAACTAACTACAAACCATGCACCTTAAAGTATGCACACATATTAATCACCTTTTCTTAAACAAGGAAATGTTAAAAAAAAACCTTATGAATGAAAGTATTCGTTGGTCGTAGGCGGCTCGTTGGTAATTGTACAGACCTCTCTGACACTTTACAGGAGTTGCGTTTGCACGAGACCAGACTTTTGTTCGAGACCACAAATATTTAAAGTTTAACGGGTAATAGGTATTATACAATCAAGGACGTGATTGGAATATTAGTAAACATAACAGTTTATGAATGAATCTAAAGAAAGAGGTTTACAGTTTTCTTTACATAGTATTAAACTTCAAATAAAAAGGTATATATGTTGACAAAACATTTTAATAAATATAAACGTTCAAGGTAGTACCAACACTTAAACAGCACTGTCGCCACCAGGATTCGTATTAAACTTTTACTGGACAAATATTGGTGTGTTAGACTACTTCTTTTTCAGAATTTCATTCATTAAAATGTTATCCTAAGTGCTGGCAGCAACTTCAATGATTGTCCTAATTTTTGCTCTTTAACACTAGAGAATATTCATCCTTTCTCGTTTATATTGTAAACTATATATCTTGAGTTGCTTTTAACTTTAACAGTTTACTTTGGTGTAAAATTGTCAACACTTTGAATCAACAAGCCTTCGATTTTAGATGAATTTGCACTGATTATCTGACACGAGTATCTCTATCTTAAGAGCGCCGGAGTATTAATCATTGAAAAAAAGAAAAGAAATAAAATGAATTGAACATAATGTTCTATAAATAGTAAGATTCCAATCAAAGAATGCAAAGATCTCATCTGGGTATTTCATAGGTGACCTGTTGACAGGCATTTTTTATGCCCTATTAAAAAAACCAACGGCTGTAATAAAAAAACTACGAACATTTACCACTTTTGTTTTCTTTCGGAACCTGATACCTACCGTATTTATAGTTTCTCGTCCGGAATACGCATGAAAATAGTAATAATAGGCGTTAAGCAACCAACAGTCATTAATCAATCAGTCATAGAACGAACGAATGAACACATAACCGTATTGTTTACAGTTATTATTGATTTTGGATAACTATTATTTACACACTTTTCGATAACAATGAACATTTGTATTGCACAGTATTCTTTTAAATAATTACATTAGATGTATGTTTCATTATGATGCGTTATTCTAATTGGCTAACTGCACATCACGTGTTATTCATTAAGAAGTTGCATTACTCAATACAACTTATCATTAATGATAACACGAGGTCCCACAATAAAGTGCACAGGTGAAATAAATAAAAAAATTGATATTGTTTTCAAGATTCTAGCGAAATAATGTAATTATAAGTATTGAATGCTTCTTGTTGTAACTTCATAGGGTTCCGCGCTTCATAAAAAATGTACTTCGGTACGCTATTACACCCCAATGAAGTTACAAAAAGAAGCATTCAATTTCTAAATAAAATTGCAATACTTGATACGAAACAAGACTGGGTTTGCCAAACATGGCCCTTATAAAGAAGTATGCAAGCATGATCTTTAGAAAGAAGAATGCAATGAATGATCCTCACGAAGACGAATAATGGAAAACATGACCCATAGAGGGATTCAGTACAGGATGTTTAAAAAGAAAAATGCAATGCACAGTCCTTACCAATACAGAGCATGCAATACATGATCCTTTTGAAGACTGAGAAAGTAATACATGATCATCATAAAGACCGAGAATTCAATGCCTACTAGTAATCGTTGTGATGACCGTTTTTGTACTTTCGCCTTGTGTATGATATCTATATTGACTTTCATCTGGCATGTTCCGAGCAAAACTATTGTAAAGCCAAATAATACAGAAATCACATGCTTTTTAATTTCGTGCGTCCGATGCACTTTTCTAAATTGACCTTCAACAAGAACGCCCAAACCTAAAATTTTAAAACAGTGGATGAATAAATGCGAAGAAACGATAAGAGCTATTTGACCAACGGGAAAGGAAAGCCAAATTCTTCTAACTTAATAGTTGAAAAAATGTTTGCCCACAAACATGTTTAACTCTGCCATATTATGCGAGTTCCTGTCTCAGTCAGGCGCCTGTAATACAGTTGTTGTCGTTTGTTGTTGTATATCTTATTTTTTTTGTTCATTGTTTTATACATAAATCAGCCCGTTATTTTTTCGTTTGAATTGTTTTACATTTGTCATTTCGGAGCCTTTTTTAAATGACTGCACGGTATGGATTCTGCTCATTGTTGATGGTAGTACAATGACATATAGCTGTCAACTTCAGTGTCATTTGGTCTCTGGTAGAGATTTGTATCATAGGCAATCATACCTCATATTTTTGATATGTGTAGTTATATAAAGTAAAAAAAAGACATTAAAACGAATAGATGGTACATGTATCATCTGATTTCAAGTGTGATGGAGTTTCAAAGTTTTATTGGTCAAATTAAAAAGAAAAACAGCTAAGAATTTATCGAGTTATACTTAAAAACCTAATAGAACAAAACCTCATGATCAATAATAATTTTAATTTCTCAATTACGGCAAACAAAAGACCTATTTACGGCTACATAACTTTTGCCCGCAATAGTACTGACCTAAAAATATTTGACTTTTCTGAAATGACCTACTCAATCATTTGTTAAAGATTCAACTTTTTTTAACTTTAGATGTCCTTCTGTGGTGCAAACAAATTAATTGTCAATACTGAAATTTAAAAGTTGTATTTACAAAAACTTCATATCATTGACAAAAGTGTTTATTTTAAACAACTATTAAAATATGACGAGGCTTTCATATGTCACTTATACTTGTTATAATTATTAAAAAAAAGTGTCATTATATTTGCAATCCGTATTTTTTATCAAAGGGATTTTACATTTAATAAGAGAAAGGGACGAATTTAAATTTTGCTCAAATATTTGTTTGGCATATTTGAATTTTAAGCATCTGATATGTGTAAAGAAATTAATGCATAGTATATAATAGAATTTGAGTAGATTAAATTGGATGTTATTTATAAATTCCATTTTCATATATATGAATATTTGAAGTAGTGTTCTTAATGCATATGATCTTTAAATATGCACCGAAAATGCACGACAACCATATAAACATTGCAAATGAAATTTTATACCTCAACTAGAATGCACAAAGAAATATAGAAAACGCTCGTTTTATGATGTCATACAACAGTCGTTAGAATATGTAATTCTTTTAATTTTTAATTTATACTTATATACCCTTTTACTTTCTTCTTTCTCACAAAGCAGTATACATTAAAATTCCAAGGACGAAAAACAGTCTTGTTAAGAAATATTACATTTAGTTATACCTTATTGAAAGAAGGATTGAGTTAAATGAATTCTACGACATGATAATCCTAAATTCCATTACAAGTTTCAGACAACAATTTGGCTACATAAATGGTATAAATGAGCATATATGAAATAAATTCTTGATTGGTACAAAACTATAACATAATCAACCCAATATTCTTCAAGAAAACACATTTGCATTTGTTTTCGTCTGTCCTAAGCCAGGACTCTGTTATAGATTAGACCGTTGGCTTTCGCATTTGAATGGTTTAACACTGGTCATTTTTTGGGTCAGTTATACTAGTAGCTTGTTGTTCGGTGTGAACCAAGGCTCCATGTTGAAGACCGTACTTGGATGGAGAGTTGTCTCATTGGCACTCATACCACATCTTCTTATATCTACATACCGGTAAAAAAAATTGACACATCAATGATAATTATGAACAACATAATTTTCTTCTTTCGTGAATCTAAGGTTTTTATTTGTGTTTTTATTAGTTTTTGCCTAACATAAGTGGAAATGTTCATGCATATTGTACTATTGATGTACCAAAACCAGTTATTGTGTCCAATGCTATTTTTACATTTCAGTGCAATCTGTTTCCCTTGTGAATAGTAGGAACTCCTCTGCCTGTCTGGCCTTCAACGAAACAACAAAAGGCTAAGTTAGAAAAAAATCTATTTATAAAAATGATCCGATCAAAAGAGAAAGCAGATGACTTCTTTTGTTTATTTTATTTTAGAGGTTGGAGCACAGTGATTTAGCAGTGCACGAAGTAATTTCAATAAATTTGTTTTCTGTTAAATAAAAATGTAAATATAACTGATTTGTAACACATCTAAGACTTCAGATGATGATAGAATTGGCTATCTGGTCAATATTGAAGACCTTACTTTGTCCTATAATGGTTTACTTTTACAAATTGTGACTCATACCGCATCTTCTTATATCTATGAAATAGTTTTCAGGTTAGTGGGGTTGGTGTTGCTCAGTCTTGAGTTTTCCATGTTGTGTTTTGTGTACTATTGGTTGTCATTTGGTAGTTTTCTTTAATTTTTGACATGACATTGTCAGTGTGTTTACGACTTTGATTATCCTGTTGATATTTTTCGCCTATATTTGTTTCTTTTCGCCGTTATCGTCGTCGATTGGTTGACAGCCCAAAAGATACAAGTTGAGTTCATTTACTCTTAATTTGTGAACTTACTTTTGTATCTGTGTGTGGTACAACTACTCCCCTGCAATTCTATAAAATTCAATTAATAAATATATATTAAATGAATAAATAAACATTCTCTTTGCAATGACAAAGCATTTCAAACCAATAAAATGGTTTTATCCTTATTGACTTAATATCAAATGCTATAATGTTAAAATACGACCTCTTACATCATTTATATCATAAAGGAGAGAAAAGGAGCACACATTATAAAATAGAATTTGAGAATCATTTAAAAAATTGAAATATTATTTACGTTATTTAAAAATAATTACGATTTCACGCTGTGAAATTCCCCATTTTACGCTTAAAGTTTAGTGTATTTGTGTGCCAAGATGACTATTCATATATAACAAATGGCAATTGAGTGCCAAAAAATTAACCAAGAACCATGAATTGTAAGAAAAATTCCTTTTATGATAGGGGATATTTTAACCCATAAATAAAAATGATGTAGATCTTGCGTAGCTCAAATGTAGATGAACATACTATTCACGGCGTCATCATCTCCACGTGAGTGTTGGAATTCTAATTTATATGAAGCTAGGTTCACCGGGAATCAATTTGTATCTTATTCATTGTATTTCAAGCGACAAGTTTTGCCCGCCTATCATTTTTATACAAAAAATTAATTTTGATTTTTCGTACTCTGGTGACAAAGTTTTTGACCTATTTTCGTATATATTTCACAAAGTACGACTTAGACAGATCTAACCACATTTTAAATCTTTTTTGCATAAACACCGATACACTTGTAAAATACAAATGTATAATTGAAACTTATTTAACTTTGTTCACTGATTCAAGCTTTCCCTTGCTTAAGAAACTAAGGTTAAAGACGGTCTTAAAAAACTCATGGAAGATTAGTATAGGCATAATGCATTAACTAAATATCAAAATGTCGTTTTTAATGTCAAGATGTTAAGATTTATTGTCGTCCCAAGGTGTGTACATGTAAGTAAACTATATACTCCACATATTAGAACTACTTTCTTGTTTGCAAAATAAGACATAAATCGTTTGCCTGTCAAGATTAAGAAATAGTATAACACCTGTATTTACGTTTCCTCCTTGTAATTTTGTAGATGTTCGTACCAGTTTACAAAGGTCTTCCTATTTGATAGTTCTACATCGTACATTCTTTGATAGCAAGGGAGCGAGTTACGATTCCCTGAAATTTTGGTATGGGATAATCATGCGGTGGAAAGATGAACAATAAAAGCACATGAAATACCTCTGTTTTAATCCTAAGTGATTCTATAAACAGCGGTTTTGTTTCTTTCAAACATACGAAACTGTAGACTGTAGGTTTGATAGTATTAACTACTTCACTGCAAATACCAGAAATAACTTTATTAGCTCTTTTATAGAATCTACGAAAATATTGTAACAGAAGATGCTCTATTTTTTATTTTAATCAAATTCCGTTCAACCGTCCAATATAGCTGCAATTAGATTTACAGATATATAATTACATTAGATGTATGTTTCATTATAATACTTTATTCTGATTGGCTAACTGCACATCACGTGTTATTCCGTAAGCAGTTGCATTGCTCAATACAACTTTCCATTCATGATAACACGTACGCGTGGACCAACAATAAAGTGCACAGGTGAATTAAATAAAAAAATATATGAAATTCGTGTTTTCATGATCATAGCTAAAAAAAAATGTAATTATAAGTATTGAATGCTTCTTTTTGTAACTTTATAGGGTTGTAAAAGCGTTGACCGTGCGCACATTTGTAGAATGAAGCGCTTCCGCGCTTCATACAAAATGTACTTCGGTCAACGCTTTTACACCCCAATAAATTTACAAAAAGAAGCATTCAATTCTTAAAAAGATAACAAATGTACAAGAGGAGCGAAAGATACCAGAGGGACTTTCAAACTCAAGTCGAAAATAAACTAACAAGGCTAAAATGTTCCTCATTGTGTATTTTGCGAATGAGCACAGGAGATTCTTTATTTTTCATTTCTGTCAATTCATTGAATGGGCGAACACGTGGCTACCGGATGGTTGGTTTTGGAGCCCTTGTTTGTGTATATTAGAACTGTTTTTGTCAATACTCAGCGCCGATATAACTGTTGTGTAATATAAATACTAGTCAAATAAGTAATAAAGCTAGAAAAAGAAGGCGTTTATTTACTTAACTGATAGTATAACCACCAAAGAAGAATTAGGATGTAAACACTTCACTTATTTACTGGGTATTCCGTCCTAATATATTGCAGGTTGTTGGGATAATTGAAGAGCAAATCTAAATATAGAATAAAATCTTGAAGAAGTTAGATGTTTAAATATTGATTTTTGGTGCTTTCTCAGAAATCGACTTTTAAAAAAGGAACAAAATATTGTACCTGCGAAGACCTAGGATTTAAACAAGTTTCATTTATTATGGGTTTATCTTAAAATGTCTCAAGGATCTAAGCAAATAGCCCAAAGTTTCGAGATGTATGATTAATTTTTCTTAGAAATAATCTTGTATTTGACATATAGCAACAAGTTGAAAGCAATATCAGTAACGTTACCATTTTTTCTACACCAGACGCGCATTTCAACAATAAATATATCATCAGTGATGCTCGAGGCAAAAATATGTGAAAATTCAAAACTTATTTTAAAAAAAAAAGATGGAGAGTTCATACACCAAAAAGGACACAATGTAAAGCCAAAGTCGAGCAAGGAACCAAGGCTTCGCATGTTGGATATATATTCTTGAATTTAGAACAATTCCCAAAATTTTGTAAGAGCAACCTTTAATAACACATATACCGACCGTATTTAAATTTCAGTACCAATGTACTAGCTACTGGGTTGTTACTATGCAATAGTTTATAGTAAAAAAAATGCTATACTAGTACGTTAACTTCCTTGTGTTATGGCTAAGGAAAGGTTAATATTCTTTTTTTAAAAGACACCGTAAATCAGTGAATAAACAAGAACTGTAGACAGTATATTACCAGGAAACATCTTAACGTATCATGATTAACAATTCAAAACCCTTACAAGACATCGGTAAAGTGGTTGTATGTCACTAGTACAAAGGGTGTTACCTAACGAATATAATATCAAGAACACTATCATTAAGGAGCTTCTAAGGGCTAACAATATATCCAAGAGTCCCTACAACCAGCAAAACGTTTATCAGACTCGAACTAATTATATAACAATCAAAGATCAAATGGAATTTCTCACTAATGTTTTTTAAACAAATTGAAGGTTTACAGAAAGTGCTCATATTTACCTCCCTTGTGTACCCTCTTTGTGACCATGTTATATTTAATTTATTGATATGATTGCAGCTTCCGAGGTAACACACAAAGGAGAACGATCTGTTTGTGAACATCGGGTGTAATAACGACCAAGATTTATTACATCACATCACTGACATAAACAAAAGAAAGTATGTAAAAGTTGTCAAGAAGTGACATCGTCTTGTACTTGTGGTTTGTGATATCTTTGTAGTCAGTTTTCAACCTGTCCTTTGTCCTCATTAGTAAAACGTTTTCTTTCTGAGTTGTTTTATACATAGATACAAGAAGATGTGGTATGAGTGCCAATGAGACAACTCTTCATCCATGTCACAATTTGTATAAGTAAACCATTATAGGTCAAAGTACATTCTTCACATTGAGCCTTGACTCGCACCAAACCGCAAGTTATAACGGGCCCCCAAAATGACTACTAGTTTAAAACCGTTCAAACGAGAAAACAAACGGTATAATTTATATAAAAACCAGAAACACGTATGCATGAACCACACCACCAAACGACAACCACTGAACATATATTCATAATTTCCAAAATTCAATGTTACCTTTTTATCATTCAATTAGATTGTATGGCTTTTGATTTTGCATATGAAAATTTACTTAAGAATTGAATGCTTCTTTTTGTAAATTCATTGGCATGTAAAAGCGTTGACCGAAGTTCATTTTGTATGAAGCGCTTCATTCTAAAAATGTGCGCACGGTCAACGCTTTTACAACCATATGAAGTTACAAAAAGAAGCATTCAATACTTATAATTACATTTTTTAGCTATGATCAAGAAAACACGAATTTTATATTGTTTTTACTTAATTCACCTGTGCACTTTATTGTGGGACCACGTGTTATCATGAATGAAAAGTTTTATTGAGTGATGCTTACGGAATAACACGTGATGTGCAGTTAGCCAATCAGAATAAAGTATTATAATGAAACATACATCTAATGTAATTATTAGTAGGGAGATTCTTTGATCAGTATCGGAATTATTTTTGATATCAGTGAACAGATTTGTCTAGTCTTAGATTTAAACAAGTATGAGATGCAGGGAGATCTGATATCTTTTTCGCAATCATTGAGGCTTGAAATAAGAAGAAAATATAGTAAAAAAAAAAAGGTACTAGAGATACAATCTGGTTTTGTATTTCGGAATTATAGACAGTTGCTATTTTTTCCAATATATGTTTACGAAACAAGCAAACGATCCAGTTTACGACAAAGAGAAATTACACCTCGATTGTCGACCTCTGACATTCTCTTCTACGCACGAAAAAAGACGTGTTGGCTGGTTTTACGTCATTCGGGTGGTGACTATACAACATGAATTTAGTAGTTTCTGTACACGTGACAACCTTCTATTTAGAAACATAAACTCTATAGTGTCGTATAAATAGTCGGTTACACTCTTTCTTGGAACAAATGAAAAGAGACTGTAGTAAGTATACGCAATGAAAAGTGTTCCAAGAGAAGCATGTAACAGCTAGTAACATCGTAAGCTTTATTTTGATTTCGTTTACTGTTCTCGAAAATCTCCCTTTGTTCATCCTTAAAAGACATTTTGGAACAACGAATCGAAGTGACAGGTGATGTATATGGGACAAAAATCCTAATGACTGTAGATCATTATTCAATTATAACTGTTAACGAAGGTACAACTGGTTAAAACATGAAACTACTCGAGGTGATGACAAATAATGTCAAGAAGACCAAACTTTAAAAATAAAACCATATTTTTGAGCGAAATAAAGCACTAAAAGGTAATGGATAAATTTCCATGTACACGAAAAGCAAGTATAAAGGGCAAAGACATTTAGCCTAAATTTAAGTAAATGTTAAGTTGAATTATAGAATACCCCTTAAAAAGCAAACGCATAAAAAAACCTACAAACTTTTAGCCTACTCATGAAGTGATTGATCAACACGAAAGTCTCAATAAAATACGGAAGGAAACAAAGGTCATATAAAAAATAACCTTTACTTGATTTATTTACATGTATTTAATTTTTTTGTGGTTTGTTTGTGTTTAATGTACTGCATCAAATTACCAGACATTTAAACAGTTATGTATTAACTTTGAATTTCCGGAGAAATTGTTGTGGTAAAATTTTAAAATGGATCATTTCGTGTAACTTTGTATTGGATGAAAATATGCTATAGGAGAATATTAAATATGTGACGTAATAAACATCATATTATTGGTATTTCACATTTATCTTTATTTGAAGATTTTGAAAGTAAAAATATAACGCACTTCTAAAGCACTAAAGTCTATTCATAGTTAAGTCTTCTTTTATCTTTGAATATGATGTGTATTCCACTAACAATATTAACTCGAAATTGCTAATAATCAATAAATCTGAGGAAATTAAAAATCTCCATTTACCTTTTCGTGAACTTGCATATATCAAACCGTTTGTGATCTATAGCTAATGCCTTACGTTTGCAATTAAAGATGAAAGGGATGAAAGGTAAAAAGATAAGTAAATGTACAGGTGATTATTTAACTTTGATCAATTTAATTAATGTCAGATTAGCAGTTCACATTTCAGCAATTAGAATGGTGTATAGACTACTTTTAGTTTTGAAAATTCTTTTCAACTGGGAGAAAATAGACATACAAAAACCAACATCCATGCTGCGTTTATTGATAGCATAATTAAACGCAAGGAATAAAGAAGAATAGCATCAATGGGATTCTACTTTTAATTAACTTGTAATTTGTTTTGATCAAGAAATCCCAGCATGGCGGCCAAAGCATAGGTTTATTGGCCATTTGTTTTAATAAAAGGATCGTATAAAGTCACGAAGGTACAAACGAGGTACGGAAAGATTTAAGCTTTATTAATAAGAACAACAAGTAAGACTTCAATTAACTTCTATGATATGTGATCTTCTCATTTATAAAGGCCATGTACACACTATTTTTTCCATTAAATTACTTTTTAACTAAATGTCACGATTGCAAAAAATCCTGTTATGTAATTTATTTACATACTAGTAGATGGAATGCACAAAGCCGATGAACTTAAGAAACACGAAGGTTTCTATTTATTGCATATGGGGGATTTGAAAACATGAATTGTGATCAATGAGGAACTATTTGAATACAAAATATATGTACATCACACAATTCAAATCAGATACAAGATATAGACATTTGTCATGAGATTATTCGAAATTCAAACAATAGTAATGTAGCTTCTTAGGTTAGAAAACAAAAGTGAAAAATCTTCTTTCAATTGGCAAGCGGATGACAGACCTCTTATAACACATCTGAAGTTTTGTCACGGAGCAACACATGACTGAATCTGATCAATATATACAATGTAGTGTATTTGTATCAAATTAAATCCAAATTGAAAAAAAAATGTACAACTGATAAATTGTTCTATTGTTGCTTGTCAGGTTTGTTTTTCTCTGTCAGTTGAATATTAAAACTGAAGATCTTCATTTTAAAATAGGATAAATATAATTTTCCATCGTAGCAGCTGACCTAGATCTAAGAATTAGAATGAGCAAGTCAGACAATAACAACATCAAAGATTATCGAATGCAGTAGCGATATTACAGTAGCCTAGAATAGTTAAAATCGGCCCAATAAAATCTATAATTTATTAAGATTATACAAAAAGGAGAAAATATCGAGTGCAGAAGCTATACTAAGGTGGCCTTGAGTAATTAGACAGTTGGAAAAGTAGAAAATATCGTTTGCAATAGCTTTGATAAGGTGGGCTGGCATTGAATAATTATGATTTAAAAGTAAGATAGTACGATAAGTAGAAAATATCGAGTGCAGTAGCTATATTAAGGTGGCATTGCATAATACAAATTTTCAAGCAAGAAAATACCAAAAGTAGAAAAGGAACCCAAGCTAAGTAAAGAAACATTGAAGAAAAACGACTATTAAAAAGCTTATTAAATATTGAAAATTGAAAAACGCGAAAAGTTTTTAAAAATCTACTGTATCACTGATAGTTTTATAACATACTGTTTATTAATTCAAAGTGTTTGTTATGTATTCCTTGAACTACAACGTTTGAGTTTGTAAGGTTTCTGTTATTCAAAGTATTGTAAAATGATCCTCCTAAAGAAAAATAACCAGAAGATAAAATAACAAAAATACCGAACTCTATGGAAAACTCAAAATTGAAAGCCCCGGATCAAAACTCAAAATCAAAGCTCATACACATCAAACGAATGGTAAACAACTGCCATATTCCTGACTTGGTACATGCATTCTCCTATAAAGGAAATGGTGGATTAAACCTGGTGTAATGCCTTGTTAAACCTCTCACTTGTATGAAAATCGCAAAAAATTTAAGACACTTCTTTTAAAAAAAAAAAAGGGAGATAGTTATCATCAATGAGCATATAGAACATTTACAAAATATTCTAATTTAATTTGTGTTAGAAAAACTAAAACAATTTGACCAATGTTTGACCAATTTGCCGTCATTAGTAAAAACATACTGGAAAACACTCGTTCGATTTATGATATAATACAGTTTACTAAATAAACTGATATTCTACACCGTTTATTACTTTTTATAAAATATTTAGATAATTTGAAATAATGTTGTTTAAAATTTAATATAACGATATCAAGTCACCTCTACAATTTTCAAGGTGGACCCATCTAGATTAATTTTTAATAGGACGACGTTGCAGACAAGGTGACCACTTTGTCTCCTTATATTTTAATTCTTGTGTTGAGACCATAGCCTTGAATAAATGATATAATTGATTTTATTGCATTTCGAATAAAAAAAAATATATATAGCAGCGATGAACTATGCATTTTTTCCAAATGAAACAGTCTTACACACTTACCGTTAAATTTACTGGTGATATTAAAGAAATATTATCACCGTTTTTGATACAATATTATTGTGATATTCGTGAAGAAATGTGAGTAACAAATGCCAGTAACACTTTATAAATTATGTGTGTAAGAACCGTTTTTTACGAGATTTGCCTCCCTTGGTACTCTTAAACTAAAATTGGAAAAGAAGCATGTGTAAATACCTAATTTTATTTAGAATTCATCGATCAATTGATTGAATATGGAAGGCATCAATCAGTAGTGTATAAACTGCTCAAATATACCTGGCTGATAAATAGTTATCAAAAGTACCAGGATTATAATTAGTACGCCAGACGCGCGTTTCGTCTACATAAGACTCATCAGTGACGCTCAAATCGAAATATTTGTAAAGCCAAACAAGTACAAAGTTGAAGAGCATTGAGGATCAAAAATTCCAAAAAGTTGTGCCAAATACGGCTAAGGTAATCTATGCCTGGATAACGTGTTACAACAGACGCGCGTTTCGACTACATAAGACTGTAAAGATTTACTGAAGGTGTTATTACAGAAAACCAGTACGTCAATGCTATTCCAAGTGCTGGTTTTTAGTCCGGGAATACATTTGGGTCCAAAACTTCAATCATCACAGTCATCGACCTAGTAGAGTAAAAGTTTACCATAAAAGATATCAAGCTGATAATCTAGTACACCAGTCGCGCATTTCTTCAAATCAAAATTAACGTACGATTGTTATTCGAATTATAATAACTGACATGCTAAGTTTTATTATGAAGTTGAAAATCACTTAAAAAACAATATTTCTAAAAGTGTGCTTATTCTACCAAAGGCCATCAATGAATCGGTCGGTGTAGGTAGTCAAAAAGATAGTTTTTCGAATTATCAGAAAACTATAGCATCAATATAACATTTATTCATAAAAATTCATACTACAAAGCAGTAATACAATCGAACGAAACGTTCATAAAAAAGGCAATAGAAGTATACCAGTGTTCAAAAGTTATAAATCGACCGAGAGAAAACTAATTCGGGTTCCAAACCCAAACCGAGGGAAAGACATCAACTTTAAGAGGAAAACAAAGGAACAATAGGAACAACAAAGTGCAACAAAAGCAAACGCCAACACACATAGCAACGAAGATGTTGCATTAACTCAATGGTTGTAAAAACTTGTACTGCATCAGGATTATAATTTAGTATACCATTAAGACTCACTCGTGACACTCAAATCAAAACAGTTTGAGGCGAAATCATTTACAAAGATGAAGAGAATTAAAAACTTTCCAAAACAAATTCTGCTAAATCAGGTCTTTAAAGTGTGGAAACGCATATTTTGTTTTTGTGTCAGAGGGAAAATACGTTTACTCTTAAGAGATTGGAGATTGTTATTTTCTTTTTTATCGCTGTTCATACTGCAATTTGTTAGTTATATGTCTTTGAAAGGAAAACTCTGTTATTGCGATTGGCGCTTTTCTTCGACCGGTGTTCATCGAAAAAAGAATAAAATCAATATAACCAGGAAAGACGAAGTGTAAAAAATGCTATAAAATAATGTTCTATTCTTGCAAGTTAAGCAAATTGCAAACAAGCTTGAGAACAAATTAAAACATATGAAAAATAAAAAAAAAAACACGAGTATAGAGCAAGGTAGACCAATAACCAGCAACGAAAGCACCAAACAATATACGAACGGCCAAGGTTTATTTAAATAAATTTAGCACTTAAAGAAATACAATTAACAAAATACTGACTTAAGTGTACTAGATTATAACTGCTTTGCGATAGACAGTTTTTGTAGACATTAATGACATATATATGTTTGTTATGAAGTTTGATTTTGAACACAACTGGATCAATTCATAACATGATTAACCTAGTGACATTTTTAATAACCAACGGAGAGCATCAATGATTTGTATACCCCCAAAGAGATGCAATGATGAAATCTATATACAAATCGCATGCCAGTGTTATACCTAATAAGTTAAACAAATTTATTCACAAATTTATTTTTAAAACTTATTTGCACAGTAGTTAGAATATTATTCCTTCCTTTAGTATTAAACAGCTATAAATTAACGAAATATGATAAGTCTGTAGAGAGACTTCAATATTCAAATAAGGTCCAGTTTTGCTTTGATGAGATGAATTGGGTAATGTTATTGTTTGCTATGATCACTGGGGGTACTTTGAAGTGTTATTGAAATTCTTTAATGATTTGCTTTAGTTGATAGACATATACACCCCATCCAATTATCATAAGGAAAACTAAATTAGCATCTTGATTAGGAAATATCAAAACTAGTATAATTATAACAATGTCACAATAACTGTCATTCAGAAATTCTAGCAGTATAATAATTTTTAGTTTTCTTTATTTTGGGATTCAAATTGCTCGACATATTTCAGAAACCCCTCCAATGAGCCTAAAATTATCAACATTTATTGTGCATCATATAATATTACGCAAGTAAGTGTCGAATTGAAGTTATACTTAACAGACTTTAATTTTTTTAATATTACACATTCCAGAAAATTAGCTTCACTGTGATATTTTAAACATCATAATGTATAAGATTGTTGACCTAAAGAGATAAGATATATAAAGTGCAGACTATCACCTTATCGCCATCAATCATTTATGAGCGGAATGCAAATTGTAAATTTGTAATAATGTAGGTTTTTTTTCACAAACACGACATCTTTTTTCACCACCAAAAAGAAAGTGCAGTTTGAATACGTAAAACTGCAACTAAATAGACAAAATTGGATAAATAAATTTGATGTATTTTATAACAATTGCAAGAATATTAATATAGAATTGTGTTAGTAATAGCGCAACTAACTATATAACAATTGTTATCCATTCGTTTGATGTGTTTAAACTCTTGATTTTGCCATTTGTTTAGGGACTTTCCGTTTTGAATTTTCTTCGTATTCAGTATTTATTTTAATATACCTTTTTTTTATGTAAGCAGCGATCCGTTACCAAGCAGGACTAATTCTTTCAAATTGTCTTTAGTTTTGAAAGAGGAACACTAGTGTAAAGGGTAGCAATAAGTTTTTTTTAAGAATCCACACATGATTCACGCTGCTGCTCTTAGAGTAGGTAGTTTCACAAAAACTTTGAAGCCCGAGTTTCACGGCTGATAGATATATTTTTATAATTAAGAAAGAGGTTTCGTGGAGCACCTAGAAGATCCACTGTTTGTAAGGACTCTTGTGTAATATATGTATCAACCAGCGAAGGAAGACCTAGTTCTTTATTTCTTGTTAAAATTCAAAACTATTATACATTAAACAGACCAATTATTATTCAGGATTTCTTCCTTTGTAATTTGGTGGGGGCATATGTTGTGTTTCTAAGTAAAGTATCATTACATAATGTCTTCATCAAGCTAGTTGATGAAATGTGATTTTCACACAAAAAACTATGTTGTTTGTGGCTGTATCTGCAGAGACAACAACATGTCTGTCATGGAGGGAGGATAGCTGTTTAAGATAGATGTAGCATGTATATTCAGGTGTAATTCCATCAAATCATGGTACATTATGTCCGGTTATATGTCGAAAAAAAGTATTTCCATGCATTTGAGTTGTAGGTAATTAATCCTACATTGTGTTTTTGCAGTAAAACATTTTCTGTGTCATAAAAATATGTCTTGGGTATTTCAGAGCACCATTATTTTTTTCTCTGGGGTTTCTATAGAATATTTTGGAAACTTGAGCTTACATGGTTACTAAAGCTTGTACACAGGTTAAATAAGGGGGGAAATTTGATTGGTTAACTTCCAGTGATGTTTATTTTTTTATATGCAATGAATTGTTATGTGATTGTTTTTCTATTGTACTGGACAGGATAAAACTTTACTCATGCCAAGTATTTCTTTATTTGAAACAAAGATAAATTCTGCCCAGTTTTTTAACAAGTGCAAATTTAACAAAGACTAATAGGGGGAATCATTGGTGGTATTACTTCTTCATAGACCCATTCAGTCGCTTAAACCCATTCGGAAAGAGCAAAAAATATTAACCAAATAAATTTAGATTGGAATGTGTTTTGGAATTTTCAAAATGTTAAGGTTCCTTCGCCTCTTTACTTTGTTAGTTTGATTGTCATTTCTCTACTATCATTTTCAATATATTTATCATTTATTTTTATTTGATATATATTGAGTTTTCCAAAAAAATAATGTATACCATCTTCTTACAAAGTTTACCATTGTTACGTTTGACTATTTGTACCACGTAGTTCTAGATTTGACAATAGACGCTCCTTGAACAAGTAAAGCTTATATCTACGCGTCGTTGAACGTCATTGATGAGGCTTATTTAGAAAATATACGCGTCTGCTGTACAATATTACAAGCCTTGTACATTTGATGAGTTTTTCTTTTTCCTAAATGTCAAACATCTACTTCTTTTTTATTATTAAAATGTCGATGTGAATCAAAGTTTTAGTAGAAACTACGTCAATGAGACAGTGATCAGAAAAAAAACTTACATATATCTGATAGCAGATTTTTGTTTAATACTTTTATCCTAGTTTGGTCATGTATGATAACTTTTATGCATCCGTCACAATTTATCTTGAAACATACGAACAGGTGCCTCATATTCTTTTTAACTAAAGGAGGATTTAATCTTTCTCATGTATTGGCTTTGAAAATGACTTTATCTCTATGTCGTTTTGCATACTGTAAATGAAATATATATATGTATGAATTTATTACATATATTTCGTTTTCATTTATCAATTTGTGAGAGTTTTAAAACCAACTTCCGCTTTGGAAATTGGTCGATGCAATTTTATTAATAAATCTTTAATGATATTTGCAATCGCTTTTAAAGGTGATATGGGGAATTTTCCGGTAGTTTAGAAGATAAAAGCCCTGTTTGATGTAGGTGTTAAGATGGAAATCAATTTGAAATAAAAATGAACATATTTAGATAGTTGGAGCCGACTTACGGGTTCATTTATTTATCAAATAGTAATTCATTCATAAATTGACGCAACGGATGGTTTACGAGATGACATTGAGTCGGTGAAGGATCTTACTTTATCCCAAGTCATTATTTGACATTGAAAGAAAAATATTTATTCTCACCACAATTAACATACCGTTTGTTCAATACTTAAACCAGATGCACCAAAACATATACCTTATTTTATATGTATATGTGTAAGACCTAGAGCTTATATATATTCATATTTAAAAGCAATTACATTTTTTCACTGCAGCCATACTATTTCTTGGCAATGGCGTCTTTGTTTCACAATAAATATGTTATGTCAGAAAATGTTTGTTATGTAATATTTTCTCAGGTGGAAGATTACTTTTGACAAAGAAGTTACTGAATCAGGTTTGAAGATCATTAGGTAGTAGTCATCCATGATGATATGTATTGCTTACGTAAGAGTGTTGGTAAACAGTACAATATATGGCATGTGAATGTCTTTATATCGCGTTTAAATTTATTATCAAACATTGTGACACTTTTTTAAAATAGTTTTGACATGAATGTGCAGATTGAGGATTTCAAAACAAAAATAGCGACCTCACAATAACATTAACGGTACCAATTTGTCCTGCACCAGATGCGCATTTCGACAATACATGTCTCTTCAGTGATTTTCGCGGCCAAAATATTTGAAATCCAAAGCTTATATAAAAGATGAAGAGTTATAATCCAAAAGGTCCAAAAAGTATAGCCAAATCCGTGAAAGGAATCAGAGCTTTGCATGAGGGAGATACATTCCTTAATTTATAATAATTTCTAAAATTTTGTCACAGCAAATTTTAATAACACAAAAAGCTCCGTATTTTCATGCCAGTACCGAAGTACTGGCTACTTGGCTGGTGATACCCTCGGGGACTAACAGTCCACCAGCAGAGGAATCGACCCAGAGGTAGTAATAACATTAACTGTACCAATTTTCCTGCACCAGATGCGCATTTCGACAATACATGTCTCTTCAGTGATGCTCCCGGCCAAAATATTTGAAATCCAAAGCTTATATAAAAGATGAAGAGTTATAATCCAAAAGGTCCAAAAAGCATAGCCAAATCCGTGAAAGGAATCAGAGCTTTGCATGAGGGAGATACATTCCTTAATTTATAATAATTTCTAAAATTATGTAACAACTTTTAACAACACAAAAAAATCCGTAAATTAGGTTTCACAACCTCGGCGTCTTCATTAAGGGCGTCTTGGAAAATCGGATCGTTCGATCTTATACCTGTAAGAATTTTGGTCTTTAAAGTTTTCAAATTTTGCTTTATTCGACTTTTTTACCACTGTTGATTTGAGCGTCAATGGTGAATCTTTTATAGACGAAACGCAAGCTGGCGTTCTCAACCACTGATTGAAAGCTGTACGTTAATACTGGTTATCTATGATGAGTTTTGTTTAAAACTTACATTTAGGTACGTTCTTTTCTGCTTTTTTTATGGTTATATGGTCACCTTCAGTTGCTTCTTCCTGTATTATTTGGTGGATAGTGTTTTTATTAGAATACCGCATATTCATCTTTTTATGACAAATAAAATATACTACATATGGTTACTGTGTTCAATTTAAATGTGCTATTTAACAACTAAAAGTTCGTTATAAAAAAAGAAGTCGTCATGAACAGACATATCAATTGCGCCTTCTGATTATATGTGTCTTATTTTGACCCGAAAAAACGAAGCAGTTTAATTTCAGCAATTTTTATTGGAAAAATGTTTATGTTAAACAACCTGAAAATTGCATGTCATTTGGACCTTGGTGACATGGAGGTAAGCCAGTTTATACTGAATAAATTACAGAATCGTTAGATACATATGCTGTGGTTTTTTTTACTCACAAAAGTTTTGTGGTGGATTAAGTTTTGCGGTTTACAACAGGTGTATTTTTTCATATATTAGTTTAAGTATGGGATTGTGGTTTCGGGAAAGTCTGTATGTATTATCTCAAAAGCAATCTTTTGACTTATGTTTTTAATCACCTTTTGGAAATTTGACTCGGTGTCACTGGTTGTCAATAAATTACATAATTTAAAAAATAATAAATTTTTAAAAGATGGTAAAGCACTTTAATACATGCATAACATATTACTGAAATGTAGCGTAACATATTTGGGTTTTAAAAAACTCAAAGCCTCTGCTGATACGTTCGCATTAAAAGGGGGACGAAAGATACCAGAGGGACAGTCAAACTCATAAATCGACAAACTGACAACGACATGGCTAAAAATGAAAAGGACAAACAGACAAACAATAGCATACATAACACAACATAGAAAACTAAAGAATAAACAACACGAACCCCACCAAAGGGGTGATCTTAGGTGCTCCGGAAGGGTAAGCAGATCCTGCTCCACATGTGGCACCCGTCGTGTTGCTTATGAGATAACAAATCCGGTAAATAGTCTAATTCGGTAGGTCACATTTATGAAAAGGAAAGGGGACTGTAGTTACAACGTAAGGAACATATCCGATATCATTTGTGAAACGGTTATTCCACAACGATCAACCTAGATTAAACCTAGATATGACTTACCTTCATAATTCATAGTGCTAGGATGAGCGTAGTCTTTAGAAAATCAGTTCATCGTAGTTGTGAGTTTTCCAAAACAAACAAAAACAGACAAATAATAGTACAAAAGACACAACATAGTAATCTGCAGCTAATTTTCATTATTTCGTTTTGTTTTCTTAACTCTTAAAGATAATCTTTGAATAAAGATGTTTTAACCTAAAATTTAGCTTCAAAAATATTCGTCAACTGAAATTTTATCGAAACGATAAAGTAGTGGTCTTAAAATCAATTAACTCATCTGTATATACCGATATGAAAAGTATTAGTTAACTGAAATTTTACTCACTAGATAATGTGTTGGGCTAAGAGTGATTTATCTGTAAACACCGATTGGAGTAAACTTAAAATACGAACTACAAAACAGAAGGACTGAAACAAAGCAAAAACAAACATTCAACAAAAGATTCATTAGAGATTTATTACATTTGATAATTTAAGGATTGGAGGAATTTTACAGTATAAAAAATGTTTTATGACAGTGAAAACAAAAGAATTGAAATTATACTTATTGAATATGTATTTCATTCAGTGGTAAAAACTTAACGTCAATTTGTCCATTAAAATAAATTATCCTGAATTTGAGTAGATCATCAGCGTGAAGTTCATGAGAAAGATTGGTGAAGGTATCCAGCTGTCTTCTTCTTATTAATCATCCTCTTTTCCCTTCTCTCCTCACTCGTGTGTGATTTCTAACTCGCGTTCTCAAATTGATTTCTGGAACGCTTATGTTCAATTAAATGAAAATGACGAATTTTAAAAGTTTCTAACAGGCTAAAAGAGTTTCGAATTTTTTGTATTGGAAACTTTCATGTAATGCTATATGCTATATTTATGGATGAGTATTATATTTGAAATTCCAATAAAGACAATCTTCATATATCTTACGTAAAATGTCAATATAAATAAAGACAACAGTAGTATAGCTGTTCGAATGTCATAAATCAAACAAGAAAACAAATCAGAGTTACAAACTAAACCTGAGGTAACCACATCAATTATAAGAGGAAAACAACGAAACAACAGAAACACTGTAGTGCAACATAAAAGCAAAACGGCAATGCAACACACACAGAAACGAACTATAACATAACAACTTCCATTTTCCTAACTTGGTACAGGACATTTTAAGAAAAAATGGTGAGTTCAACCTGGTTTTGCGGCTAGCCAAACCTCGTGCTTTAATGGCAATGTTAAATATAACAATAGAATGACAACATTACATGACAGGACTACTGTACACATAAATGCAAGAACATTCAGGACAGAGAAATACACAAATAAACAATACAATAGGACAATTTCAACATGCTAATAGTTATCAAAGGTATCAGAGTTATAATATACTATACGTGCGTTTCAACTACATAAGACTAACCAGTGACGCTCAGATAAAAATAGTAAAGAAAGCCAACAAGTACAAAGTTGAAGAGCATTGATGACCCAAAATTCTAAAAAGTTGTGACAAATACGGCTAAGGTCATCTATATCTGGGATGGGAAAATCCTTAGTATTTAGAATAATTCTTACTTTTGAAAACAGTAAATTTATAAAAATGACCATATAATTGATGTTCATGGCAACACCGAAGGCGTAAAAAATAAATATAGAACATCAAATACAAGAGCACAAATTGCTATATAGATAAAGAACCTTAAAAACAAAATTATCTAAACGACCATTAATTTTAATAAAGACAAAAGCAGTACTAATATACCCTTCAAAAGTCTTAAAACGATTGAGAAAAAAACCCGGGTATAAACTTAAACCGGGGCAAACACATCAACTATAAAAGGAAAAAAAAACGTAACAACAGAAACTCTGAAGTGCAACAGAAACAGACGCCAACATAAATAGAAATGAACTCTTTGATTTTAACTGCCATATTCCTGACTTGGTACAGGAAATTGTAAGAAAAATGGTGGCTTGAACCTGGTTAAATGGCTAGCCAAACATCTCACTTATATGGTAATGTTAATAACTATTAACATTGATCGAATCTTAATTTACAAGAGCTACATACCACATCGCTGTAAAACTAGATATGTGATATCTGGATGTACTGTCCAGTTTGTGACCTCTACCGAGTCCACACCACTTCCAAAAATGTATTTATGTATATGATAAAATTTAATACTGCTATTATGTACTTTATGATAACGATTAAGTACATAGTTTACCTTCAAATAACAGTTGAAATGGTACCGTTACGTCTACATAAGTGGCGCATGTACAAAACAGTAGGAACCAGTATCAAATAGACGAACACATTGTTCAATAAAAAGTTCCAAAAACAATTTTTGGCAAATCTTTCACAAGGGAATAGAATTACCTTTGTTAATGTTGCCGAAAATATTTCAACATTTTATAAACTGACAATCGACAGAAAATGACTTTTTCTGTGATACTTCATGACACCATGCTGATTACTGGAATAGTAATACCAACGGTGACGAAACGTGCACCATCAGTGTCAATGACACTGTTGTTAAACTTCATCAAAGATATAAGGCTTGTTATGTTGTACGCCAGTCTACATTAAACTCATAAGTGGTTATAATCCATGATCATAACAAGAACAAAAACTAATTTGAAGAGAATTGAAATTATTTTTGAGTGATGTAAGGGAGATAAAATGCTACTTCCGGTGAAATGAATGTCACTTCCGGTCTCATATGATAGCTTCTTCCACACTGATTCCAAAAATATATAGTTTCTATATACTTTTGTATGTAGAATGGGAGATAATTGCCCACTTCCGGTTTGTTTGATGTCATTTTTAGTCTTCAGTTATCAGTTTATGTGTCTATATTACAAAATATATGGATTCTGAGTAATTTTATATGAAAAAGTTGCAAAAAAAGCTACTTCTGGTTTTCTCAAGGTCACTTCCGGTAGTCATTTTTCAAGGTCATTTGTCACCTTACCTTTTGTACAAGGTCAAATGCCTTTATAATGAACTTAGTTAAAGTTTTAATCAAATAACCTCATATCAAGACATTTCAGGGGCACCAACTCCTATAAGATGCCATTTAATTGTATCAGACATAATGTAGCATATCTTCATAAAAATAAAGCAGACATTTTGCACTTGTTCTTTTATATATATCTTTCAAAGTGTCAGAGAAAATGCAAAAACAAGCAAAAGTCACAATTGAGAACTTGACCTTGACCTAATTTTCTAATTTTGGACCCATGGGACAGAAATAAAAACATTCCAGGGTTATATGATTAACGGTTTATGAGTTAAAAAAACATACCGACAAATGTTTTTGGTAAAGGTAGATGACTCCTATAAAATTTCATCGAATCGCTTCGATCCAAATTAGCCAAAAATTCCAGAGGATGTAACGAACAATTTGTAAAAAGAATTTTGTCGCTATCTTTTTTTGTTACGAAGGAGATGCACTCTGATGATAAACAGTGAATAGGGAGATAACTCTTACAAAGAAAATGGTTCGCCTTAGCAGGGTAAAATTTAAAAGCGCATAAACTATACAATACCATATGAGATATATCTAAGCGACATATTGCGAACCAAACATTTATCGGACAAATCAAACAAAGAACACGTTTTTCTTGGGTAGAAATACCTAAGATTTAAACATTTTACGAAAAGTCAGTTTACCCAAAATATCTGTGCTGTGATATTTCATGCAAAAAAAAACCACCTCAAAGATAACAGACTTTTACTTTGGTACCCCAGACGCATGTTTCACTAACATCACATTGGCGCTTGAACCAAAAAGGTGTAAACAAAGGCAACAGTAGTATACCGCCTTTCAAAACTCATAAATCTATGGACAAAAAACAAAATCGGGGTAACAGTAAATTTACTGAAAGTACTGTTTTATGTCAATAGTAAACTGCTCAGCGAGAAAAGTTGAATTGTTCAACAATTCGTTACACTTTCTTTCTTCGCTTTTCTTTCGTAATTTCTTCCAAAGTCCATCACGCTCTGTTCTGAAAATTACATAATTATATTGTTATTGATTATTTTTACGAAAAAATCAGCAGAATGATTCATAGCTTCATAGTATTATATTCTCTAATTTATATTGCAGTTTCCTGGAAGTTATTTTCATATTAATTGAATTTGTCGGAATAATGCATGGCAAAATAACTATGCAATTTGTCGTGACAAAAATGCCCTTATTATCCAATGAAATGATTCGAAATATTTTGTTTGCATTCCAAAGAATTAAATTTCGGATATTGACTTGGAAGATTTGTTTACACGTACGTAAGAGATTAACTTGGGTGCATCAAATATAAGTTGTGGTTTATGAAGCATTTGAAATGACGTGTTTTCTTTGTTTTCATTCTTTTGTCACTTAAAATCAAATATCAAACTATTAAAGGGTAAACTATTTGACAGTCATCTGGCAAATATGTACAAGTTAATGTTTCATAAGCAGTTTATACCCTGTCTGCATGTAAAACAACTGTGTGCGAATTGTTATAAAGTAAATAAAAATGTTTAATGGAAGTGTCACTTATTTATCTCCATGAAATAGCGCCATGAATATTGTTTGAACATGTAAAAGATAAAAATCAAGTCAGTTTTATGTAATGTGTTGATACAAAATATTTTACCTCTTCCGCTGGAAAGAGACCATAACCATTGTTCGCACATTTATTATATTTCCATAAAATTTATAATGGAAGCGGGGAATGTGTCGAAGAGACAACAACCCGACCAATGAGCTGACAACAACACCGGGCCACCAATGGTCTTCAACACAGCGAAAAAAACCCGCACTTGGAGGCGGGCTTCAGTAAAACCCTAAATAAATATGTTTACTAGTTCATGGACATCACGCTTAGCTCGGAAACATATAAATGATAAAAAAAAACAATATACAGACTAAATAAGGCCAGAATCTCTTAACATGGGACAGGCGAAAAGTCAGTTTAAAAGAAATCCGAGTTCGATGTCAGAATAGATAACAGAGGAAACGAAGCAAATTAACAATGATATATATAATTTCAAAGGGCTTTTAGCAGTAACTGACATGCCAGCTCCAAACTGCAATTAAACTGATTGAAAAAGATAACTGCTTAAATATTGAATGTTCTTATTGCTCTTTTTTCCTATTGCTTTATTATTCAAAATATTGAGAAACACGCTTTTAAATTGTTACAGAATAATGTATGCGGTGTTCTTACACGGAACGTGAAATAAACATATGACAAAACTACAAAATGAAGAAAGTGATTAGGTAGAGCATCCGTATTGCATTTTGTTTTTACTTCGTAAGACGTTATGAACCTTTCATAGGAAATTGCGATTATTCATAATTTTAAAAGATTTTTGGTGTTATATCCCGAAGGGGAAAACTTTTTACTGTTCCAAGGTAAACAGATATCCTATAAATGAAACTATCTCATTGCCTATAAATTTTAAACAAACAAAGTAATACAATTTTAATTAATTGTCTTTTTTTTTTACATATATATATATATATACATATAAATTGCATCAGCTCATAAAAAAATGTCTATAGTATGTGACGTCATTTTCATAATTTACTGTGTTGAGGCCTGGACTGAGTCGGGTGTGTCTATTCTGTGTTGGTCTTTCATTATGTATTCATGTTTGTTTTATGTAATGAGTTAATACTTCAGTTTCATTATGTATATCTGTTATATTCATTTGATAAAATTTACTGTTTGCAATAGCATTAATTGTTCTAAATAGTAAGGATGTTCTTATCTCAAGCATAAAAACTTAGCCGTATTTGACACAACCTTTTTCAACTTTTGATCTTCAGTGCTGTACAACTTTGTACTTCTTTTCGCTTTCGATCTTTTATATCTGGGCGTCACTGGTGAGTCTTGTGTGGACGAGGCGCGTTTTTGGCGTATTAAATTTTAAACCTGATGCTTTTTGTTATTCATTAATCATGTGTTTGTTTGTCTAATACGTTCTCCTATTTATTTGTATTGTAGTCCTGTAATATTATGTTGTCATTTCAATGTTATATTTAACATTGCCATTAAAGTGCGGGGTTTGGCATGCCACAAAACCAGGTTCAACCCACCATTTTTTCCTTTAAAAATGTCCTGTACTAAGTCAGGAATATGGCCATTGTTATATTATAGTTCGTTTCTGTGTGTGTTACAATTTAACGTTGCGTCGTTTGTTTTCTCTTATTTTTGAGTGTAAATTGACATTGCGATAAGACGTGTCACGGTACTTGTCTATCCCAAATTCATGTATTTGGTTTTGATGTTATATTTGTTATTCTCGTGGGATTTTGTCTGATGCTTGGTCCGTTTCTGTGTGTGTTAGTTACATTGTAGTGTTGTGTCGTTGTTCTCCTCTTATATTTATGCGTTTCCCTCAGTTTTAGTTTGTTACCCCGATTTTGTTTTTTGTCCATGGATTTATGAGTTTGAACAGCGGTATACTTCTGTTGCCTTTATTTAATGTGTCAATTAATAGCCACAGCTACACTGTTTTGAATTTCATTCTATAATGTATATAAAATACATTCATGATTTTGGTAAAGAACTCTGAAAATCTGCACTAACAAGTACTAACTTATCAATGAAATGCTATATACTAACGTTGACGAGGCCGGGATAAGGTACATGTACTTCATGTATCTCTAACAAATGTAAAATTCAAATAAAACATTATAATTTCAAAAAAAAAAAAAAAAAAAAAAAAAAGAACTCTGAAAATCACGATTGCTGTGTTTGCAAGTAAAACCAATGATGATGAAACATCTGTTTGACAATGCTGAATGTACAAACGCGAAGCATAATGTGGTGTTAGATCTAATGGTTTTTGCGAAGATAATCAATATCTACCTGTTAGAAAACCCTTACAGTCAATCTTTGATTGATAAAAGTTGAGCGGTGTTGTGATACAAATCCCTGCCTATTACTAACACAATTGATATTAATAGGAATTTGTGGTATGAGTGCCAATGAGACAACTGTAATGCAAATCTCTGCCAATAACGAACACAATTCATATAAGAAGATGTGGTATGAGTGCCAATGAGAAAACTCTCCATACAACCTCATTAATTCTAACGAGGCTCCGTTTATTATACAGTTAAGGAAGGTTGTCAGCTTAAATATTAAAAAATAATGGAAGGCTTAATCAAACACGAAGTTGTACAGCATTACTAGTATATATTTCAAATGTAAAGTATGACTAAAAAGTAAAATAACAAATATACCAAACTACAAGGAAAAACTAAACAGACTGTCCTTTATCAAATGACAAAACCAAAAGCTCAAACACATCAAACGAATGGAAAACAACTGCCATATTCCTGGCTTAGTACATGTATTTCCTTGTGTAAATATTGGTGGGGTTACAACTAGTTTTGAAAATCTATGCATGGGGGGAAATGAACGGAAAATTCAAAGAAAAATACCATATGACTAACATTTCATGTCAATACAAAGTGAGAACAAGTGGTCTTTGAATATTGTAGATTAGGAAACGACATTTAGTGTCAAAATTGTGCACGAGGCTTTCAATTGCTTTTCCTTGAAAGTTTGTTTTTTTTTTGTCCTGCGAAGGTTGGAGATTTATGTACATAATAAATCCATTACTTTTGACCCACTTAAAATAAACTCAAGAATTGTCATGTTTTGATATTAGTGTCAAATTTCATTTTCAGATAATTAAAAAATGAGAACTAAAAGGATTTAGAAAATAAGTTACCAAGAGTGCTATCAAAACCATGTCGAAAGAAGCAAAATATAAAGTGCTAAGTAAAATTTTGAACATTTTTTTTGTCGAAACTTATTTCGGGGGTTGACTTTAGATGATTACAGACAGTCAACAAATTAACGTAGTAATGCTGATAGTCAAGTCAATAAAATGAAGATTTAGATTTCAGTTGTCCTCAAAATGATAGAGGTTCAGAAATTGTATATCAAATGGGATTTTATATTATAATATGGAAGTGGACACAACTGTGTCTGTTTAGCCTCCTCTTTTCCTCGAGTGTGATACAGCGAATGCTATAAATTCAGGCAATTAGTAAAGCGACGAGTGCCACTAGTAACTCCATTCAATATACATAAGTGTATGAAGGTAAGAAACTTGTTGTCTAATGTTTGTTTTCTGTTTTTTGTGGACTTATGTATGAAGCGAGTCTGTTTGGTTTAAGTTTAATCATTTCCCATTACAGATACTTTTAAATTGGTGCACAGGCTTCATCTCTTTCTGAACAACAAACAAGACCACTTGTATATCATTTTAAAATTATTCATTGAGATCGCTGATCAATATACAATTTTAGGTGAAAGCTTAACACAACTCTATTGCATAATATATGCCTGGAATACGAAATCCTTACTTTTTTTGATAATCCAAACTTTGGCAAACAGCAAATTTATAAAAATGTCATTACAAATAATTTTCATGTCAACACCGAAGTACTGAGCTAGTGATACCCTCGGAGATGAAACGTCCAACAGCATTGGCATCGACCCAGTAGTGTGTATAGGTACCGGGCTTATAATGTGAAATGCCAGACGCGCGTTTCGTCTTCATAAGATTCATCAGTGACGCTCACATTAAAATAGTTAAAAGCCAAACAAGTATAAAGTTAAAAAGCATTGAGGACACAAAATTCCCCAAAAAGTGAACTTTCATTTTCAATTATGTAGTAAAACTGTAAATCTTTTCATTTTATATATTAATAAATGTTTTAATATATTATTTCTTATTTATTTTTAAAGTCTTACAAAAACGATTCTGTAGTTATGATTAAAAAAAGTTATATTTCATCTGAAAGAAATAAAGAACATTACCTACTCGTGTTTCAAAAGCAGCGGGTTTTTGTGCTTTTTTATTTATATTAGTAAGGTCAATGTATTATTGATTAAATTATTTTGTAGTGATAAATTAGCAAATACAAGTTCATTGGGTGGTTTTATATATCTTTACGATATACGTAAACCATCCATTACCAATGGTTTATACATAGAGAGAACACCACTTATTACATATAATTTAAATTTAACCTATGATAATGTAAGATGTAGCATATGATTGCTCTTCACTCGTCTAGATTTAAAGGCGGGCTTCTGTGATATCGTTGCAGCCTTGCCTACACTAAAGAGTTCAGCGCATTTAACAACTGTTTTCAAGCAGGTCTTCATCAAAGTATGTCGGATCTTTATTTCGATGTCTTAGAAATTCTGAGAATATTTCTCGTAAGCCACTTCAAAATGCAATGGCGTAAACTTTGTTTGATTCTCATCCTTTTTTTATGTAATATACTTGCACATTTTTGTTTAGGGTACAGATGGGGCACGCCTTCGGGTGTGATATTTTCTCGCTGTATTGAAGACCTATTTGTGGCCTTTGGCTGTTTCTGTTCTTTTTTCGGGTTGTTGTCTCTTTGACACGTTCATCCATTTCCATTCTTAACTTTATTCTAGTCATTGGCACATCTACTAAACATGATTGATACGATATTCCCGGGCTTGTATTTTCTATAATGATTTCCTTAATAGAGGATTGCTGCTCACAAAGAAGCTATTAAACCAAGAGTTCCAAATGGTGACGTTGAAATCATCCCTTCGTAAATTTTATGGACGCCATTACGAGTTGGTTGAACGTTATGGAATCACCGTTTCACAGATGATATCGGATATGTTCCTTATGTCGTAACTATAATACCCTTCCATATCACGAATGTGACGTGCCGAACTAGACTATTTACCGGATGTGTAATAACATAAGCAACACGACGGTTGACGGGATCACTCCCAGTTTCTGTTTGGGGTTTGTGTTGCTAAGTCTTAGTTTTCTATGTTGTGTCTTCTGTACTTTTATTTGTTTGCTTTTATTTTTATTTTTAGCCATGGCGTTGTCAGTTTATTTTTAATCTATGAATTTGACTGTCCCTCTTGTATCTTTCGTCCCTCTTTTTTTATAAACAGGTATCTAAATCTCTTGGTAGAGATAAAAAAAAAACCAATATATTTCATATTTTAAACAAGTAAGATACAAAAGTGCATAATAATGTTTACCATATCTTGTCCAGAACCATGTGACGTACAGTATTGCAGTGACAACAGGCATACCTGTCAATCAATTATATATATGAGAAACTCCTTTATCCTTTCGTGGGAACAAGCTGCAAAAAGTACAAAATGTTTATCTCTGAGATAGCTTATAATGCATTTAGAGAGAAACATATTTTCAGTCTGAAGGTTAAAAAAAACTTTTATTACCATTTATGTCTGGACTAAAATGTCGTTCATAAATACAGTCCGTTATAACTATAGAATGAACAAGAAATAAAATATAGTCTTTATTGCAGACGAAATGTGGCGCATTAATAAATAATATAAACATGCAACTCCCACAAGGTTTTAGTGTATTTAGAATACAATTGGATGGACACGTTGAAGGAATATGAAAAGATTAAAGATGAATAAAATCAACTATCTGTAGACATTTTATAGGGCCATATTGGTTAAAACCAGACAAAAGTCAAGATTTTAAATTGTGATTGCTAAAAATCAAATGTAATTTTATCAGATAACAAATTCTTTTCTGTCAAACAAATCTGATAAATCGACACTCGTCTTTTTGAAAAATGATACCATCCTCTTCACAAAAAAGGAATATATGTTTTACAAATGAGGAAAATGATTTAATATGTAAAGATACTGAAGCATGGTCGGTTTTGTTCATTGTCCATTTCTTTCAATGAAATCTCATAATTGGTGATCGAGCCTGAAATTAAATTACTTTTTTTAAAGAAAAAAATATCAAATATTGGTGAAAGTATTGTTTAAAAAATAGTAGTGTTTACACTACAACTGACTAGCAATTTAAATCCAAATATCTTGGGGGGGTTTTCAAGAGTCGAAGGTTCTTACTTTACCTCTAAATTTTTACATTTAGAACATTTTCTCGTGTCAGCAAGAGTTCTCCGTTTTCTTCCTGTTGAGCGGACATAACCAACTGTCTAATTACTCTTAGTTGAAAAAAAGATAGTTGAAATATAAACAATTCTGTGATAGTTGCTATTATCTTCACATTCAATTTCTCTGTGAATTGGAAAAGGTTCAGTAAATTAGCGGTTTTTGTTTCTTTGTTAACTACAAATGTATACACATTGTCCAGATATATGGGCATTAACAAAGTTGATCTCTTCGTTAGATTCAATCCTATAATCAGTTGGTCTATAATAAGTCTTATTAAAATAGCCTCTGTCTTACTCTGTGTGTTACATTTTAATGTTGTTTCATTCTTCTCCTCTTATATTTATTGTGCTTCCCTCAGTTTTAGTTTGTACCCTGGATTTATTTTGTTTTTTTCGAACAGCGGTATACTACTGTTGCCTTTATTGTATAAACCACTCGCTCTCTAGTCGGTTCTCTTTTGCTAAAATGTTCAGTTTCTTTGTCTTTTCTATTAGCTCACATAGCAAAGCCGAAAATATAGCATCGAAAAAGACAAATATGAGTAGCGTTTTGAAATATGAAAGAATGTAGTACCCAGTTAATTTCAGATTGCGTCAAAGATGGCCATGACATATTTGCCGTGGGTTTTTCTCACCCATGATAAAGTATTTGGCTTTGTCCCTGTTTTATTGATTCTTCAACGTGTACTTTAGTGTTTTCCAAACTGTGTTTTAATACATGATATGGTAATTGAAGACAAACAGATTTATTGCAAACATATAATAAATCATGTTATATGTTACATGTTTGTTTAGTCTATTTTTTTACAGTTTCTTACTTTAAAATGCATATTTTATTTGAAATAATATTCTAATTCCAATTGAAGATATACTAGATTTCACAGAGATAGGATATTCTTATTTGTCAAGAATATTATGTGTTTGATTTATCATGTTATAAGATTTTTGACGAAGATGAAACATGTATTTTTACTTGTAAGAGGGAATTAATACGCTTGAAGTAAAAAATTAAAAGTAGATTTTAAGCAAGAAATACATAATTAAGATCACATTTTATAAATATTTACATACGTAATCACCATAGTAGGGTATGAATGGGAATTTTCAAAACTGCAACAATGAATTCAAATGACATCAAATGAAATTAGTGTTATTTTCTCACGTTTTAGTAAATTTGATTAGAAATTACTTATGATTGAAATCCTAGATAAACTGTTCTAACTAGCTATTCAAAATTTGTCCCAAAATTTGTCTGTACTATTTTAGAGATAAGGTCAAATCTCTTCTGAATTTATTTCACATTAGAACATTTTTTAAAAATCATTTAATTTTATCGACAGTATTATAGCTTCATTTGTGTGTATTGTGAGGTCCTAACTATTACACATGACATGTTATTGAATAAACGCTTAAGTCAGTACATGATAATAATAAGAACGAAATTATAAACCAAAAACATTATTGGAAGTGAAGAAATTGTCTTTTAATTGCTATAGTATCTATTAACTCATTTTGTTGTCCTCTTATTGTTGATGCATTTCCCTCTGTTTTAGTTTGTAACACGAATTTGTTTTCTCTCACTCGTTTCATGACTTTTGAACAGCGGTATACTACCGTTGCCTTTATTTGATATGAAATTAACAAAATGAATTTTGGTCTTAAATAATTATTTTGAGATTAACAACATTCAGTTAATTCAGTACTGTTCAATAGCTTTTTATACAATTTTTATGTTTCTAAAAAGAATAGGTAAATAACAACTGCTGAACGTATCTAATTTGACTGAATGCTAATCGTGTGACCAGTATCGAAATACTGCATTGGATATGTCTAACAATTTATTAAAAGATTGAAAAAAATCTTTATGATATATTGTTTAATCTCTGATTTAGAACTATCAAAATCACCGTTTCAGATCAAATTTTGATTACTGGTAGATGTCCTTTGATTACAATTTTAGAGATAGAATACACTGTTGACAATGCTGATTATCAATAATGCCTTCAGAGGCAATGTACAGCGATGAATAATCACCCTGGTCCAACACGGGAGAACATCGGTTTTCGCTTTGTCTATTTGCTAGTTTGGTAATTAAAAGCTTTTTAGTTTAGAATTTTAAGAATATATCCGTTGATACGTTGAAGCGAACACTAATTAGGAAAATCAATTTAAAGTTGCTTTACTAAGGCATGTTAGTTTGGGTCACTGGTATTAACCTGGCCTGTATAAACATAGGGGAGGGGCGAATAAGCATTCTGCAGTGTAAGTACTGCTGACTTGTTTTAAATTGCCTCCGACTAGTATAATATATTGTATGACAAATAAAAATTTTCAAATTTCGAAAGAAAATGAAATTGACCTTTGGGATTATTTCGAAATCTGACTTGTGAAATGTCTACAGCAATTCGATTTGTCACACCAAAATTTTATATAACGTCATTTTAGCTTTTTGAAATCTGAAACTTGAATATTTTCTTAATGAAGCTTTTGGTTTTGAATTTAAAGAAATAATTAATACCGGATTGAAGAAAGAATGTAATATTGGAATGAAGAAAGAATGTAATACCGGATTGAAGAAAGAATTGACTACGTAATTTATCATATTCTTTATGTTTAAAATAATTCATCCAGCTTTCATTTTATTAAAAGTCTTTATCCAATATATGTTTGTTCAGCCTTAAGAAGTTTGGCAATAAGGGATTAAAAATTCAGCCTGATGGACACATTTAATCAAAACACGATGAATACTTCATCTCCGCATCATTTTTATATCTTGTTTACACATTCCAGAGTATAAAACAGCTTTATGTCATAACAAATGTCCTTAATTTTATATGAAGGAAAAGCAAGCACTAAATAAAGTAATATTTTTGGAATGAAACAGAGCAATAAAGCAGAAAATGACCATGAAGGAAGATATTCTTTAGCTCCTTTGGCCGTTGTTCACTGTTGCATGTATTTAGATAAAAAAAAATGTTCTATGTAATTTTTTTAATATCTCTTGTACTATCGTTAACATCATAAACTATCAATATCGAGTGCCATATTGCCCACATTGTATACTTTTATGTGCATTAAAACGATAGTCTAAAGATTAAAGTTCAAAATTGAAATATTTAATAAATAATCAAAATTCACAACACTCGTAGAATTAAAACAAATGTGAATTATAACCGGGTAAAGTTCAATTCTCTGAATTTCATAAATACCTAATATAAATTTTGTGATACGAATATTTTATTTATTAATATTTTATTATATAATATGTGTTGGTCTCGAGCATCACTGAAGAGACATTTATTGGATAAATTTTCACATATCTGGTGCATACAAATTGTTACAGTTAATATTATCAAAGTAAATGAAAATGAAAAAAAGAGACAAACATAATAGAGAGCGCAACCAAAACAAGACCAATAGCATTTTAAGCACGATAAACAATTTTAGATAGATAAAAAAATCATTGGACTTCATTTAGTTTTTCGTCGGTAGACTTCATCGTGTGGGGTACCATCAATTTAAAGTTGTTCCTTTGGGTCAGGCAATGAATATATAATATGTCGTGTACTCGCAGTACCAAACTCTGAACGTTAAAAAAACAAACTAACGGAATAATTTGAATATTAAAGAGAATATAATAGATTGGTACCTATTTGTATGCACCAGATATATGTTCATTTCGATAATAAATGTCTCTTCAGTGATGCTCGAAAACAAAATATACTATAAAATAAAATATAACAAATAAAATATTCGCATCACAAAATTTGTATTGGGTATTTATGAAATTGAGAGAATTGAACTTTACCCGGTCATAATTCAATTTTGTTTGAAGAATTTTGTAATAGTATAACAACATACAAAGAAGTAATTCAGCACTATCAGTGACTTTAAACAAAATGAAAGAGTTTGTTCAAACTTTTCAGAAATGTAGTTGTTCGTACTAATTCTAAAAAATATGATAAAAAATATAGTTATCAAGCTACAGGTTTAAAAAAAAAGACACATTTACAGGAAAAAGGCATCGTATTACGTGCATTGAAAGAAACACTAAGTGACAGAATCTTAAAATAAGACATATGAAGAAAGCTCGTATAAAAGGCTTTTAGAAAAGTAGTTGAAAAAATAGAATCACCATTTTTTTTTCTTCTGGCTATATTAGAAAATTAAAAATAAATTGCTACATACATTACATATTAAATTTAGTTAACTGTGTAAAATTAAAAAATCGTCTATGTTAATAAAAACAGTCGTATTCTGAAGAAATTACATATGTTTCTTCATTTGAATGAAAAGCACTTTTTTAATAAACAATTCATCGATTAAATAAAGGTTTTAAACTAAAATAATAATGATTGTTAATTTTTTTGTTTTCTGTCTGGTGTTTTGTTGGTGATTTTATTTTCGTCCTTTTTTTTTTTCGTTTTCGGCATAGTGGATGCAGTACCGATTAATTGTTCGTGTATCGGTTCTTGTAAATACTTTGATTTCACTTTTTTTCTACTTTGCAGGTTCTTCTTTTAGGTAAATCCAGAATAGAGTTTACATATTGATAAAGCAGAACTCTCAATATAAAGATAAATAGATGTGGTATGATACGCAAAGATAAAAAAAAATAATAAAGGCCACATATTCAAATTCAATATTTACAATAATGAAGGAAAGAAAAAACAATATGTAAAATAGCAACCAACAACAAGGATTGGATTATACTTTCAAGGCTTTCGAGGCTTGGACCAGGCATATAAAGCATGTGGCGGGAGTTGACATGTTTCTGAGCAATTGATCCTGTCCATAACTTAAGCTATTGTTCAATTCCTGAAAACCTCCATATTGAGTATTTTCTCTAGTATATATATTTAGGAATCTGTAATCTGAGACTACAAGAGACGTACTCAATATCAAAACATAAAACAGGTATATTTAATTCAGCATAGAAAGTGTAAGTTATTAATATGTATCCTGCAAATAAATCATGATTTAGATATCATATTAGAAATTGAAAATGACTTATTTTCTTTATAATTCACCTTGTGGTACTTATTTAAGGAAACACGTTTTGTCCTATTTATCGGACGAATAGACCATTTTGTAATGATTAATTTCCAAAGTATGCATATTATTTGGTTTAAGTGAATGAAAGATGCAGGCTCATGGTCTTCCAGATAAAAATCTATCACATTTTAACGACTTTGATGTTCAATTTAAAGGTAATTTGGGTTTGATGGTGTCACTTTCTTAAATCGTATCAGTTTAATAATCTTCAATAATTTTATTCCACTACTAAATGTGCAATTGTGTGCATTCAGTATACACTTCACCTTACTGATGTTTATCGTTAAATATTTGTTTTATCAATTTTGGAATACTTTGCTCGGAAATTCCTTTATTAGCTTATGCATTGGTATGTTTCATCTGCTGGTATTGAATATATAAAAAATACGGTATAATTTCTTTCGAGACATACAAGTCAAAGATCAAGTTGTTGCTCGGGAAAACATTTAAATCAAAATGAATGGTATCTCCTTTGTTTGTATGTAATTGAAAAGGAAAGATACGGGGTGTCCATCCATGACTCAGACTCAGTATATGCACAGCAAAAACAGCAAAATAAAACACAAAATACACGGGAACAGAGTTGTAATTGTTGTTCACCATGTCTTTATTTTGGGTACCCAGGATTTGGACTGTTGTGATAGTTGCCAAGTGACGAACAGAAGTCATTGATCAATCTATTTCAGGTAATATGAACTTTACGACTCTCTCTGGCATTTCAGTTTACCTTGAACCTGTTGTTATTTCACCGATCGAGATTTTTTTTAAATTGCTAATACTCAAAAAATGAGACGAAAGATACTAAAGGGACATTAAAACTCATAAATGGGAAATAAACTGACAACACCATGGCTAATAAGGAAATGACCAACAGACAAACAATAGTACACAAAACACAAAATAGAAAACTAAGACTATGCATCATGAATCCCACCAAAAACTTAGGGTGGTCATGTGTGCAGAAATTTAAGCAGATCCTGCTTCAAATTTAACACCCGTCGTGTTGCTCATGTTAGTACTAACCAGGTAATAAGTCTAATTCGGTGGGTCACATTCGGGCAAAAAAGCTAGTTTGATTATGTCGTAATTCACATGCTTGAGATACATCAATAGCAGAATACGCTTACCCTGTCGACGAACGCGGTCTCGCCTGTTGTAGTTCGTGCAATTCCTTCGTATGTTTTCCCTTGGTTTGTCTTTTTGGGGTTTTTAACATCGGTAAACTACTGTTGCCTCGTTTTGATCCCATTCACGTTTCACGTCCCTGTACCCATGTCAGCAATACTGATTTATTAAGTATACTCTAAATAATACAAATCCTTGCTGTATCAGGAACCTAGTCTACTATTGTAATGTGTTTTTACAATTATTTTTGGGGTTTTGAAAATATTACGCCTCAATCTTATACCTTGCTTGTACTTGTACTTGGACAATTTGAAGCTTGATCTTGTTTAGTGTATACATAGAAATTTGTCCACGTGTTGATCGCTAGATGTTTGCGGGGTATTTTTATGCAAGAAGCTGACATGTAGGGTAAAAAGAAAACAGCTTGTAGATTGGACATAACACGCACGCACTATTGTGAACAATTATCTTTTAAAACACGATATAATTTTGCTAAAAAGTACTATATTATTACAAATGTTTCGTAATCATATCAACTTTTTAAACATGGTTGAAATTAATTTTCCAAACAAATTTACAGTATTGACAATGCAGTCTATTTGTTATTTTCTTCCGATCAGTACTTTTGTCGATGATTACTTTGTAGATTTTCCAAAACCAGTCTCGTTTGATGATAGGAATCACAATTTGATCAGACATATAATCTAAAGCTTACAAATACAGATCATGAAAGGCTTGGAATCAAGGAAAGTAATTGTCAAAGAGCTTTAGTATACAGATTTCCTTGTTGTTAATATTCTATTTGGGCAAACATAATTGGGAGAAAGTGGGTCATATATGTTGACAGTCTTGATGTAAATATTCCAAATATTCAATCAAATCAACGGAATACGTGATTGCCCCTCTTTTTTCATCGTTCACTCAAATCACCTTACCGCCACTTAAAAATATCGAATTCAAGGCCACTATCATTTAAACCATAAAGTCGAAATTATATAATTATATGTTTCTGATAAAGCATATTGCAATTTGATTGAACTGCACCATGTAGAGAAAGACACTTATAATCAAGTCGTAGTATTTGCTTAGTATGCTTTCCCCAAATCGTGTGCATTGTATGAGTAGGAAAATCTGGTATAGCGAGTAAAAATAACCGAAACGATCGACAGGATAAATTTGCTCGAAACTATATCATGATTGATTGAGTGTTGCTTGTCTCACGTCCAATAGTAATTATCACATATATATTTAGAAATTAACTTTAAATGTGATCAGAAGGTTGTGCAAAACCAAGGTAGGTCAACCGGTATGAAGTGCCAGAAATTTGGACTTCAACCGAAAAATGAGGGCATTTAATAGGCAGCCATTTTACTCCCGCGCATTACTAAACGATTTTTTTCGCCGGATGTTAGAAGTCCCGAAGTGACCATAATTACCTGTCCCGCTCAATATTTCAAGTCCGAATCTAAAGTGGATTTGGCCCGAGTATTTTTCAAATATGTATATACATTGGGAATATATTTACTTTAACGATTCGTAATAAAATGTATCTACACAACCCAAAACACACATCGGAAGTGAACAAAAAATTGTATTTTAAAATGAAATAAATCATGGTTAGTTTCAAACTAGTTAATTGCAAACCAAAAACACATCAACTTAAGTAGTGAATTCAAAGGATAGAGGCGATTGATGTGGTTTGGCTGTGTCAACCTGACGATTTTGTTATCAAACCGCAGACTGGAATCTCCAATACATTTTCAATATAAATTTAATTTATTGTCTGGTATTTCTAAATGATTTTTATATAATTAGAAAGTTAAAACTTCGTTTGTTGTACAGGCGTCTGAGTATATGCCTCTCATCCTTTAATGTCTAGTAAATAAATGGAAAATATTAAAAGTGGTATGTGTTCAGTAGAAAAATCTACATAACATTGTTAGGCAAACTAACATACTTCCCATCTACCTAAAAGTCATACGCAAAATCAGGTAAAGACAGAACATTTAGTAATTGATTTGTTACACCCCTTTCACAACTGTGAGATAGACATAGCAAATAACTAGTAACATCATTTGGATTGTCCTATGGTTATTCTGTTTTACACAGTAAACTGTAAATGGTGTACCTGTACTTGTGCAAGATGGTTTTCTTTACTTTTCAGATTGTTCAAACGCTTTTTTATTAAAAAAAAATGGCTTATACTATATATTAGTATAAGTTGTGGTATGAATACAAATGAGACAACTTTCAACAAGAGACAGAAAGATACAGAAATGTACAGAATAGTGAACGAAAAACAAATAGGGTATAAAACAACAAACGACAAGCACTGTATTCCATTTCTCCTGACTTGGGACAGGCACTTACATAATGTGGCGGTGTTCAACTAGGTTTTAAGGGACCAAACCTCTCATAATCTGGGACAGTGGTGTGACAGTGTAAAAGCTCAATTTAAAAACAAATTATAAAAATAAAACTTAACTCATCAGACGTATACAAAGTAGAAATAGCTATAACAAAAACATAGAGTGGGCGTGGCAGGGTACTTATACATCTCTGCAACAAAAAGAAACTAAGTACAGATCTGAGATTACTTGTATCTGTTCACCATTTCAAATTACATGTAACTGGTAAAATTTCAGTCAATTGCAAAAGCAATTACAAATTATGTAGTTAGTTATATGCAGGATCAGTTTTATTAAGAAATACGTAATTATAATCCTGTAATTGGTAAGCGAACTCCCTCAAATAAATAAATCCTCGATTAATTTAAATGAAGTAGGATTAATTAATAAAAGTGGTTAGGGTGTGTGTTGAGTCTTATATGTTCCAAGATAATGAATAAAACGGAATGCACTCAAATACGTCGAAGGTTTTGCCCACATATGAAACTACTAAAAATGCCATATTGTATTCCGCTCCCTATTCCTTTGTCAAGCACAGTGACATATAGGACAACTCGATTCGAGACAGAATGGATTACGTCGTTTTAAGAAGAATCTGAAGAGACGTCTCAATTCAGAAAGTATGACTCGTATATTTTCAATTTGTTACAACAGTTCCATGGAAAAAGTTCATTTTTTTAAAGCACATTTGAATTGGAACTATAAACTGATTTCCGTTTCCCGGTTGTGAACTTTCCATTTCATGGTAGCGACATTCCAGTAGCGCCTGCATATGGAGTATATATCTCCCAGTTGATACAATAGTATAGGGCTTGCATTTCTTATCACGATCTACTTGATAGAGGGTTGCTGCTCACATAGTAGCTATTAAACTAAGAGTTCCAACCAACGGATGAACTTGAAATCATCTCTTTGAAAAGTTTGCAGACGTCATTAGGAGTTGTTTCACAGATGACGAGGGATATGTTTGTGTTGTCGTAACCACTACTATTTTCCCCGAATGTATCACCAACCGAATTAGATTTATTACAGGATTTGTTCTTGCATGTGCAACCCAATGGGTGTCAAATGAAGACCAGGATTTCCTTACCCTTCCAGGGCAGCTGAGATTGTTTGCCTTTTTTTTTTACAAATATCACAAACAAAATCGATAATGCATGGAAATGAAGTCATTGGCATTGTCAGACGAAACCTGCAATACAAACATATAAACCTTAGAAGCAAACATCAAATACAATTTATTTAGTGCCTATGGTATGCGAGAAACAACAGACACCTTGACAGATGAACCATGAATATGTGGTAAAGGTAAGATGGCGTTCCTGTTCACCGTAAATTAGATATGCAAATCTCATAAATCCAACATGGTAAGAAAATATAAATCAAGGTAAAACAACAAACTGAAGGAACCGTATCAAATCCAAAGGAGCGAAACCGTGTGTGTCGACAGGACAAGTGACTCCTATGCAAGCATCACCCGCAAATAACTCCTTCTTTACGCCACCTGAGAAGTACCTGAGAAACATACTTGGAAAGTTGATTACTGATCAAATGTAGGAGACAAAGATCAGGTGAACACGTCTATCAGACAGACATGTAGAATGAAATTCAAAACAGTGTAGCTGTGGCCATTGATTGACACATTAAAATCATCCATTGACTGGGACAATTTAGGTGAACGTTTGTATGTAACGACCAATGCTCACTATGTACTTTTTAAAGACACTTAAACTATGGGGTCACCAAAGGTTCTCAACACCTAAATAAAGTAATTCGAAAAATTAATCAGAAATAACACGATATTTTGATTTATATCAATTATATAAATCAAAACACAAAGGTTATTCCTGATTAATTTTTCGAATTATTTTATAATTATAGGCGTTAAGAAACCTTTGGTGACCCCACAGTTTAAATGTCTACCGTAGGTACGTCGTGAACAGTGGTCGTTACAGACAAACGTTCACGTAAATTGTCCCAGTCAATGGATGATTTTAATGTGTCAATCAATGGCCACAGCTACACTGTTTTGAATTTCATTCTAGATCTGTTTATACTCATTATGTTGAAGGGGCGGGGCCAAATATTCTCCAAGGAAATGAGACTTGCCATACATATATTGACCTACCACCAGTGGTTCCCCATAAACTGACCAAATCACAAACTGACATCCTGTTGGGGCCGCCGCTACTGCTGTCACCGTATGAAATGGCATACATTTCTATCTTTTTGTTTCAATCAAGGCGAGACAAAAACCATCAGTTACAGATGCTTACTGCTAAAAGGAGTTCTATGACCATTTCCACCAAGTTTTGTAGATATTTTTATTCCTTGAATATATATTTTATCTGTAATAGTTTCATGCAAGTAACCATAACCATTTGTTTCTGACATATTGATAGACTGACAAAGCTATTAGTTTATGCTTCCGAAAAGTTTCCAATAAGAAATATAACTCAACCTTCAATTTCAGAGGTCATGCACCATTTTCAAGCTTTTTCAGACTTGTGATTTGAGATATTAAAGTGTTCCAGGTTGGTCTTTACTACCAGATGAAACACATCACCAAATTAAAGTTTAGAGCATGTAACTTGCTTATCTATATGTACGAATAATTATCTGCCAGGAAGATTTAGCCAACAGCAACTTGACATGTTTTAAATATCGGTCATTGCCAAATGATGCTTTATGAAATGCACATACACAAAAAATGATGTTTATTGCAAGGTTTCAAAATACTACTATGATTGAAGAGAATAATCAACATTTGTATGGTCTATTATAGCTTGCTGTGTGGTATTGGGTTTGCTCATGGTTAAAGGTTGTAAGGCAACATTTAGTTAATAACATCATTTAATCTCTGGTCGAAAATTCGTCTCTATTTCAATCATGTCACATTATTTTCTACATTGCAACATTAAGGCTAATTTTTACCTGCATAAACGATAATAATCTAAAGCGGACTACCCTTAACAAAATAATCTGTTTTAGCAATTATTGAATAGTTACCTCGATTTTTTACTGGACTGTCGACCAAATCTTTTCAAGTTCTTTCCCCCTTTCATATACTTTCCAATTGTGCAAGTTGTAATCCAACCAAGCACAGGAATAACAAGTCAACAACAGCAATGTTCAATGACCTTGACTGGATACAAAGCCTTCAAATGATCGAAATTACAACTCAGAAAACAATTTTTCTTTATAGACGGTAACTCTTAACCTATCAACTCCAAATCCAAGGAAAATACACGTTTCCTTGGAATTTTGATTTCAACTGTCCTTAGTCAGGAACTTGATGTTCAGTGGTTGTCGTTTGTTGACGTGGTTCAAAAGTATTTATATTTTTTACTTAGATTAGTCCGGACTAGACCGTTGGTTTTCCTGTTGGAATTGTTTAACACCAATCATTTTGATGTCCTTTATAGCTTGCGGTTAGGTGTGAGCCAAGACTCTGTATTGAAGGTTGTACTTTGACCTATAATGATTCATTTACAAATTGTGACTTGGATGTAGAGTTGTCTCATTGGCACTCATACCACATCATCATATCTAAAAACAAGAATATATCCAAAGTACACGGATGCCCCACTCGCACTATCATTTTCCATGTTCAATGGACCGTGAAATTGTGTAAAAAATCTAATTTGGCATTAAAATTAGAAAGATCATACCAAAGGGCACATGTGTACTAAGTTTCAAGTTGATTGGACTTTAACTTCATCAAAAACTACCTTGACCAAAAACTTTAGCCTGAAATTCACTCTTCATTTTCTATGATCAGTGGACCGTGAAATTGGGTTCAAAAGTCTAAATTTAAAATTAGAAAGATCATATCATAAGGAACACTTGAACCAAGTTTCAAGTTGATTGGACTTCAGCTTCATCAAAAACTACCTTGACCAAAAACTTTAACCTGAAACAGGACAGACGAACGGACACACAGACCAGAAAACATAATGCACCTCTACTATCGTGGGTGGGGCATAAAAGACCATCCTAGATTCTCATCTCCTTTGTCTAGATTTTGCATTTGTTTCTGGTTACTTTATTGCAGCTAGTGCACACCAATTTCTGTAGTATGGGATATAACCAGTCAGTCAGGATTCTACTTCTTTATTATTCCATCTAATTTGTTAAATTGTCAAAATGATTGAAGGGATGACAATTTAACTATTGAAAACCAATAAATCTATCCACACAGCATCATCACTTTTCTTACATGACAGTTGTATTCTAAAAGACAAATTTATCTACCAGCTATTGTCCATCATTTAATGTTCTTAAAAGTCTAACTGGTTGTCTTGAGCAATTTTAAAAAATACTAAAAAATTTAATAATTTTTAAAAGTGCAGACTAAAATATTTCAGAGGTTAAAAGACTATTTACCATAAATGCCACCCACAAAACTTGATCCCACCCCCCTGTAATACACAAAAAAAAATAAAAAATTAAAGTGTGTCATCAAGTGCTTTTAGTAAATAATTTGTTATTAAAACAAGCAGGCTACTCTGTTGCGACTCATTTGTACAGTATTTCCTTTGAAAAGAGATAGAGCAAGATGATGTATCAACAATTTTTTCTTTATAAAGTTTCAAGACAGCAGTGAACTCAAACATGCCTGAACATAAAAAGGTGTACAGGTTTCGCGATGGGTACATTTCAGGATTTTCCCAAAAAAAATATGTTGCCAGGGGCAGGGATGCAAATCAATGATTTAAATGAAATCTTTTATTTTTCTTTCTGAGGAACTTTTTTAGGCAGATTTTATACTTATTCGCAACAAAGATCTTAGTTTATATGCATTTACTACAATTGAGCATTTTTTTTTAAAATTGTCTTTAAAATAGTAGTTAACAAATATCGTGATGTTCTATATTATAAAAGGATAAAAACCTATATATAGATTTGCAAAAAAAACAAAAAAAACGGGCATACATGTAACATTTAAGGCCAATAGAAAAAGTAAACATTTCAAATATACCAATTTGATCACTTAAAACTTCTCCAATAAAGAGTCATTTTTTGCCTGAAAACAGGTTTTCAAAATCTCAATTTTAAAAGCTTTTAAAAGCTGTTTCTAATCATGAAACCTAAAGCGTGACAAAAGGACACGAAGATTCCTATATATGCCAGACTCATGAGCCAGGGTAAAAAAAAATGACCAAAAGCTTTAAAATCAAAATTGCATAAAGATAACTTTCAACTGATAGACATGATAACTATAGGACTAATTTGAATAAGTGGAGCCTTGAAAACTCAATGCTCTACTCACTGATTAACCTATAACAAGTCCAATAACAAAGTTTTCTGAAAAATTTATTAATCAAAACAAAATGTAGAAAATATCAGCACTTTCACTATCAAGTCCATAATCAGAGGTAATACTATCTACTTGGCTTTAGCTGTTTTCTTTGCTTTCTTGGAATTAGCATCTTTCTTTGGAGAGACCTGTCAATATATAAAGAAAAAGTTTAGTACTTTAATCCTCGATTGTTATACTCACAAATTGATGCCTTGGAAGTAAAGAGTAGTATAGATTGCTTTATACATGCACTGCAGTGTATTGTGAATTGTATGTTAATCTACCTGAACTCAAATATTTTCTGAATCATTTTTTTAAAACTGATCAAGTTATCTAGTTTCTATGAACGAAGCATTTGCAACTTCATCTCAACTGATCATGCAAAGGGCCATAATCCATAAAATTTGTAATACAACCTGCTAAGACAGATATGTCTTGCCTTGAAATAGTTGTCAAATTGATATATGTTCTGATAGTAATACAACTTAATAGAAAATTTCATTGAATTATTAAAAGTAGTTACTATGAAACTGATTTAAACAGAAAAATTGTTCACTCCATGTCTGTCACCATTACAACTAGAAAGCAATACCCATGTCTAGCCATCTTTAACAGAAAGCATGCGGTTTTAAATCATAATTTACAGATAAAGCATGCAGAGGTTTCATTAAATTTGAAAATGATCTTCCAATTGCTTATATCTAAAGAAAATCATCTGCATGTAACTGACCAATTGGTCACTCAAAAAATTACAAACAAGAATGTGTCCTCAGTACACGAATGCCCCACTCGCACTATCATTTTCTATGTTCAGTGGACCATGAAATTGGGGTAAAATCTCTAATTTGGCATTAAAATAAGAAAGATCATATCATAGGGAACATGTGTACCAAGTTTGAAGTCGATTGGACTTCAACTTCATCAAAAACTACCTCGACCAAAAACTTCAACCTGAAGCGGGACAGACGGACGAACGGACGCACAGACCAGAAAACATAATGCCCCTCTACTATCGTAGGTGGGGCATAAAAAAACAACATGGATGCATCACCTTTTAAACTTGTTCTGTAACTTTCTTAAGAATTATAATAATCTTATTTTGGAAGACTCTGTAAAACTCTGAATTTTTTTTTTAACTTTCTATATATTCTTTACAACACACAATTGGTTATTTTGAGCAAAGAAATTTCTTTCAAACTTTTGTATATTTCTAAATCTTTTGTATTCAAATAGATTTATATATATTGTCCAAAAAGTAACAAATGTTTTTCAAATAGTTCATTTGAAGACCAAGATCTGATAGGATTCAAAATCATTTAACAAAAATCTATTATTTCCATTTGTTTTTCTTTGCATGGGGTAAAAAATAACATTTAAACAGACATCTTTAGTTCATTCAAGATTTCTGAAAACAATCTAGCTTGATTAACTTTTCCAACCAGTATTTTTATGAATGAAATTTTCAAGTTGAAATTCAGAAGTGCTATGATACAGTGGAATGTTTGTAGTTTAAAAATAATAAATTATCGATGATAAAAAATGTGGGTCATTGATAAAAATTTGTACACCATCGGCGAAGTATACCATTAAGAAAGTGCATTTAACCTGCAAAACAACAGCGAAATGCAAGGTCGTAGAGTGATATAAGATTTACTAGTTTATGTAACAAGCAACTTATATTTCTTAAAATAATTTCCCAATGCAAAGTTTTGATGTAGCTTTACTTCAAATTGAATCAATAGACAATTGACAGATTATGTAATTTAAAAAAAAAAATCTTTTACAACACAACTGTTTCTCCGAATAAGTTTGAAAGTGTCAATACCTAGCCTTCAAAAACTCATAAAATGTTACAGTCTTAAGCTTAAAGTTCAAAAAGCTCAATGCTATTAATGCTCATCTCTAATTTCAACTCCGTGCAATACAATATTAAACAAGAATGTGTCCAAAGTACAAAAATGTGTCCTTTTCCATGTTCCATGGACCGTTAAATTGGCTAATAATCTAATTTGGCATTAAAATTAGAAAGATTATACTATAGGGAACATATGTACTAAGTTTCAAGTTGATTGGACTTCAATTTCATCAAAAACTACCTTGACCAAAAACTTTAACCTGAAACTCCCACTTTCATTTTCTATGTTCAGTGGACAGTGAAATTGGAGTCAAAAGTCTAATTTGGCTTTAAAATTAGAAAGATCATATCATAAGCAACAAGTGTACTAAGTTTCAAGTTGATTGGACTTCAGCTTCATCAAAAACTACCTTGACCAAAAACTTTAACCTGAACGGACGGACGCACGAACGGACGAACGGAGGCACAGACCAGAAAACATAATGCCCCTCTACTATCGTAGGGACCCAATAGACGTCTGTTTGCGTTATATACTTGCACATTCTAGCTTGAAAGCTCATTTCAAGAAAAGAAAATACTTTAATATATACTTAATATTAAAAGGTTATTCAATTAGTCAGAAACCCTTTTTTACAATTGCTACCTATAAATTGAATGATCTTAATTTAAAAAGTTGCAAGGTTTAATAAAGAATTATTTCAGCTTTTACATAAATCAATCAAAAGCACATAAAAAATATCTATTTCCATGGTTGTATTTCTGTATTTGCTAGTAGTCATTTGTTTTACAATGGATATTTTTATGGATATTGGACAATCATTGGAATATTTGATGAAACGGCTCATCCCAAAAATATATTTTTTATTTTTTAACCTAAACAAAACTAGATCACAACTCTATTGAAAATTCAAGGGGGTATCTTTTTAAAAACCTTAATCATTTAATCGACAATAAATCAACAATTTCCTATTTACTTAATCCTGAATTGGCCACCGATAAGAGCACGAGGCTTGACATTGACTTCCAACACTTATCTAACTTTCTTGCATTAATTTTGCACCAAAAATAGCTTGTGATTGACAGAAAATCCTGTCACATTCCACAGTGACATGCGGTAATCGGAGATTTGCAGAAGAGGATTTTGAATTTTTCCCCCTGCAACGATGGAGCCATGAACCTCAAGTGTGGCAGTGCGATTAGACTAGCACTGTGTCAATATATTATCTACGACATTACATAAAGCCCTGTAACAAAATATTATCAGGAGTTATGCAGAACTGATCCAGGTTTTGCAATAGAGGGGGACCTTTAATCCTTAGCTAAACACTTAATCAGACTGTTTGAAAAAAATTAACGACCTCCTAAGGACACAGAAAACCACTTCTTTTTCTCAAGAGTGTTGACAAGTTGTGTCTATCATTAAATAGTCATGGAGAGTGGCACAGTGAACAAATATTGGTACAAATTCTTCAGATAAAACTAAGCTAATTTTTAGAAATTTTTAAAGTCTTCTCAGTAATGTAGCCAACTTGAATATTCAATTTGTAAAACTAGTTCCGTAATTTAACCACATATATTTTTGTTCAGAGGTTAAAGATACCACAAATTGCATCTATCATCTAGCTAACAATTCCATCGTCTCTCTCAGTAATTAATGAAACATTTAAGAAGCTTTAAAAATTTCTACCAAATTTGTTTGCAGATTATGAAATGCTTCATCCACTCTATATCCAAAAGCTTTGAAGACGATATGAAATATAAAATTAACATTTGAAATATACAAAGAATATCTTGTACCCAAGAAAATACTACACATATGCCTGACATTTTGTAATATTTCAGTCAAAAGTAAGTCGACCTTAATCAAACTTGCATGTGATCTTAAACTACTCGTATAACAGCTATATATTCAAATTAACAGCTCAATATCTGCAAAACAGGCTAACAGGAGCAAAAGATTCAGATCATTTTGGAGATCCAAGGTCTGAAACTAGGTTGAACAAGGTCAACTAGTATACAACTTGACTTATCCATTTAAATTATGCATCTTTACACTATAACCATGTTATAGCAAATGGTATCAAATAATTTTTAGGAGTTGATTTTACAATATAACAATTATTTTGTATCGGCAACCTTGTAAATCTTTTCAGAGGATTGTAGCACATACAAATCAAAGTAAATCTCCAACCATTAGGAAAATCAAAATGTACAGAGAGGTCTTTAGAATAAATAATGGACAACAGAAGTAGCCTGACCTTAAACCATGTTAGCAAGATACCAGCTTCAAGACTAACAAATATCTGAAAAGTCTGAACATCTGATTTCAAGGTTAGCGGAAACAACAAAATTCTGAACAGTTTGGACAGACACTATTAAATGCTAAACAGTTTGGACATGGAAATTGAATAAAATGCTAAACAGTTTGGACAGGCACAATGAAATGCTAGAACAGATGAAAGTCACTCACAATACTTTTGAATAACCCTGATTTTAAGGTGGTTTTCCAGAATTGATTCACACTGTCATTGAGATCATTCCGTCCTGTAGAAGGTTAGATCTTCAAGTGCAAAAATACATTTCAAAAGTTAAATCACGATTCTTCCCTGTCCCTTCGTTAGGTCTATATAAAACAAGATTGATTTGAACATTTAAATGTGTGTCTGTCCATCACCTGTTCAAACACAATAAACCTATATTAACCACAAGTCCTAGTTTGAAATTGGCACAGGATCTACCAAATACAGAGGCTACCACAATATATCTTCAACAATATCAATAAAACACCTGGTAATTCAATCCAAGGCCATAAATTACCATGCTGGGTTGTCCCCCTTTAAAGTCTTACACGATTGATGCCTTATCACACTTTTCATGAATCCCTTCTTTGAACTGAGAGATAAACAAGTGACCAATGGCCTCTAACAACCTAGTAAATCTGTTTGTTTATTGTCAGTCTGAGTACAGTAATCTGTTAAACATAAGTGTTCAATAAACAAATGGGGAAAGAGATACCCAGCGATGAAAACTCACTATTTACAATGCTCCACACAAATCTTCATGTCTGTAGCTATGTATATATGACTAAAAGATCTGTGTGGACAGCCCCCTACTGTGCATTTCAACATCATGATAGGGGTCAAACTAAATACAGTAGGTACCAGCTTCCCGTTGTCCCAACACCTTGCTTTTTAAACCAAAAGTTTGCAAGTCATTCTATAAAATGTGGAGATTAAGATTTTCAAAATGTCACACATATCCATTAGCTTCACACTTGAAACAAAAGTAGAAATTGGTACCAATTCACATTTGCAGTTTTGAATCTTGATCCACTTCAAATACTTTTAGCGTTTAATAAACAAATTTAATGTTTAAAGGTTATTCATTAAGCTGTGCAGTTTAATCTGACACATACTGAAAACACCAGACCAATTTTTTTTATTGTTTTGAACAAATATATTCATTTTGTAACAATTGGAAAAAAATGTTGACAGTGCTTGAGAAAACAGGTTTGAAAAAGATCTTTGGTAGTCCCTCAAATTCATTTATAACTTAGTCATGGACTGAAAACTACAAGGCCTAACATTGTCATTGTACCTGATCATTGGAGGGTTGCAACACTGCTTTCTTTATACAAGAACAAATATTTGTTTGCTTTTTAATTGATATCTTACCTTGGCCATCTTTCCACCTTTCTTTGCCTTTCCATCATCTTTCTTGGCTTCCTGAAATCATAATTTTAATCAATGGTCAGTGTAGAAATGAAAGAAAGAAAAGAAAGAAAAGACAACTCATCTTCTCCACCAGATATAAGTCAGTATAAATGTGAGCATTTTGCAAGTTTGTATTTAGAAAAAAACCATGTGAATTATTAATAAGTACGAGGATTTTAGGCTGATAATAATAGATCAGTCAATTGATCTTCCCTGGATAGTCCTTTAGATTTAAAACAAAATGAAATAACTTAAGATTGCAGTAAAAACTATTTACGATCACTAGTTCATTACTGTAAACCAAATTATTTTTCGTGGTTACTTTCATTTGGAATTTCTCTTTCTTGCTGTCTTTAGGGCAGTTTATTTTCTTTGTATACTTATATAAAGAGGAGATACAAGTTTATGATTCACATTGTTTTATATTCTTTTCATTTTTTTGACTTTCAAAAGTCACCAAAAAAATGCTAACACAAATTGGTTGGTTAACAGCATAGAAAGATTGTTCTTAGAGTAAGGTGACATTTCTAACCCATTTAGATGGAGTTCAAGAACGAAATTGTAAATAAAAAAAAGAGCTATTAACGTCACAAATATTACCAAACACTGAGGGGTCAATAATTCATAGAACACCTACAAGCAAACAATTGTTAATAATACTAAATTTTTAATAAAAACAAACAGTGAATCCTTTAAGCATCTTGTTTACAAAATAATACTCGTTTCAAAGATTTCAACTGTCCACTCATACATTTGAAAGATCAGATGTCCATATTCCAAATCAACATTGAAACAAAAGGCAAACAAATAAATTGAAGGTCAAGCTAAAGTAATTGAGAATTTGAAGGAGCAAACATTTAAATTGAAGATCATGTGTAAATTTAGAATAAAAAAAAAAATTAATTTGTCATACAGATGGGACAAGAACTGTTTGTGGTTATAAGCATTGTGTACAAGTTTCATAACATTTGGTTGAGGCAAACTAAGGAAGTGATGGGTAACAAGAATTAACAGTTTTTCCATTTTTAAAGGGGCATAACTCAAGATCAGTAAATGTGACCCCTAGCAACTGTGGCATAATTACAATTACCATTTGTTCAATGGTTTAATCAAATAATTTATGTAATAATGCAAACTGGTCAAAAGCTAAGCCAAACTACGGTGGACAAAGATTCAACAAAGGTTTGGTCCAACTGGAGCAGAACCAGACACAAACTATGTTTTTCGATTACTTCTTGATGAGGAAGCAGCATACTTGACAGATAGAATGGTCATAGTTGTTCAATATCTAGAGGTTTACAAAAAAAAAAGTACTAAGCTCACGCTTTTAAAGTGGCCTTCATCCATAGAAAATCATCAGCTGTGTACTCAGTATGTCTCAAAGTGAACCCAGGCGTACAGGAAAATTTAAAGATAACCTTATATGACCCTATAACACCAAAATGTGTACCTGTCAAACACTTTGTCCAGGTGATAATTAGATTATTATGTTAATATGTAAACAAGAGGTTACCAGATAATGACAGGTCAATGATAAAAGGTAAATACATGTTTGTTTCAAATACCACTCATGTTTACAATGTTGATGTGATGGTAAATGAACTATGAACATCCCTCAGTCTGGGAAAACAGAAAATCACTTGTAAACAACAAATCAAAATAATCTGACTTTGTTATGGTAATGAAGGTTACAAGAAATATAGTGATGTATTAACTTGACAGACTTTCAAAATTAAAAGTCTACAGGGCCAAATTTGTAGGTAAAAGACCCATTTTACTTATTGACTGTGATTAAATTTTGTTTTACACACATCCCATTGATGAACAACATTTAATAATAGAGTCTGTCAGCAGAGCTCACAAATTCAAACACAGGATTCACTACATGCATACAGATGAACATATAGGTCTTGCTACATTAAACCTAAATTGTTTTAATTGAAAAAACAGAATACAAAATCATCATCACAATGACATAAGGCAAGTATATATTCTGTTTTTAACAATATTTGTCAAAAAAATTCAAACAAGGACAATAACTCCTAAAAGAGGCCAAGTTGATTAAATTATTGATAGTCTTTTCCATCTTGGGATCGATGGGGCATTTTTACAGTTTTCATATTTTGTCCATCTATTAGTTTCACAAAAACATTAAAACTAGTAGAAGAAAAATGGACTGTTCAACAATGCAAACAACTATAACAAATCTAATAAGGCCACAATTAAAAATAATTTGGTTTGCCCAACCAATCCCTACCCAAAGGTTGAGACAGTGAGTAGGTAGGTAGGCATTTTTTTATTTTTTTTTCAAAAAGAGAAATTGAAGTATCGGGTGTTTATTAGTCTTAATGCCTATCCGATTAAAAAAAAACTTTTGCCAGGGTACCATGTGGTTGACAGAACTGTGCAAAGTTGCTGAGAAACAACAATCCAAAACCAAAATCATGTTCTCTATATGAATGGATTGACAAACAGGACTTGCACAATTCCCCCATCAATTTATTGTCGGAGGTATAAAACTATGTATCATCAATTGTATCCTTTGAAGTTTTTCAATCTCATATATTTTAAAGCCTAAGAAAATTAGAAAACTAACTTTTATATATATTTGAAGTGAGAAAATCCATAAAATTCTAAAAATTAATTTTTGTTTATTCAATTCTTTATATAGATTTAAATTATGTAGAAAATTTTCCACATAAATTTCATCCCATAGTACATTTTTATATTGAAAAAATTTGAAATTAAAATATAAAATGGTAATGAACATAACAAATCTCCCTATAAAAGGTATATACTCCCTAAACATATTCTATAAATTATACAATGTATCCTTGATCCACCCATGTTGTTAAACAATCTATAATATGCCTTTACAGAATGGGTGAAATTCTTGGGTGGCCATTGACAACAGAAGAGGGAAAATAATTTTCTGCATGGTCATCTGTGAATAGTGCTGTGGTGAAAAGGTCATTAGTACCAATTGAAGGGAGTGAATCGAATTGACAACATGCCTGTGACAAGTCAAATCCTACACAGATTAACGCTGTAGAAATCAACTATCCACGAAAACCTTCTCATTATACTGAACATATGTACCATTTGAATCGTGACATCTTTTATAACTAGCTTTATGGCATCAATTGTAACATGCTGGTTGATGCAGTGCACTCTTTTCAAAACTTATCCAGGCCTTATTTCACCTTAGTCTAATGGAAAAATAATCGGACAATTGCTTTATATATTAAAACTGAAATTCTTCATTGAATACATTTTTCTTACAGAAATTCAGGCTTTTGATCACTTTTCAGTGAATACAACATTTAGGGACAACATCAAAAGTTCAATGAAGGATAAAAACTTAATTCACAGATTTTTCACTGACCCCCCCCCCCCCTTCTTAACTTAATTTGGGAAAAATTGATTGACCCATATGGATATATGTAAAAATCAATGTCGGATAACCAAATCTTGCAGCCGTTCAACCCCCCCACCCCCAAACTATTTGAATTAAGTTTTTTATCTTACATTGATCTTTTGATGTCGTCCCTTATATGTTCAATGTTTTTTTGGATTTTTTTCTAAACAATATAAAAGGAGAAAACTGAATCATTTGCAACCAAAATTACAAAATTTGACATTTATTTGCATATAATGCTGTTCTCATTTTACAGAAATGACCTTTGAGTAGTTATTTTTAATTCAATAGTCTTTGCAAAAGAAATGGGACAAAAAACTACATAAGTAGATTGAAGCAAGTTTTTAACCTCCTTTCTTCCCTTGTGTGTTCTGTAAAAAAAATTATTTTTAATTCTTAAAAAAAAAAAAAACTACAATGAAAAGTGCATAGTTTGAATTTCAATTGCTTGTTTTTTCCCAAATACAAATAATTTTTTATATGACATGCTACACAAACTCTTAAGGAGGCAAAATAAATAAGTAAATTTAATTTCAAAATGAAAGGATTTTTTTCAATAACAAGTGTTTTTCAAAATTTGCATTTTGCAGGTGGTATTTTGTATGGCCATATAACAACATACCATAAAGATTGTTGATTTAGAAACAAATCTATGTATACAGATTAAAATTCTTCACTGAAATGAATCCAGTTTAAATTGAAATGTCAATGTCAAAATACCAACTCATCCTATGTTATAATAAAATCTACATTCCAAATTAACACTTAAAATATGTAACCATCTTCAAATGTAGAAATTTTTTCCCAGAGATTGTTAGCCATTTTTTTAGATTAAAGCCAATAAACAATAAATCAGCAGTACTTTTTCCAGGTTCCAACTTGGTATATGTATCAGTGGACTATATATATATCTAAGTTTTATTTCTTAAAAGTAAATTATCACAATATAAAACTAGATACCCCAATAATGATTGTGGCCAAGTTTGGTTTAATTTGGCCCAGTAGTTTCAGAGGAGAAGATTTTTGTAAAAGTTAACAGACGACCCCGGACGACAGACGCAAAGTGATGAGAAAAGCTCACTTGGCCCTTCGTGCCAGGTGAGCTAAAAAAGGGTGTGTTATGATTGCAAATGTGACTGCTTTTTACCATAAGTCCAAATGACATGAAAAGGGGGGGGGGGATTGTAATCGCTCAACAGTTACAATTCAAATATAACATCGACCTCCAACAGTGCTTATTTGTTTTTCAAGGAGGTACCATACGAACCCCTGGAACCCACTGGCTATGGATGTGCAAAATATATTGAAGTAAAAACATTCGAATTAAATAAACCAACAGCCTGATTTATGATGAAAGACGGCATACTTTAGTAAAAAAATTGTTCTATCTCACCTATACTTCAAAATCAGAATTTATCATGGTACCTCTTGCTTCTATAAGTATTATTAATTGTATGATAACAATGGTTGCCAATGAAGCTTTCTTCTCCGGTATTTCAAGTGTTATTGTATTTTGAGATTGGTTGCAAAAGAAGCTTTCAAGTTTCTTCTCTGGTGTTTCATAATGGGAATTTCAATCTATACACACCTGTTATTTGCTGAATAATTTTAACATTTATTTAAACTTTTTAACCACCAACTAAAAGTGCAAAAAATCTGCTGGTAAATGGAGAAATTGAACGGTTTCACAAAACTATTACTTAGTACATCCTTCAATTAAATTAAAGTACATATTTGAATGGGAGAAGGTGCATCAGAAATTAAGCCAAATGGAGGGATTTTTGTTTACCTTCACAATTTTAAAAGACTCAAATAAGACCAAGAAGAGCCACAAGACAGTCTGTTCTGTGTCATTTGGTCTCTCGTGGAATGTTGTCTCATTGACAATCATACCAAATCTTATTTTAATACTTTGCAACTTTTTTAAATCGGATTACTGCACGATATTAGGACTGAACGGTACATCTGAGTTTATTAAAAATTAAACTTTCTCTGTCCTAAAAATATCTATAAGAATAACAACTCCTTATGTGTTCTTCACCTTTATGAACTTGTATACAATTCAGACCAAATGTGATTCAATATAACCATGAAGACTTGTTTATTCTGCCTACTGGTCTAGTCAAAGGTGAAACAACAAACATTTATACACCACTCAAACTCTCTTCCTTCACAAATATAAACACAATAGTTAAACACTCAATAACTATAATGTTTTTACAACTACAGACCAATAACACTTTTATAACCCATTGACAAATAATGATCAAAGACCTGCCATTTTTATCTTTAGTCTTTACAACTAGTATTATCTAGATCAACATGTACAATTTTCAAAATGAAAGTCAGTAGGATACAAATTTTTATTTGTGTATCAGTGCAAGCCTATTTAAGAACAAAAGGTTACATAATAGCTTACATGCTGAAATGACCATCTATCTTTACTGACCAAGCTTCAATTTTTTTTTTAAATCTTATAGGTCAACCTTAGTACCTTTATCACATAAAGCTAACATTATCAAAAATCCATGAAAATGAGGTCAATGTGCAGCTGAATCATGTACACTTTGCAATTGTATTTTCCAAGAAACTTTATATAAAAAAAAAAAAATAAAATAAAAAAAATGCATACGAGGTCAGGGTCAAACGAACTCCCCCAGACTGATATATATGTACAATAAGTTGACCTGGTACTAGTAATATTTGGGCAGTATCCCGTGAATCCTGAATGTAGATGAATAAAATAACTGAAGGTCAAGGACCACAAGGCATCTGAAAAAACATGAAGATAATCCAGATTTTCTTCTTAGAATGAAGCTAAATCATGTCCACTGGATTAGCAAACAACAGATCTCTCTACTCCTATTTGAAAGCAGTTACACATTTTAATCTTTGCAAAATGGTGATGTGAAAGGAATTGTGGGTAAACTAAGAGGGTATGAATGCTCTTTACCGTCTGACAGACATAAAACAGTCATTTTCAGCTACAGTTAATAGCGTCAAATTGGTTAGAATTTTAGTCATTTATAAAAATATCTATCACCTGAATTGTCCAAGGGCTCAAATAATTATTGTTACTGTTAATTTTGGGAAAAAATTAAAGGGTTTTGTCAAAATGAGTTGATCTTTTTATTGTCTTAAAAGAAGAGAAAATTAGATCATCATACACCAAATATTACCATTCAAGTCATTTGGCAAGAATTTTACCGTTATTCCTCATGAAGGTGTCCCCATTACAATCTTCATTTAAAGATACATGTTAAAAATGATTCCAATACAGGACTTTCTTAAAACAAAAACTAAGAGATGTGGGACTATAACTCTATGAAATCATCAGACCAAAATAAAAATTTGAACTTGATCTGTAACTTGTCATGATGAAACAATATACCAAATATCAATTCAACATCTTCAAGCACAAAGAAAAAAAAAGTGTAGAGAACACTATTTCCTAGAATGACAGATGGAGAGACAGACAACACAAGACAGACCAAATTCAAAACTTAAATGTCCCCTTTGACTGTTGGTAGAGTTAAAAAAAAGTCTTAGTAATGTAACTTGTGAAAAAATCAAATCAAATCGAAATTACTATTTTTTGGTCAACACCTAATGGTAAGCAAACCTACTAAATATGAGAGCTTTCTATAAAATGAACTCAAAATGGGTTTTTATTTACCAGGTGTCATTGTCACAATCAACCAAAAATATACCATTAAAATTATCAAATCAAATTTAACTACCAATGTAGCATAGTCAAGTTAATATGACAAAAAAAAGTATTAAAGCCTTGTCCAAAAGTCCCAACATTGATATGTTTCCGATAAATGGATGGATGTATTTTAAACCATAAACATATCCCCCGTGAGTTGATAACAAAAGGTAATGGGAGGGAGGGATGTATTACAATTTTTACACAAATGACCACAAGGTAGGTGTCCGTACAATATTTAGCTTTGAATAATCTGTAGTCACTGAATTCAACTTTTAGAATATCAACACAAACACAAAAAGATTTTTAACACAAGACAAACACAGACAAGGTTCCCTACTTGGGACAAGAATATGGATATGCGGTGGGGATAATTTAGTAGATATACTCACTTTTTTCCCTTTCTTTTTATCACTGAAATAGAATATTGAATTACATAAAAAAGTTGTGCAAAGAAAGATAACTGCATAAACATCTGAAACCTAGGAATAAAATAATTATTCATGAAATATTTTCAAGCAAGCATGTTTATACATTGATTCAAAATGTTAGCTATAAAAATTATCAGTTAAACTTATACTGTTATGCCTGTTGATTTCTTAAGTGTTCCGACTTCAGAGAAAGGTCTCACCATTATATAATTTTGATATAAATTTGCAAATGTTGAAATTTAAACAGCAATCCTCTACTGTGTAAATTATGCAAAATATCATAGCCAATAAACCATAAAGTAAACTTGCAAATTAATTTCCATGGATATAAGATAAGTCAATCCTGATAAAACTGCATACCAAATATCATGACTTGTCATTAGTGGTTCCCTAAAACTGACCTATTCCCAAACTTATATGATAACATGGCTATGAAATTGTTATTAATTCAATACACCCTGACTGAGATGGAAGGCAAATTAATCTTCATGGCAGTAAGTCAGATGTGGTGCAAATGCTTATTCAAGACATTGCTTTAAACTTGAACATGGATGGTGGATGCACAGACCAGAAGACAGATTGATCCTATATTGTTATTAACAGAGCATGAAAAATATTGTTATTCTATAAAGTAACACTTTCAGATGTTCGTTAGATTTAATACCAGAACAGATGAAATATTTTTGACATTGAAAAACCCACACATGTAATTATCCACTGAGACGTTGCATATTTTTCAAATCATGTGGCAACATCATGCACTATTTCAATGATAGATTATCCTGCCATCAAAACTATCTCAGGTTAAATGTTTAGTGATATATACCTTTTTTCTGGACTACTCATTTCTTCTTCATCTTCCTCATCGTCCATACTTTCATCTTCATCTTCTTCGTCCATATCTTCTTCATCCTCTTCCTGTTATAGAATGGTCAACTAATCATAACAATGTGATAGACAAAAGCAAAATGTAGGGTAAGGGCCATTTTCTGTCTAAAACTAAACTAAATTACTGTATGAAACTGCAATGCTTAGAATCATCATTAGTAAGTGTGGAATCTTTCTTACTTTTATTCTCAATTTCTAGACTTTATATATAAAACCGTTTCAACATTATATGCCTTGACCAAGGGCAAGAGGATACTAGATATCAGGCTAGACACATACCCACACGATAAGATGCTTTAATTTTGATACACTATAACAACAGCATTTACTTTTTAAAAATGACCCCCCCTAGTCTTATTTGCCACTTTAAAACCTACAAAAAGTTGCAAAATGGAATTACCTCATCTTCCGAATCATCTTGGCTCACTTCCATCTTCCCTTTTTTCTAGAACAAAAAAAAATTAACCCATTAATTAAAATTTTGGAGTGAAGATGGAAGTGAAAACAAGATATGCCTCAATCAACAAACAATTGAGGCTAAATTAAAAAAATATTTAATCAATACGACAGACCGAAAAAATATTTTTTCCTTCATATCCCCATCCTTTGTGTCTTCTTTCTGGATTCATTAAATGTTGATTGATTCCGTACCCAATATAAATTTTCAAAACCAAAAGTAAAAGTTTAGTCTGAGATAAGTCAACGTCCATTGGTCAGAAAACAAGAATTGGATTAAGAATCTGAAAATCAAATTTGTCTTTTGTTATTTTCAGGTGAAATGAGGTAGGATGCTGGCAACTTTAGTTTCCATAAATTTGACCTTTTTTATTAAAAAATTTTGGGAGCTGTCATTTTCATAAATTTTAGTCTTAAGACTTCAGATATTTTTTTTTCTCAAGTTGCAAGCAATATAAATTAATGGATATTAGTAAAGTTACCTACCATGCATACAAATTACAATGCATTTTTTTCTAGCTAATCTATCTAGTGTTTGCTTCATTTTTAAGAACTCAACTACTTTTGGGAAAAAAACATTCATGTGTCTGAAATACTTTCTGAAACTTTTGTCTTCATCATGGATACCTTTTTTAATACCTTGTTTTTGCCAGATTTTTGTGATGATGCTTTTCTCTTTTTTGTGACTTCGACTTTCTTTGGAGATTCTTCTTCCTCTTCCTCGTCTTCCTCCACTTCTGAACATTCTAATTCTGATTCGTCTTGTGAAACATTTCTATCATCTGGATATTCTGGAAAATAAGAATTATTGGATTAAAGAATTCCTCAAAAGAACTTTTTTTCCAGAATTCACCAAAAAATATAGTAAGCCAGTTTTAGTGGGAATGTGAATCAGAAAATTATCAGCAAACTCCATTCTTATTTAAATTTGAGCTTTTAATATCAATACATAGCTGCGCCACCAGCGTATGTTACGCCCTTCATCTTGTGTATGAAGTATTATGCAATAATCATATAGTTTCTGAGATATGGTGCTACATTTGAACCCCCTCCCCCTATTTTTTTTTACAAAAGAACTGGAACTCTAAAATAAATTTTTTAATCATCACTAAAAAAAGTATACAGATCTTTAGATTAATATAATTTTAAAAGAAGTGTGGAAATTTTTAAGCAATTATCATTAAAGGTTGTTAAGATACTTGGACAAGTGACCCACCTTTTTTTTTTTTACAAAAAAAAACAACTAAAAAATAAAATTTTGAATCATCACCAAAAAGTAAACAGATCTTTAAATAAATATAACTAAGGAGTGTGTAAAGTTTCGCGCAATAATCATGAAATCGTTTTTGAGATGCAGTGCAACATGTGACCCCCCCCCCCCCCTTCTCCTTTTTTTATTTTTACAAAAAACTCAATAACCCCAAAAATGAATTTTGAATCATCACCAAAAAGTATATAGATCTTTTAAAGATCTTAAGGTTAATATAACTAAGAAGTGTGCAAAGTTTTAAGCAACAACCATTCATCGATTTTTAAAATACAGTGTGAAATGTGTAAAAACACCCCCCTGTTTTATTTATAAAGTCCTGTAACTCAAAAAGTTAAAAATCTTATTTTCAGATTTACAGATCGTGTGCATCCCCAAAGCCCAAGGGGTTTTAAAGTTAGAGGGGAAACTATTTTTGTACATACGCAGAAGGATGGCCAAATGAAAGTCAAACTAACTTTTGATGAACACTTTCAATGAATGATTTTCTTCCTTGTACCTAACACACCTTCCAGTATTTAATTTTTGCAATTCTAAAAAAGACAGCATAAAAATAATGGTAAACAAGTTTAAATGCAATTTTTAGTTTTGCAAAAAAAAAAGCATATTAGGCTGCCAAGTTTTGAAATTCATTGTAATAATGTCCACATACTACTGGATAGGCAATATGCTATTATTTGAGACAAAAAAAAAAAAAAAAACGTGTGTTTTCACCAACCCTACCTACCCCCAATTTTTAGTGCCTACCCTTACACCTGTTATGCCATTTTGAAACATGCACTGTTAAAGTCAGACTTATTCCCTTAGTAACCAGTTAAAAAATGTCTAAAATAAAATGATATTCCCTACCTACCTACCCTATATTTTTTTTAAGCACTTTAGTGGAAACACATGTATTATTTGCTCTGGCCTTGTGTTATTTTAAAATAAATCAAGGCATTACACTGCTGGTCTATTCTGGATATGGGCTGTTACGAAATTATTCTTTATGACTGAAAAACACTTCACCATTGATAACTCACCTACTAACTGTTGAGCTGATAAACAAACTGGTCCACTACCCTCCACAAGTCGAAACACTACAGCAACTTCATGACCAAAACTCACATCTAAACTTGTCTACAAAATACAAACATTATCATGGTTAATAAAGGCATGCACTTAAAGGAAAACAGAAAAGGTGTTGTTTTGAATATAAAATTTCACAACTATTCTGAAAGTATTGAATGGCAATACATAGTGCTACAACAAATAAGAATAGGGAAAAGTAGATAGTTTTACCTTAGAACATAACATATTTTCAGAACTAACAAATTAGTTTACTTGAACCTTGGAAAAAGTGATGAAACTTTAATAGCTGAGAAAATCAAAAATATTCATCTTATGGCAAATGACTTTTTTCACGACTGCTCTTCAATATAGACAACCATCACTATGAAGGAAAATAATCCACTTAAAAATAAAGCTCCTGTTTCTAAAAACTTCAGTTTCTTCTTAATAATATATTGTAGTACTTGCCATATCATTTTTCCCCAGCGTTAATGATAATAGTGGTTGTTTCAATTCTTTTTGGTCAAAATTCTTTGTTTCTATTTGTACAAGATTTCTTTCATCTTTTACTGCAGATGCTCCTAAAACTGCCTAAAAAGGTAACATATATCATTATACACTAAGGCTAATATAAATAGACAGCTGCGCCATAAGCACATGATACGCTTGTGGCATTTTTTAGAAAAAAGTTCAATTACTTCTCAATGTCATATCAGAAAACTGTAAAAAAAAACTAAAGAGTTTATCTTAATTGATATAAACTAGTCACCAAAAGTTTAATGAAACTGCTCAAAGCACTTTAAAGGTTTTGTATGAAACTGGATAATCACCCCTTTCTATGAATAAAATCCCATAACTCAGAAGTGTAAAATCTAAATTTTATAAAAATTGAAAGGGAGCTTACATCAATAGATAGACAATTCTAAAAAGTTGCATAAGGACTGCTGAAAGCACTTTTGAGTTATTGTCTGAAAACTGAAAAACCACCCCTTTTTTTAAAGAATAAAAATCCACAACTTGGAAATGTAAAATGCAAAATAATCAAAATAATATGTCCTATTAACAAACAAAAACTTTTTTTTAAGTGTCAATTATTTCTTTAACTGCAGATCCCCTAATTTGTATTGGCCTCAACAATGAGAAAAACCATGTTGTAAAATGTTAAAAGCCTGCAGCACATAGTTATCAATATGCAAAATCCAAATCCAAAACAGGCAATACATTTTAGCTTCTACTAGAGTATCCACTAAAAAGTCATTTAAAAGGGCTACAACTAATATAAGAGGTCAATTGATGATTTCTGCCATGTTGACATGTATGGATCTTTTTGTTATGAATTCAGAGGAAACTACAAAATAGGTTGTTCTGATTTTTTGGTAAATTCCATAGAGTCAATCAAGTTTTGCTCCAACTGCTTAAGTTCAAGATATAAGCTAAAAGCTGAATTTTACTACTATGCACTATTTTTTTCAACAGGTCATAAAATAAAGAATGGAAATGTTTGTTGATGGAACATATCCTGAGATACAAGTTTTGAACTTAATAGCTCAACAATATTCAGGCAAGTTTGGCAATCTTTTGACCCAGAAGTTTCATATGAGGGATATTTTCTGAAGTTTACAATTATGGATGGGCTAAAAGTGATGGCAAAAGCTGACTTGTCCTTTTCAAGTCGGGGTGTTAAAAAGGTAAAACATCAAAAAAAATATAGTACCTGCTTAAGAAATAAGGTGTGAACTAAATAATCTGTATCTTCTTCCTCTTCTTCAAATGTCCATGTAAATGTGGGATTTTCTTTGTCTAATGTAATTCCTGAAATACACAAAAAAAATTAATAATTGAAGCAATGTTTATGCAGGCACATGTAAAAAACTAGATGTGTCAAAACGACACAAATGGCCCTGTCTCAAAAAGTTGAAAAACTGCAATTTCAACAACACAGGTGGACACAAACAAGATGGTAGACTAGTCTCACATATAAAAAATCAACTCAAAATTTGAAGGCGTACAATTTTCAATATCATAAACCCTTAATTTTGACAAAAATCAGCGGAATGGAACCCAACTTAAAACTTGATCAATAACTTATCATGATCATCTCACATACCAAAAATCAGCCCAATATCTGAAGGCGTTGAGAAAAAAAGCTCACTGAAATTTTATCCCAACATGTCTAAAGAACCTGACAAAAATAATGAAATATTATCCTGTACAGTATTTCATTAAAATGTTTGCGGACAATATTTTCAACATTCTTTTTATAGAGAAAATATTTGATGGGTGATTTTATTATTATGTTTAGTACATATGTACCTTTGTACCCTTTTGTTGTAATGCTAAACATATGCAGGGCTTTCAATAAGTTTAGAAGTAGAAGGATAAAACCAAAAAATAGGAGTCCCATCAATGCGGACGGCGAAGCCGGCCGCGGCGACGAGCTTGCTCGTCGAACCTACGGCGTGGGGTCTGGGGCCCGCTCAAGGGCCCCTGAATTTTTTTTTAAAATGGTGCAAAATCCTGCATTCTGGGAGTCTCCTGGACCCTGTTTCAGTCCTCTCAAAACATCATTTTTTTAATGAAGATAATGTAAATGTTTGATTAAAATTTGTAGCATGGTTGGATTTTCTGTAAATATTGACTACATTTATATCTGCATTTGATCCAGACTTCAACTTAAAGCTTGTATTTGAAGTTGTTTGAGAATAGCAATGACATGGTGATAATATAGGGAAAGATCCACATCCAATCATATTTATTCATTAATAAAATTTTATTATACTTAAACTCAAGAAGTTCTGAAATAGAAGAGGGGACCACTATATTTTGGTACAATTATAGCACTATGAAAATCCCTTTTTATAATATAGGAAATTATTCAATGCGCTTTATGAATTAATACTATCAGGAGGCTGGCCTAAATTACAAATACATGTGTTTGCTGTTCGCTTACTGACCTGTCTGATGATTCACACCCCTCTAAAAATATTGATTTTCTGAAAAAAAACATTTTAAAATTTTATTTAAAAAAAAAATATTATTATTTGCCCCTTACAACATGCCTTAATAATTTTGTGATTATTGTGCTCTTTGAATAATAATTGAAAAAATAGTCATTAGATTAAAATTCTATGAGTTCAGGGAAAATAGAATATAAATTGAATGGGACATTAACATTCAGTTCAGTAGATACAACAGAGGCAGACAAATCCTTAACAGGATAATAAATTATATGATCCTTGACATGGGCATTGAGTGTGGGTACATCGTTGCATTGTGCATTGAAGTCAGAAGACCCTAAAGTGGGCCCAAATTTGACAGTGATGCTTTACAGATACAAAGAAAAGAAGATTGCGACACCAATTTATTTAATTTTTAATACAAAGCCAACATAGTTATAAAGGAACATGTTCATGTAGTTCACTCTATGTAATAGGATTTGAATCTAAAAACAAATGTGGGATCGGTGTCCTTGCGAACACGTGGGTCAGTGGCTGTACGTTGTTTATATTGGCGTTTGTTTGTTTTTTATTTTATTTTAACATTGTGAAAATATATAGTGTTCTTTGAATAAGTTGTATTTCCATTCAATATTTATAAAGCACCTTGTTTTTGTATTTTTCTAATCCATTGACTGATGTCACTTTGGTTTCGTTTACTTATTTTCGTACACGCCTATTAATTACACCAATCGTAGGTCGTTTAAGAAAACCGGTTGTAAATCGACCAATCAGGAGTCTGTTTACAGACGGTGTTCGGGTGCCTTCTGCTGGTTTCTACTTTCAGTAGTTTTTGCCTTACTCTCCTTGTTGATAGCGATCCCAGCCTAGGCGTTCGTGACTACTCGGGTCACTTCACGTAGAGGTTATAAATATCAACCACACTTTATCGGAAATCCCCTGGTTGTGTCAACAGCGTAAATTTCCCCTTCAGTCATTTTTATTGATTTTTTAATTTTACAATTTTGAGCAAAGTAGGCGGCGGATTTCCTTCAAGTAGACGACGAAAATCGCCGCCTACCGCCTTCTATTGAAAGCCCTGATATGAAAATATAAAAGAAAAGAACCAGACTCTTTCACTTATATAATTGACAATTCTGTATATCAAGGGGATTATTGCATGCAGTACTATATACTACTAATTTGATGCTTGATAGAGGTTTATTGCATGCAGTGCTAGTAATGATTTCCTTCAAACAAGTTTGTAAATTTAGATATTGGGTAAAACAAATAAAAATATGGACCAAAGGTTTTTTTGGAATTTAAAGGTTGTTTAGTACTTTTTGTAAACAATAAATGCTAGGACATCATAGAAAACAAGTGAGTAATGTACATTTTAAAATTATTAAACAATAAAATGCATCGCAGGGCACAGCTTGATAAGACTGCAGAGGTCAAACTCTGAACAATTGGGCCAGTATGGACACAACATTCAAGCTCGATACAGCTCTGAATTTGATTGTGATTAAATATTTGAAACAGCATATGTTTCTGACACAGGATGAATGTGGTATAATGAACTTAAAAAAAAATATCTAAAATCTAAATATATGGATTCAGCATATCAATTAAAGAACCCCAATAATTCGATTTTTGATGAAATCAAATAAAGTTTTTTTATCCTTTTGACCTCAATGTGGACCAATTTAATAATGGGGCCCAAAAATCTAAATACATGGTTAGATGTAGCATATCAAAGAACCCCATGCATTCCATTTTTGTTGAATTCAATCAAAAAAAGTTTGGACCCTTTGGACCTTAATGTAGATCTATTTGAAATCGGGACCCAAAATTAAAAATCTAAATACGTTTAGATTTGGCATATACCAAAGAAACCCACGAATTCAATTTTTTATAAAATCAAAATTTAATTTTGGACCCTTTTTACCTCAATGTGGACCAATTTGATAACAGGGCCCAAATTCCAAAAACTAAATACAGATTCAGGCCTAAATTAAAATATTGTTTGTTTGCCCTTTTCCGACCCTATGTTTTGAAACAGGGTAGGTAGGTAGGTAAAATATTTTATTTTTTTCCCCATTAAAATAACTTGGCTCGGTATATTATTTGTCATAGATAGGCAGGTATACAGGTATAATATTTTATTTCATAGATACAAAATCTGCAGAATGTCATTTTGGTCCGTTTTGTTTTTGCAAATAAGTTTTCTGGGACTATTAGTTTTGAAAAAAAAATATCACGTAGAATGTGAAGCTAATTCATATGCACTACTATTTTGTTTTCAAATATCAAAATATAGACCTGTGCCGCATATCTTCAACGTTTATATGCCTGGAACTTTAAAGAGTTTGAACTTGCGCTCACATTCTGTACTACGTACCTTGTACGCTTATTTAAAGGTTTTCTGTAAGAGATAACTTTGTACTGGTAAGATACGTCGGGGAAGTCCTACATTACTAGTAGAAAAAGTCCATAGAGGGTTAAAAATTTCGTGTGTGCCTAAAAGTTGTTTCCAATAAAAATGCTACAAGACTTAAAACTCAATTGTCACGTATTTTACATCGCATTTATAAATGATCTGTATGGAAAACTTGGCGATTTTACTGCCAGATATTCTCCACTTTACAGGGTTTTGTCACTTTTGGTTCATGTCAGATATAAATAATATATCGGCATCGTTAACATAATCATCTTGATCTGCGGATCACAAAAGGCAATCTCTACATAGAACACAACGTCCCTTTACAAATTAGTTTGTACACACATTGATAATTTTGTATCAAACGAAGTTTTTTTGTAAACGAACTCTGCTCTTTAAGTATAAAGGTACAGAGTAACGTACGTCATATCATGATTTCAGGAAGCATTCAACATCGATTTCAAACAAATGCATTGAAACTTCAAATGCAAGTGTTCATGTCAAACGCTCAGGTGATACCAAACGGACCGGACCTTATACGTTAAAGATAAAACCCGAGGATTCCGGTAAAAATGTTTTGAGCGGGAAATACAAATATAAGATTTTTGGTAGGAACGAAAAAATGAAATAAAATAAAATCTTGCTGGTAAATACAAATAAAAGATTTTCAGGCGGAACAAATTTATAGGGTCGGTCGGTAAAGGGCAAACAAACAATATTTTAATTTAAGCCCCAGCATATCAAAATATATGTGTAGACCTATTTGAAAACAGGACCCAAAATTAATAATCTAAATACACGCTTAGATTTGGCACACATCAAAGAAACCAAAGAATTCATTTTTTTATAAAATCAAAGTTTAATTTTTTACCCTTTTTACCTCAATGTGGACCAATTTGATAACAGGGCCCAAATTCCAAAAACTAAATACAGATTAAGCATATCAAATAACCCCAAGAATTCAAGAATAAAACCCTGTTGAACAATAAAAACTAGCACATCAAAGAAATACAAGTGAGTAATCTATGTTTGAAATTTTAGAATTATATTTATCAAAGTTGTATATATATCGGTGCAAGTGTGTTAGTTGTGTTTATGCTATTTATACTAGATAGGTCTGTTTGATTGAATATATAAAGTATGCGGGTTGAATTTCATGCACAGGTGGTTTGATAGTGGTGAAAGTCATTGAGTCATTGCAGTCAAGTGTTCTATAGGCTCTTTTCCAAATAAATAATTATAAAAATAATTATTTACAGGTTGATAGTTTTGTATTTCAGGTTAATTAGAACCTTTTGGCTAATATGGTAATTACACCACAATTTTTACTCTTGAGTACAGACAAACCTATGCACCTGCTTAAGTTTTAAGGGATGATATGGACCATAATTTGGTATTCGGCCTTTGGTTTCTTTTTGTATCCTTTTTTATAAGTTCTAAAATTTTAACTTTTATTTTGTGGGTTGTGTTGGTGTTAGAATAGTATGAATGGAACAATTGAGTTTTTCGAGAAAAAATTAATACATTTTGATTCACCGTTTACGTGACATGAAACCAAACAGGAAACCAATCTTTATTTTCTTTATTTTGCACAATATAATTCAAAAGGCATAAATAAACACCATTACTAGTGTTACTTGCTTCATGTTAATATTTAAAATCTATTTTCAATGTTATATTAAAGTTTTTTTTAAACCTGACAGGAAACCATAAGAAACCGAAAGCATTTTTTTAGTTTTATTTTATTGCAAAATCTGCTTAAAATAATCTGAACAGTATACTTTTTCTTAAAATCCATCTTAAATGTAACAGTATTATAAAACTCCTAAATATGTGCTTGTTTTGAAAACAATTAGTACAATTTATTCAGAATTTTCCATATTTTCTTCATTGATACAAGATACCATAATCGTTGTATCTTGATGTTTAAGCCAAAAAAATGTATTTATATTTGGTTTTGATATTCCAGTTATATACAATTTATTCCAAATCATTGGCAATGTAACATTCTTTAAATCCAGTAAAGAAAAAAACTTTTAACTTGGAATTAAAATCTTTAAAATAGGCACAATGTGATACTTGTGACCTGTACACCATCTACATGGTTTCCACATTTTAACCTACTTTAGTGGGCTAAAATCAATAAAGTACTTCCTTTCAAGTCATGCATGGTAAAAGTTTACTTCTCCTTTGACAAGTTTATTGCGTTTCTGATAAGTGTTTGCAGAACATGAATAAAAAATATTAATTAAAAACTGTGACAAAGATTCCAACTTTGTACATTCCAAGTGTAACGGTATATTAACATGTATTTTTCATTAAATTATATTTATTCACCTAAAATATCCAGTAATATTTACTGCTGAAGTTAAATCAATCCAAAGAGCATTGGTACAATGATAAGAGACGTAATTTCGATTGATTTTTCCAAGGACTCTTCACGTCATTATCGGGAAACGAAGTGTGTTCTAACGTCTGTCAAATATGAAATCGATTTTGTCAAGTCATTGGGCATTTATTTTCACACAGGATCGTATGTAACATTATGCACATAGGAAAAATAACAGACCATCTGCGCAATCTTTTTGACAATTGTATTTTCCTCTTTTAAACAAGACGAAACAAGTCTACAGATCAAGTTTGCTAACATCCCGTTGGAAACAAAAACAATGTTTAGACCTAGTATTTCGTACATCCGGCCGTAATGGCGTTATCACATGTTAGTCACATGTTTCACATATGACCGGAAATGATTAGAACTTAAGGACAAAAACAATTTTAATAAATAACTGGACTTCTGTTTCGTGTGAAATGTAACGCATAACGATAACGTAATTTTCTTACTCAATTATTACGAAGATCAAAACAAGAATGTAAATCATCTCGGATTTACCTGTTTGAACATCTCGCGAGAGTTCATATTTGCATATTGTTTTTAAGAATTCTATTACAACAAAGCAGATTACATCATCTGAAAATTGCGTTACGAAATCGGACACAAAAATCACGCCACTGTTCTTACATCTGCTACATAAATACTTATAGTTCTCGGCATTTTCTTCTCACTATTCTTATTGGTCGATGTTCTTTGTTATTTGAAAGCAAAAGTTACGAATTTGCCAGTGACGATTATCTATAAATCAGTCAGCGTTATGCTCTTCGGAAGCAAAAAATAACGCGAGAAACGACACAAAAATACGGTTGTAGAATCTTTGAAATTCGTATATTTTAATTTTTTTTCTAGGGAAGAGTAGCATACACTTGTATGTTGATAAAAATAATGGCATCTTTAGATGTAGTTGCAACTTTTCTTACATTTATTCACATTTTATCACATTTCTATAGTTATAGGAAACGGAGCCCAATAGCAAATTATGGTCCATATATAAATTTTAAATGCGTTATATGTTTTAGAAAATTATAAACTTTACTAGATTTTGCTATCCAGTTTTTTTCGCTCAGGGCTGCAGAAGGTGCCAAATTAAACTAAGTTGGGGAATAGGTTTGAGAATCTCCCCTCATATAATACATGTTGTGAGTAGTATTGATTTAAATGGACAATAGATGGGCATAGACATCTGCAGACAATAGGTGATTTAAACTGAGTGGACCGTATCAAAGTATCAAATGAAACTTGGGTGTTGTTTATTTTGCTATCTTCTGCAGACTGGAAAAAACTGGACATCAAAATCCAGGTAAGTTTTTAATTTTCAGAAACGTATACTATATATAACTTTTATATATCTAGTTCCTGCCATGCCTTAAAACTTTCCTAGATATACCAGTTTGTCTGTACTCACAGTAAATTTTGAGGTGTAAATATTTTTCAATTCCTTATGATGAACCTTAATTAATAAATGTTTTATGTATGGTTGAGGTTTCGAATTAGAACATAATACAAATGTATTTAAGTCTGGATTGTTTATACAAAAAAGCTTGGGTTTTATTTGCCACAAAATCTCCTTTTTCTATTAAATGAATGAATCAATAAATAATGTTTTGCACGAAATTTCACCTTGGTATATGTACAAAATGGCCCATCCCTATTGTTCATTATCTTTGCTGTTTTGATACTATTGCAGTTTCAAAATTTTGTAATTTAAATTGCTACAGACCTATATAAACCTTATTACAATATTGTGTGACCAAGGTGAACTGGATTCGGTACACACAAAGTACATGCGACATAAAATACGGTAACACGACACTTAGAAGACTTAGAATAAGGACCAGCAAATGATTATTTTAATTGGGAGAGGGCAATAAATATAAATTATTTCATGCGGGTTCTAAAAGTTGTTCGATAACATTAGTATATTCTAATGCATAAAATACTGTAAAAATCGTGCATTCAGATGCACTATAATCGTTAGTTTACTACTATATCATTTTACCCCAAAAGTACTCTCTTGCAGGTTCATTCATCGTGGAGGGTAGTCTGTCCATTTGATGTTATGCCTTGTACTTCTTCTGGCTGAATGCGACAAATGAAATTCTCCAGACTGATACATCATGATTTGCACGTGCAATTTGGGGTTTCATGAGGCAATCAAACACGCCTTCAATACACGTGGTTCCGGTTTGTGCTACAATTAGTTCTTTCCTAATTATAGAATTGTCCTACGTTGTAAAATAAAACAACAAACCAGAACTGGTTTATGTCAATTCAATTTGAAACTGAAACTGAAAGTTTAAACTTAACTCATATTTTGTAATGCTGTTCATCGTTCACGTCCGTTTATTAAAAACATCCGAACGTAATTATATTTATTCTGAATTCCTGTTTCAATATATGCTGTTTATCGTTGAGTTTTTCAATTGTGGTACCAGGAAGGATATTTGACGAGGTGGATCGAAAGGTAAGTTAAGACGACGTGTTCATCAGAGATGTTGACAAGTCATATTAACCTTAATTCAAACATTTCTGATGCAAGATTTCGGTATGAGTTTAATAGAATATTATAAAAGATCCATTCTTGAATAAAACACACATTATTCACCGTTTTACAAATTCAAAACTAAGAATTTCACCCAGCAAGCAAGATTTTTCGACACATGTTTCACTCTCGAGGTTTCACTTTATATTTAAATTAAACGTGAGTATATTTAGGATTATTTGTGAGTATTATATGTTATGCGTTCTGGATACTCTTTCAACTTTTTTTTCGAATATTTAGTATGTTATTTGTTTACAATCATTGATAGTTCTTGTTTAACATCACATAATTTAATAACCTGAAAAAAATACTGGTGCACATATTATATCTGTGACGGGATTGCTTCCCTTAGAAAATTTTGTAGATACTTAGTCAGCCGTAAGCGGTTGAGTTAAGGAAGTACTTCTTTTAGCTCAATCTGTTAACATGCTGCCTTGTATTCTCAGAAGTCCCAGGTACGAGCCCCGGTGGAGACATGCGATTTTGCAAGAATAACCGTGCTCTCTGGTTACATATCCAAGCTGTATCACATTCTGGTTTACTCGGATATACTCCTATTCACAGTACAATGGCATTTTCAGCAAACCATTACATTAAGGGATGTGATAACAGAGACATACATTTTGTACATGTATAAGTATTATATGTCTCTGGTGTGTATTTGTTTTCATGCTTGTGTGTAAATATGTATAATTTATAATGTCGATTTTAAAAGTTCACTACAGCTTGTGTTACTTTGTTGACAATGTTTCATCAATAGATAAAACTTTGTTTTGATTTGATTTTGATTGAAATTGGTTTCAAAGTATGTGTATAGGTGATACCGTTGTCCTGGTACTTCCAACTGTGATTGGGACAAGATTTAAAAGTAAATTCTATTTTTTAAAAGCCTAAATAATCTTTAGCCTGGGTAGAAATAATTTATGCAAAACATCCATCCTCCTTGACCCTACAATTTAAACAGCTCACTATTAATAAATAGCAGATCATATAGATGCCATATGGCATATAACACTTTTATGGCAAAAAAAGTTTAAATTGATTCAATTCTGTGGCTTTGGCTTTCTATATGTATGCCCAATTCCTGAATCTTGTGGCTGATGAAGATATTCTTTATATGATATGTATATTGTAATAATATTGGTACTTTTGAATCAAGTGTGGTACATGCAGCCATGTCGATTGCAATAGATGAATGGGAAAGGATGCAGAATATGATATCTTTTTGAGACAATTTACTAGATGAATCAATATGAGAAGAAAGGTTCCTTTAGACATGTTATAGAGATCAAGAGTGTTGTATATAATGAAACTGGTGCTGATTGGCAATCCAATACAGTCTTTCATGGGGAACTGATAATGACATCTAGATGTCTTACTAGTTGATGGGTTGATGTCTCATTGATGCTGTTTACCCATACCTCCTTTTGTCCATATTTCAGTCATCTACATTTTATATTTGCTTACAAGCATGCAGTTACATGTAATAAAATACAAATGTAATAGAAGTTATATATTACAATATATTTTCAGGTAGAAAATGTTTAACGTGGTGAACAGTATTAGAGCATTTAATATAACCAGTTTGGTTTTGTTTTTGATCTGCTGTTATTATATGTGTGTAAGCAGTGAGCATGCACCAGGAGCACTAACTGTTGTCAACACAGACAATGATGATGATAACGGTAAAAAAATATAAGACTCCATTAGTCCATACGTTAAAAAAAAAAATTGCCATTTTATATTTTATTTTTACCCTATTCAACAGTTGAGGGAAAGGATATCAATGAGGTAATAAACAGACAACACCATGGCCAAAATGAAAGAGACAACAACATCAAATTATTTTATTAAGAACACCGTAGAAATCTAAAGAATGAGCATCATGTACCGCACAAAAAAACTTGAGCTCTTGCATTTTTCAAAGTTTTATGGTACAATATATAACATTTCCTGTGCATTGCATAAATAATTTCCTTTGTAGAATAACTAATTCAAAGAACCATGTTGTATTATATTATCAGTTAAATGTTTTCTCATTTTATTTCTGCTCACAAGTATTACTATGTTCAATATTATAGTATACTTTAATTAACAGAAATACATTTAAGTCTTGCATACATAATTTGACATAAATGGGTGTCAGAGTACAAACACTAGTGGAAATATTATAGGGCAAGTAAAAGATGCAGCATACAATTTACATGTCTGATGGGCAACTTAAAAGGATAATAACATTGAAAAATAACAATTCTTTCCTGAATTTTTTTCCCTTTCCAATAATCATATCATTTGACAAATATTTTCTATTTTAGCTGAGGTATCTGTAGAGAATGAAGATTCAGAGATCACAAACATAGACCCATTAAATGTGTTTTATCCAGAAAAAGAATGGAAGAAAATACAACCAGGTATAATTATAGAGATGCTTTATTCTTTAAATTGCTGAATAATGAAGTATTCACAACAAAATTTCACAGCCACTGTCCCAACACTAATTTTTTGGAAATTTCATGTAGGTTTTCTTTTGACCTGGAGTACAAACTCTTGCAGACCAGATAGTAAGTTTTCAAGCCTGAGTTGATGGGCTTTATATGGTTCATGTTGAAGGGTGTAATATAAAGCAGAAACTATTTATAGCTTTTCGTTCAAATAGAATCAGTGAACTAACTATGAAAATGTTCTAAATTTTTCTAGTTTTGACGTTAGTTTAAAAAAAGTAGATTCATTGAATTTTGAATCCAGATATCAAATCATTTCAAAACCTGCCTTTTGTTGATTATAACTTTTTATAGTTTAAGTCTCACTGTGAGCAGTAACATATCCAGTATATTGATATAATGGTACCCTAAGAATATATTTTCTAAGTAATAACTTCCAGATCATTTGAAAACCTGTCTTTTGTTGATAATAACTTGTTAGCAGTTTTTGTGTCACTCAGGGAAACAAAAAATCCAGTATATTGGTACAATGGTACCCTGAGAAAATATTTCAAAGTAATCACTTCCAGTTGTTTTCAGGTCAAGCCATTCCTGCAGGTTTACATGTCAGAATGAATATGGAAACTGGAGTGAATGAAGCTAAATTAATGGATGGAGATGATGGACACAAGTACTGGAAAAAAGGAGAAAAAGAAGGTAACATTATGTGATGTCAACTGTAAAATCAAGCATGTATTTGAGAGGACATTTGTTGGATATTCTAAAAAGCATGTGAAATTGTTACTAATAATAAATGCATGCCAGAATTTCTTAATTTACCGTTTACACACTGGTATATACTTCCAATAACTCCACCATTTGGGCACTCTACTTTACTGACTGTTATATCACTTAACTGCAACCCAACTTTTTATTCAATTTATTATGTGAAGTGGCATAAGAAATCTCCAGTTCAGTAAGTGTAGATCTTATAATTATGGATGGCCACGTGTGCAGTCACTTGTCTTATTGGTGAAGCAAAAATTATTTCCATTGAACTTCAAAAATGTTGTCATGTATTCAGCACTGACCTTGTCACAACATTATTTTTTATACCTGTACAAGTGTGCATGTATATACAAAGGGTCTAAGGAATGCTTACATACTAACATTAACAATTTTTATAATGATTTTCGAAAAAAAAAAACAACACTTGATATAGATAAACTGAAAAAGATTTATATATTTTAGGTAAAAGAAAAACAAAAGTTGTCAAAAGACAATCAGATCTTGCTATAAGAAAGACAAATGTTGCAAAAAGAGAAACTAATATTGCTAAAAGAGAGACAAATCTTGCTAAAAGAGAGACAAATATTGCTAAAAGGGAGACAAATATTGCAAAAAGAGAGACAAGTCTCCTTGACATTCTTAAACAGAAAGGAAGAGATCTATAATACTTTAAGACTGCTTGTATATAATTGTTTGGGGTAAAGATTGGATTCATACAATCTAAACCATTTTGTGTGTGGCTTAATAGTTTATATCAATTTTCCAAACTTTATCACTACATTGTTCTTTGATATATACAAACATTAGTGCATTGAGCACAAAGTTCTGTATATATCCCTTAACATTTCTAAACATTTGCAAATGAAAAATATATACTCAAATATTTAATTTATAAAGTTGTGTATTTGTATAACCATACTTGTCAAAATAATTGAATTAGTTGTGCATGTTGCATGAATCTTGTACATGTATATTACTAATTATGTTCAACTAAAAATTTCATTGAAGAAATATTTGAAATTGGAGTTATCTTCCCTAGTCCACAATTACAACTATTCCTCTAATTCATTGAATAGCCTTTTAATGCTTATGTAATGCAATGTTTCAGTTTTAGTTTCAATTGCAGAATGAATGCTATTCTTTACCCTTCAGTGCTCACATTCACCTTGATTACAAATTGTTAACTATTTAATCTCAGTAACATAACATTAGCTTTAGCTTGGAATTTGTTGATGTTATTGTTATATATATGTAACATGCATGTTTTATTATTGTCATTAAAACTGTTGTATTGTCATGTTTGTTCTTGCTGAATTCTACAAATAAATGTATAAGGACTAGGGAGCATTCAAAAACATTCTATATAAGAAAGTCTTTTTAATAATTCTGTTTTTGCATATTGATATTAAAAGTCTGCTGTTAGTCACAGTGTAAGTAACCATATAGGTTGATTTGGATCTGTCTCATATCAGGTTTAAGATTTTTGGTGATCTTGTGATCTTTTCGAATTATATGCTAAACTACAGTTTTCACCCAATTTCATGACAGTGTGAACTTGGTACATTCTCTTGGTAAAGTTTTTGATGAAGATACATGTAGTTTACCATGACTTTTAAAATTAAATGCCAAATTAAAATGTTTATCCTGATTTCATGTGAGAGGCTTTAACTAAGTCGAAGGGGATTTAAGGTTTGCACTCTGTCCATCTGTCAGTCCAGGAAATCATGACACGTTTTAGACTAAGATTAAATTTGTGCAGAGTTGTGGTCCTTGGACTTAGAAAATTCAATTAACTTATCAGTTTCCACACTTTTTTTTTTGTCATACCTGGAGAAGATATTGACTTGATATTTGTTATATAGTTTACACCATGACAAATTATAAAGTTTATAGCAGTATAATTAATTTTTAACTGGTAGGGGACAATGTTTTGCCAAGCAATATTCTCAGAATACTTGTTTCATATCAGCATAGTGAATAAATTAGTACATATACTGAGATGAATACATATTTGAGAAACTCTTAAATCATTTAACTGTTATCAGGACTTGTAAATGTCACTGTGTTGCAACTACTTTGACTTATTATAAGCAGACCTTGCTGAAAACAGGAAATCAAATATCTTTGAAAATACAATTCTCTTAAATCCATGAAAATTGGGATACACAAAAATAACAGAATTTACAGTAGTAAAAGACCAGTACACTGACACAGATTTTACACAAATTGGTTAAACTATGATTGAGGGATGTTTTATTTCCAGCAATGATTTTGTCAATTTTTTCATTTACCTGTGAACATATTTAATTTTGCAGCATGTTGTTCAAGGTTGTGGTTGTCTTTCTGATATCTTATCTTTTAACATCTGACCACTTATTTTATTGATTTTGTATTTACATACTGTAGTTTCATAGATATATTTATTCGTCAATGCATGTTCACTTGTTTGTGTTCATATGTCTTTTGATTGAGTAAAGCTATTTCAATGGATATTTTATAGTGCGTCTTTCTATGTTGTGATGTTCCACTATTATTTCAGGTAAGGGTGAAGATTGGTACCTATTAAAAGGTTTGAATCTGCTGCATTTGTTTGCACATGTCCTAAGTTAGGAATCTGATTTTCAGTGTTTGTTGTTTGTTGATGTGGTTCATAAGTGTTCAACTGTTGCTCGTTTTTTATATAGATTATACCATTGGTTTTCCTGTTTGAATGGTTTTACACTAGTCATTTTTGGGACTCTTTATAGCTGGCGGTTTGATGTCAGCCAATGCACCGTGTTGAAGACTGTACTTTGACCTATAATGGTTCACTTTTTTAAATTGTGATCTGGATGAAGAGTTCTCTCATTGGCAATCATACCACATCTTCTTATATCTATGTCAGTACAATATGAATATGAACTCTGCTTTGTACTAGACAGAAATTCTTATATAATCTTTAACTAGCAATAACTATGACTGTATGCATTTGATAGAAATTGACTACAATTTTTATTTTTCTTCAAACAAAGTTTACAATTATCATTATAATCTTAAGTAGAGAGTGGATTTATTTCTAGGCATGGTCAACACTGACAGCAAAGAGTTTACACATGAAGAATTAAAGCGAGCTCTGAAAGACTTTAAAGCAACAAAACATGATGTTCCCAATGAAAAGGTGAGATTATGTATTCATCAAATAATGTTTGTCCAAGTAGCTTCAATAGGTGATTTTTTTATGAAAAGTCAAATTAGTGTTTTTAGAATGTTGAAAGATGCGGAATTCCTTTTTATAATTGGGTCAAGGTTTGGTTAAATGTGCAACACCAAATTATCGCTGAATTGACAGTTAATTAGCATTTTGAAATCTTTTTATACGACCGCAAAATTTTAAAAAAAATTTGTATATTGGTATCACGTCGTCGTCAGAAAAGACGGATGATTTCCAGATAATAACTTTAGTATAAGTAAATAGAAATCAATAAAATTGCTTGAATGTTGTGTCCATACTTGCCGCAACTGTTCAGGGTTCGACCTCTGCGTTTGTATCAAGCTGTGCCATGTGGAGCATCTGGTTGACAATTGTTTTGCTTTATTGAACAAATCAATTGAATTAATCTGATTTCATTTTTCGCTCAAATTTGCGGCTTCAAGTGCTTTCTTTGGACCTCTGTGAGATTTTTGGGTCTGTGTTATGACACATTACTAGAGTATATGGCATTAAAAAAAGAAAAGTTATTAGATGTGATTGAATTTAAAAGACACATCACCACAAAAAACAGAATTTTGGTTGGTTTTGACTCAACTTTAGCTTAGTTTTGTGCAACACTTTACCTCAGATTTTCATGAACAGAGATACACTGATTGTCATTTGTTCGTGGTTGTGCAAAATGTATCTTTCTGGTTGGCAAAAATGTTTTCCTGATACAGTGTACATTGTAAATTGGGGATTATAAAAATGTTTTACACAATATTTCATTAAACTCTTGACCCGAAGCAATTTTGTGTGCACTAGAATTCAATTTAACATAATCGAATGTGAAGGTGAAGGACATTGAAAACCACAATTATGAACAATTGTGTGAAATACTGCTAAGGCCATGTTTGGGGGTAGAAAAAACCTCATAGTTTCAATTAGCATTTATAAACAGTTGGAAGAACAAACCAAATATGAAGTTGAAGAGAGTTGAAAACTAAAATTCAGTTGAAACAGTTATGTCAGATATTCTTTGGGGTAGTTTATAAGTTCATTAAACATTGTTAAAGGTCTCTTAACTGTTTATATAACATATTTCATAATTTTAGAAAGCAGAAGAAATAAAACAAAAATATAGAAGTTATGACGAATTAAAAGAAGATTTTAAGAAGATAAACATGGCAATCAAAACTGGACAGGAAATTGTTACAGAACTTTTTGATAAACTAAATTCCACAAACATATCAACTGAGGCGAGAGAGACATTGCTAGAGGATTTAGAATATCATCTACATCAGGTATGCTTTATTGTGATGCATAGTATATCATTATCTTATTACATAACTGATTTCCTGTAATGAGCACATGTATTGAAATCATTTGAATCATAAATCATTGTCAACGAAACAGCAGCCAACAAAAAGATCACCTTAACTGTCTTCAGTGATTGAAACATTCCTAACCAATATTTTTAAAGAGGTTTAGATTTTAGTGAATTTAAACAAATATTAGTTGATTGTCTATTTGAAATGATATATCAATGATCTTATTTGAACAGCAAATTCATTAATAAACATTTATAGACCATAACTTTGAAAAAAATCTTATGTTTGGACAGGCACTGAAACATGTTGCAGGGGTAAACTGATATAAGATTATGTTCTAATTATATATATATTTCAGTATGATAATGCTGTATTGTTTGGAGATTTGGGAGGGATCTCTTTGCTGGTTAAAGGACTTAATCACACAGATCCTACACTTAGATCATTGTCTGCATTTGTCCTTGGTTCAGCAATCCAAAAGTATGTACTCAAAACTAAAAGATTTGCATTTTGAATAAATAAAACATATATTTGAGTTTTTCTAATTTGTCTTGAATGTCTATTATTGCTGTATTTGAAGAGAAGTGTGAATACCATGTGCTAGTGTTGAAAAAGAAATAAATTTAAACAATTTAAAGGAATATAATTTTCTTCTGCACTTTAGTGTTTGAAGAAAATAAATTATCTCCCCTCTCTAATGTTTCCAGATATTAATAACTATTAACTTACATTATTGTAAGAAAATTTAAAAAAAAGAATTCCTTTGAAACAAACATCCAAATTAAGTAATGTGTCAGAATATGCAGGTCTCAGGTCATATTCTAGAAAATTCATAGAGATTATTCTCAAATTTTCATTGAATGAATAGTCTATGATAATATTTGGATTTTTTTTGTGTTTTACAGCAATCCTAAAACCCAGATTAATGCTATTGAGTCAGGAGCTTTACATCAGCTGATCAGATCATTGGCTACAGATCCAGAGATTGCAGTGAAAAAGAAAGTGTTGTATGCTATCTCTAGCATTGTCAGACACTTCCCTTTTGCCCAGAAGAAATTCTTTGAACTTGGAGGTTTAAGATCCTTGATGTATTTGTTTGAGGATAAAAAACTCCATAGTTTACAAGTTAAAGTGATCACACTGATGAGTGATCTTTATGAAGAAAGGGTAAATATTACATCAACTATGACTGATCAACAATATTTTCTTTATAAAACTTAATTGGGTCTTATTGGGCCAACCTGATGTATTGATAATGATTTCTGTTTATCATTTGTGTTTAAAAACAAGTTTGAGGATATAGAAGGGTTATTTAAACTCATAAGTTAAAAGGCAAACTGAAATCATGACAAAATATGAAAGAAAGAAAAACAAAACACAACGTATAAAACTAACTTATTTAAAAAATATTCTTTTCAGAAACATAAAGGATTTTTATAATCAAACATGACCAATATATTACTAATATCAAATAATAACTGGATTAAAATGATTGTTTCTTATGATCTGTTATTTATATGTGCAGTATCAAATTCCAATTGAATATACATGTTGGATGTCATATTTTTTGTTTGTTTGATTTGTCTATTTAAAAAAATAAAAAAAGGAATGTTCAGCATATCAAATGATATTTCTCTCCCTTTATCAAGAAACCAAAAATGTACATACTGAAAATACAATCTTGATATCAAATAACTTTTATCTTATACTTCCCATAATAACATATGAAAACCTATTTTTTGTAGGTACATTGGCTAGGACATTTAGAACCAACTGAAGAAAAGTACAAACAATATGAACAGTAAGTTATCATTTTTCTAGCTGTCAGATCAGAATATCTATGTATGAAGCCTATACTAAAAAATATATATCGATATTGTTTAAAGTTAGATTGGATAAATAGATCTTGATAAGATTTCAACAAATCAAAACCATGGATCTGTTCTATTTTAAACAGGAGCTGGAACTGTAAAAATTTAAAAGGCCAAATTAGGATTTTGACCCCGATTCCATGGTTCACTGAACATGGAATTATGACTGCAAACTGCACGGTGTCTTATGAAGATATAGCATCTTGTTTTAATTTCTATTGATACATGATATCCCCACTCTGGTAGTTGTGGTTGCAATCACTTTGTTGGTCTGTCCTTCCAACAAATATTTTTTTGTCACACTTTTCTAACTCATTGGCACTCATACCACATCTTCTTATTTATATATACAATGCTTCAGCAGCTTAACAGTGATGAGTTGTAACATTTGAGAACTTTTCAGATCCGTCTGACAGATACCTTAATCATGTTTACTTGTACTTTGAAATTTTCAAGATTTTGAAGAACTTTAAACTTTTCTTCACATTTTTAGCTCACCTGGCCCGAAGGGCCAAGTGAGCTATTCCCATCACTTTGCGTCCGGCGTCCGTCGTCGTCGTCCGTCGTCCGTCGTCGTTAACTTTTACAAAAATCTTCTCCTCTGAAACTACTGGGCCAAATCAAACCAAACTTGGCCACAATCATCATTGGGGTATCTAGTTTAAAAAATGTGTGGCGTGACCCGGTCAACCAACCAAGATGGCCGCCACGGCTAAAAATAGAACATAGGGGTAAAATGCAGTTTTTGGCTTATAACTCAGAAACCAAAGCATTTAGAGCAAATCTGACATGGGGTAAAAATGTTTATCAGGTCAAGATCTATCTGCCCTGAAATTTTCAGATGAATCGGTCAATCGGTTGTTGGGTTGCTGCCCCTGAATTGGTAATTTTGAGGAAATTTTGCTGTTTTTGGTTATTATCTTGAATATTATTATAGATAGAGATAAACTGTAAACAGCAATAATGTTCAGCAAAGTAAGATCTACAAATAAGTCAACATGACCAAAATGGTCAGTTGACCCGTTTAGGAGTTATTGCCCTTTATAGTCAATTTTTAACCATTTTTCGTAAATTAAAGTAATCTTTTACAAAAATCTTCTCCTCTGAAACTACTGGGCCAAATTAATTCAAACTTGGCCACAATCATCTTTGGGGTATCTAGTTTAAAAAATGTGTGGCGTGACCTGGTCAACCAACCAAGATGGCCGCCACCGCTAAAAATAGAACATAGGGGTAAAATGCAGTTTTTGGCTTATAACTCAAAAACCAAAGCATTTTGAGGAAATCTGACATGGGATAAAAATGTTTATCAGGTCAAGATCTATCTGCCCTGAAATTTTCAGATGAATCGGTCAATCGGTTGTTGGGTTGCTGCCCCTGAATTGGTAATTTTGAGGAAATTTTGCTGTTTTTGGTTATTATCTTGAATATTATTATAGATAGAGATAAATTGTAAACAGCAATAATGTTCAGCAAAGTAAGATCTACAAATAAGTCAACATGACCAAAATGGTCAGTTGACCCCTTTAGGAGTTATTGCCCTTTATAGTCAATCTTTAACCATTTTTCATAAATCTAAGTAATCTTTTACAAAATCTCCACTGAAACTACTAGGCCACAATCATCTTTGGGGTATCTAGTTTGAAAAATGTGTCCGATGACCTGGCCATTCAACCAAGATGGCCGCCACGGCTAAAAATAGAACATAGGGGTAAAATGCAGTTTTTGGCTTATAACTATGAAACCAAAGCATCTAGAGCAAATCTGACAAGAAGTTAAATTGTTAATCAAGTCAATATCTATCTGCCCTGAATTTTTCAGATGAATTGGACAACTGGTTGTTGGGTTGCTGCCCTCCAATTGGTAATTTTTAAAGAAGTTTTGCCGTTTTTGGTTATCTTGAATACTATTATAGATAGCGATAAACTGTAAACAGCAATAATGTTCAGCAAAGTAAGATCTACAAATAAGTCAACATGACCTAAATGGTCAATTGACCCCTTAAGGAGTTATTGCCCTTTATAGTCAATTTTTAACAATTTTCATTAATTTGGTAAATTTATGTAAATTTTTACCAAATATAGTCTTCTGTTACTAATGGGCAAAGTTCATTATAGATATAATTGTAAGAAGCAAAATCGTTCAGTAAAGTAAGAACTTCAAACACATCACCATCACCAAAATACAATTTTGTCATGAATCCATTTGTGTCCTTTGTTTAATATGCACATAGACCAAGGTGAGCGACACAGGCTCTTTAGAGCCTCTAGTTTCTTAAAAAAAGGACTTGAATAACATCTTTTTGCTTAGTTCATCAACAGTAATGAGTTGTATTGTTTGTGCACTTTTTTTTATATGTCAGACACCTAATTAACTTCTTATTCTTATTTTTGAAAATATGAGTTGAGATATAATTATCAGAACACATGTTATAAGATATATGGTTCGCTACTGACCCCATATATACGGATCCATAGAGTGTTAGTAAAATCCATATGAGAAAGGCAGAAGGATTTACTAACCCTTTATGGTTTGTAGGGTGTCAGGAATGAAATGTATAACAAATGTATTGCACACTGGAATTTTCCTGCTGAGTTTTGTAGAAAAATAAACAATGAGATTCAACAACATCAATAGATGATGTTACTACTAACAGTAGATGTGACGTCATGAACCCTATGAAATTCACTAACCTCCTAGGGATCCATAGGGGGTCACATCTTGAAGGCTTTTAACCAATCATAAAGTCACAATTTGCCCATGGTTGGATAATTACCCGTTGTGTTAGCTTATCTGCAGTGATGGATTGTTTATTTTTATGCCCCACCTACGATAGTAGAGGGGCATTATGTTTTCTGGTCTGTGCGTCCGTTCGTTCGTTCGTTCGTCCGTCTGTCCCGCTTCAGGTTAAAGTTTTTGGTTGAGGTAGTTTTTGATGAAGTTGAAGTCCAATCGACTTCAAACTTGGTACACATGTTCCCTATGATATGATCTTTCTAATTTTAATGCCAAATTAGAGATTTTACCCCAATTTCACCGTCCATTGAACATAGAAAATGATAGTGCGAGTGGGGCATTCGTGTACTGAGGACACATTCTTGTTGAGATTGAAATAATTTTAAGTATAAATCATAATGTTTTAAATATTTGATCAAATTTAATGTATTATTGTTGTTCCCTTCTATCTTTGTTCTGGCAGGAATAATCAAATATTTTCAATTTTTTTGTTTTTATAATGTAATATTTTGTTTTAGAATTCCGCTGAAAGACAGTTTATTAGACCATGGTTTCTGTGATACAATGGTGCCATTGTTAGAACTACCAGACCATGACAGTCGAGAGAAGATTGTTTTTGCCATGTTATCTTTATACGACTGTTGTGAAAAGAAATTTCATAATATTGTATCCTATCTTCATAAACTAGAAGATGAATATCAAACTTTGGCAGTCGATGAAGATGAAGGAGATTATTTTCAACAAATTCATAAAAACATTAACTCTTTACGACAGCAGTTGTCTGTGGCTTATAAAAAGGATGAATTGTAATGTTAGCTGATGTGAAGTGTAGATGTTTTGTTTTGTAAATGCATATTTTGAATGTTAATAAATGTATTCTTTTTTGTTTTGTAGAAAAATGTAAATGTTTTGTTTTGTAAATGCATACCATACTTTGAATGTTTATAAATATTTTCTTTTTGCTTTGTATATGTGGTTTTTTTTTTATATAACTCAATTATACAGATAGAGAAAAGTGACATACCCACACAGTTGTCTATTTTGAAACAGTTTTCTGGTTTGGAATTGTGGGAAAGCATATTTTCATTTAATTAGATAAAAAATCTTTGACATTCTTTCAATATATACATATAGAAGGAAATGTAGTATAAATAAATATAAAAAGGGAGATGTGGTATGATTCACAATGACGCAACTATCCATAAAAGACCAAAAAAACAAAAACATGTCCAATTAGTCCCCAATGCAACAGTTCATTGAAACTAAAAATACATGTAACAGTGTAGGTTGTTATCTGAAATACTTTTGAATGGGTTGCCTTCATTAACTGAATTAAGTTTTGTTTTGGATAATCTGTGTAGCCCCCTATTAGGTTTGTATTCCCTCTAATTTAAAAAGTTTTTGCTATTCAAACATTTGACCTGGAGTGTACCTACACCTAATGAAGGATATAAACACAGATGTGAGCAAGAAAATTTGTATCACACATTTTTCACTTTCATTTTCACTTTTACAAAACTGTAAATTCATTATCATTTGATGGATATTTATTTTTTGTTGAGATTTCAGTGGGTATGGGTGAAGAAAGCAAAATTTTTCTAATGAGCCTTAATGCAGAATAATCCAAATCAGGAGATTTAATATTTAAGCAAAAAACATTTCTTCTTTAATGTGAAAATTGGTATCAATGAAAAACAAATAAAAATCAGGGAAGTAAATGAGACTTCTTTTTTTTTTAGAGCTTGCATAACTTAATACATGTGTAACATGACTACATGACACAGTTCAGGTGTTAATCACATAATAAGGGTCTATTTTATGCTGTCCACCCTGTTTTATTACTAAAGCTTAAAAAATATTGTCTCATGGCCAACCATGTAGGCATAACTGACTCTGAATAAATATTTTATTTAGCCAAATCCAAACAGCAAAAATATAAAATTCAAACTTTTCATTTAAAAAATCCTAGATTCTTTACTGTTATTTCTTCTGTTCTTCCTGAAAAAGAAAAATGAAAAAAATATACTATATATAGATATGTGTATTGGAATACCTTCTGGTTAAGAATGAAATTACATGCACATACTTTTATTGATTCATTTGGCAATATTACAAGACATCTTTGACTTTTTACTGACAGTGATATAGTTTTACTTTAATCTTTACCAACAAAAATAAGTGCACAGCTCAATGCTGTGTGAGTATACATAGTGAAAGATATACACTTCAAAGCACCAACGACGCCCACTTTAACTTTTATTATTTATGAAATGTTAAGAAATAATAATTGTGCTTTATTCTACCAACATTTTTATTTTTATACGACCGCAAAAAAAATTTTTTGGATCGTATAATGGTATGATGTCGTCTGAAGACACATAAGTTTCCGGACAATAACTTAAGTGAAAAGATCTTTATGAAATTTTTTCAGAAGGTTCAATACCACCAAAGGAAGGTTGGGATTGATTTTGAGGATGATGGTCCCAACCATTTAGGAATTAGGGGCCCAAAAGGAACCAAAAACAAGCATTTTTCTAGTTTCAGGATAATAACTATTTCTATTGCTCTGAAATTGTACCATACTGTTTAAAACCACAAGAAGACGGTTTGGATTCATTTAAGGCGTTATGGGGCCAAAGTAAATTAGGAATCAAGGGGCCAAAAACAAGCCTTTTTCTAGTTTCTAGACAATAACTTATGTGTAATTGTATGGATCTCTCTGAAATTGTACCACAATGTTCCATATAACAAAGGGGAGGCTGGGATTGAGTTTTGGGTTAATTGCCCAAAATATGTAGGGATTAGGGGCCAAAAAGAAGCATGTTTCCAGACTATAACTTGTATTTAAGTGTATGGATCTCTCTGAAATTGTACTACAAGGTTCAATACTACAACTACAAAGGAAAGGATGGGATTGAGTTTAAGGGTTATTGATCCAAGGGGGTTTTCAATAAAAAAAAATTGGGGGGGATTTTTTGTTTACAATTTTTTTAAGGGATTCCTTTTTTAGCTCACCTGGCCTAAAAGGCCATGTGAGCTTTTCTCATCACTTGGCGTCCGTCGTCGTCGTCGTCGTTAACAATTTTTCAAACATCTTCTCCTCTGAAACTACTGAATGGATTTGAATGAAACTTAAAACGATTGTTCCTTAGATTATCCTGCACAAAGTGTGTGCTTCGATTTTTGATCCGTCAAAAAACATGGCCGCCCTTACTTTAAATAGAACATAGGGGTCAAATGCAGTTTTTGGCTTATATCTCAAAAATGAAAGCATTTAGAGCAAATCTGACATGGGGTAAAAATGTTCATTAGGTCAAGATCTATCAGCCCTGAAATTTTCAGACGAATCAAACAAACCATTGTTGGGTTGCTGCCACTTAATTGGTAATTTTAAGGAAATTTTGCAGTTTTTGGTCATTATTTTGAATATCATTATAGATAAAGATAAACTGTAAACAGCAAAAATGATCAGCAAAGTAAGATCTACAAATAAGTTAAATATGACCAAAATTGTCAATTGACCCCTTAAGGGGTTATTGTCCTTTAATGACAATTTTTTCACAATTTGTTCATCATATTTGCTAACTTTAAAAAATCTTCTCCTCTAAAACTACTCAACCAAATTCAACCAAACTTCAACTGAATGAACAGTAGGGTGTATTAAATAAAGTTTGTGTTTTATTTTCTATTTTGTCTAAAAGCATTGCTAAGTTTTAAGTGTTTGTGTTTTGGTCTCATTTTCTTTATTTATAAACAGTAAGTCATATATATTTGTAATATTGAAGAATTGTTAGCTGTACATGTTTGCCTGGCATGGTTCAATATGTTCAATAAGGCATTGTTTACCAGGTGAGCGATTCAGGCTCTTGAGAGCCTCTTGTTTTAGCTCACCTGGCCTAAAAGGCCATGTGAGCTTTTCTCATCACTTGGCGTCCGTCGTCGTCGTCGACGTCGTTGTCGTCTGTCGTCGTTAACAATTTTTCAAACATCTTCTCCTCTGAAACTACTGAATGGATTTGAATGAAACTTAGCATGATTGTTCCTTAGATTATCCTGCACAAAGTGTGTGCTTCGATTTTTGATCCGTCAAAAAACATGGCCGCCGTTACTTAAAATAGAACATAGGGGTCAAATGCAGTTTTTGGCTTATATCTCAAAAACGAAAGCTTTTAGAGCAAATCTGACATGGGGTAAAAATGTAATTTTAAGGAAATTTTGCAGTTTTTGGTCATTATCTTGAATATTATTATAGATAAAGATAAACTGTAAACAGCAAAAATGATCAGCAAAGTAAGATCTACAAATAAGTTAATATGACCAAAATTGTCAATTGACCCCTTAAGGGGTTATTGTCCTTTAATGACAATTTTTCACAATTTGTTCATCACATTTGCTAACTTTAAAAAATCTTCTCCTCTAAAACTACTAAACCAAATTCAACCAAACTTCAACTGAATGATCAGTAGGGTGTATAAAATAAAGTTTGTGCTTTATTTTTTATTTCGTCAAAAAACATGGCCGTCATGGCTAAAAATAGAACACAGGGTAAAATGCAGTTTTTGGCTTATATCTCAAAAACTCCAGCATTTAGAGCAAATAAGACAAGAAGTTAAAGTATTTATTAGGTCAAGGTCTACCTGTCCTGAAATTTTCAGCCGAATTGGGTAACTGGTTTTTCAGGTATAATGCCCCTGAATTGATGATTTTAAAGAAATTTTGCAGTTTTTGGTTATTATCTTGAATATTATTATAGATACAGATAAACTGTTAATAGCAAAAATGTTAAGCAAAGTAAGATCTACAAATAAGTCAATTTGACCAAAATTGTCAATTGACCCCTTAAGGAGTTATTGCCCTTTAAAGACTTTTCACAATTTGTTCATCATGTTGACTTACTTTAAAAAATCTTCTCCTTTGAAACTGCTGTATCAATTTCAGCCAAACTTAGGCTAAATGAGTTTCAGAGTATCTAGTATAAATTTTATATTTCATTTCCTTGTATGTCAGAAACATAGCTCCTATGGCTAAAATAGAACATAGGAGAAAATGATTTTTTTTTTGCTTTTGAAGAAAATAGGACGATTCAAAGAACATTTAAATAAATTGAAAAGCCAAAATAATCATTGATGAGAGATTTAACAAAAAAAATTAAGGTGAGCGATTCAGGCTCTTGAGAGCCTCTTGTTTCAAAATTTTTTAAATCTTGAATTTTGAAAAGTTTTAAGAAGAAAATTTCAATTGCAAAATAATTGTGCAGTAGATTTGTTAGACCTTTGACCACATTTATTTTGTGACAAAAACCTATATTATGTCAAAAATTTGATCACAATCCAATTTCATACAGTATCAAGCTTGAATATTGTGAACAAATTTGCCCAAACTGTTCAGGGTTCGACCACTGTGGTCGTATAAAGCTGTGCCCTGCGGAGCACCTGGTTTGTCCTGCTGCAAGGTGAAATGTCAAAGGATTGCATATTAAGTGAAAATTAGTGGGTCAAGAGAGTTATGACCCTTTCAAGTACAAGAGAAAATTCAACTAAATAGACCAGAGAATATTGGCTACTATTGTCCTTCCCTTTTCCTGTATTGCTCTGCTCAGTCACTGCAATTCTCATACCACAGCCTTCAATCGTGACCACAATGTCTTGAGTAGAGAGTAGAAGTTATCACGGTAAAGTTTACCCTAAGATTACCCTAATTTAATTCTTTTAGTATTTTTTAACGACTTATGTTACTAAACCGATAAAAAGCTGTTTTTTCTCATTTTACAATCGTTCATATTTAAGCAATTTCTTCAAAGACTACATTCATCTTTAAAGTTTTGTAAGTGTTAATTGCTCAACTACAATTATGAAAATGATTTTTGGAAAAGAATTGTTGCTTGCACCTGATATTTTATATCAATGTGCAGAAATGCAATGTATCTATAGCTCTAGCAATCTTGTACATTGTTGTTTTCAATTTTGTTTATACATGTACATATATTTGCTGGTTGGCAGTTATTTCGTAATTTGTTGATATCCAAGAACTTCTAATTATTACTTTCCAGTTTGTCCTTAATTTCTGTTTGATTTTAAATTGTTTTTGTCGTTAGCATACTCTCAATCCTTTGTTCGTTTTTGACTTGTGTACTTTATGTTGGTCCTCATAAATTCTTAATGGTTTAGAAATGTGTTTTAAGTATAACTGTCATCAGCATTTATGATGGCTTTTGAATTATTTTGTATGAAAGTTTTGTTTGTATCATTCTGGATTTATTAAAGTGATCCAGTCTTGAATTTGCTGCGGTCATTCTATTTCTAAGTGTAATTTCAAAACTCTGTATTCATTTGGTCTTTGTTTCTTGTTTTGTACGGCATTTTGGGTGTCTGGTGAGTTTTGAAATATCTTGAACTTCTGAATTTGAATAATTGTTATTCTCTTCTTCCTTGTTATGCTTTTTTAATTATCTTTTTATTTCTAACAAGACTGCTCTACTTGCACATGATATGTTGTGATTTACAATAGCTCCAATGCCACAGTTAAAAAGGAGGATTCATTAATTTATCTAGCCCTTAAAACAATGATAATCAAATACTTAGTATTATTGTTATGTGGTCTTGGCAGTTAAGTACAGACATACTTTTGTTAAGTCACACCAGTTACAATTACTTTATTAAATCATTATAATACAACTTTGCTGTCCAAACATGATGACTTTGTATAACTAACACTTTCTAGGAAAATATGCCTTTCTGTGAGGCTGTGCAATGTTTATTTCAAATTGAATTAGTCTAGTTTGGCAGTCTTCATTAAATGCGCCAAAAATGTACTTATATCTGACAGTGTAATATCGAAGGGAAAAGTGCAATGGGTTGTATGGGTGTACATTGTTGAATTTTTAATTCAACAGACATCTATAATTAAGTTCGTTCTTTCTCTTTTGTAATCACTGAAGATAAAGTTAAGGGTTTGGAACATGTTAACTCAATTTCTTGGTAAAACATTTGTACTTGCCTTGTTAAGCATGATGTATATTATTACACCAAGATTTAAAAAATGCATGCTATGTGTACCAATTAGCCTTGGTTGAAATAAAAGTATATACATAAATCATAACCAATATACTACCAACAGAGCTTACGTGCAGATCTAACGTTCCTTTAATTCTACATATATTAAAAGTCAATTTGGAAAGAACAGTTAGTTCATGCTAAACAAATACAAAAGCAACATGTTTCGTCAAGACTATAAAATGTCTGGGAGAAAACCACCTTCACAGATGTTTTATGATCAGCTAGTAAAGAGCAATGCTAGTGAGTGACAGACAAATGGATATAACAGTAATACCAATGCATTCACTGTTAATGCATATCGTGCTGTAAATTGTCTGCATTTTAAATGCAAAGTAAATTTCATTGTAAAGCTACCTGATATCTGTTAATTACTCGCCTACTTCATTTGGAGATGAACGTAATAACTTACTTATGTGTAATGCACATAAATTTCAACGACTAGACTTAAAGAGTAATCACAAAAAGCAAATCAGACTTTAAATTAAAAAGATTACAAAAAAGCACCATACAGCAAAGATTGCGAACTTTCACAAAATTCAGACAGGAATGATATTATGTACTCAAAAATGCAGATATGTATACTGTTTTGTATGCAAACTTCCTATAGCAAATCGACGTTGTTACAATTGAAACGTCCTTTCAATCTAAAGAAGGAATGTTCGTATATTTTCATTAATATTATGAAATAAACATGACTGTACGCACGCTTACCTACTTAAATTTAAACGCTTGCAAAATAAATTTCTGATTTTAATGCTTTGCTTCCACATGATTGGTTTTTAATGGTTCGACGTCAAAATCGTTAGTTGTTTGCGTCAAAATCATATGTTTTGTGTCCGCTTGTTGATTGGTTTGTTAGTCTAGCGTAAGTAATCATTGGTTTGCGTCCGTTCTTACTGATTGGTTTTTGATAGTCTTGCGTCGATAATCTTTGTTTTGTGTCCGCTTGCTGATTGGATTTATGATAGTCTGACGTCAATATAGTTTGCTTTGCGTCCGCGCTTGCTGATTGGTTTCAGTGACAATCTGGCGTTAATTATCTTTGTTTTGTGTCCGTTTGCTGATTTGATCTTTAGAAAGTCTGTTGTCAAAATGTTTTGCTTTTCGACCGCACTTTCTGATTGGTTTTTGATAGTCTGGCGTCAATATGTTTTGCCTTGCCTTCGCGCTTGCTGATCATGGTTTTTGATAGTCTGACGTCAATATGTTTCGCTTTGCGTCCGCGATGGCTGAGTGGTTTTGATAATCGGGCGTCATTTCCTTAGTTTTGTGTCCGATTGCTGATTGCATTTTTAGAAAGTTTGACCTCAAAATGTTTTGCTTTTCGCCCGCGCTTACTGATTGGATTTTGATAGTTCGGCGTCAATATGTTTTGCTTCTTCTCCGCGCTTGCTGATTGGTTTTTGATAGTCTGACGTCAATATGTTTTGCTTTGCGTCCGCGCTTGCTGTTTGGTTTTGACAGTCTGGTGTTATTTTTTTTTTGTTTTGTGTACGTTTGCTGATTGGATTTTTAGAAAGTCTGACGTCAAAATGTTTTGCTTTTCGACCGCACTTTCTAATTGGTTTTTGATAGTCTGGCGTCAATATGTTGTGCTTTGCCTCCGCGCTTGCTGATTGGATTTTGATAGTCTGACGTAAATTTGTTTTGCTTTGCCTCTGCGCTTGTTTATTAGTTTGGAAAGTCTGGCGTCAATAATTTTGTTCTGTGTCCGCTTGCTGGTTGTTTTTTGGTAGTCTTATGTTCAATTTATTTTTGCTAAGTGTCCGCTTGCTTATTTTTTTTAGAAAGTCTTTTGTGAAAATTGATGTTTGTTTTGAGTTCACTTGCTGTGATTGTTTTTTTTTAATAGTAGAGTCAAAATGAAATGCAATATTTTCTCTTAGACTAATAAGTTTGAGGAATAATTTGTGAAGGTGGATGATTATTCATTAATATTAAAGCAGGTAGAATAAAACAAACATACAAATTAACACCTAAAAGTTAATATGCGGTCTTCAATAATTTCCAAATTCAAGCTTAACATGTGCTTAAGTATATTTCGTATATCCAAAGTGTCTGTATTTATAGTATAATAGTATAAAACAAATGCTGATGAGCATATTGCATTCTATTTGTGAAATATCTTGAATACATAAAAATATAGAACTTTCAAATGATGCGCCAAGTTATGCAACAACCTGCATCAACAAATTATGATATCTACCAGAAACAAGCTTGATTGAAATTTAATGGTCTGGTGGTATAGATCAATGTAAGAGATTGACGTACATGTAATAACGGGAACATAATGGGATTAATCTTGTTTTTAAAGTTGCTGCACAATTGTTCTGCTCCTTTGCATTTCTTTTTGGGGGAAAATCCTATTGAGAATATTTCAATACTGAAAATAGCAAGGAATTCTAGAATATTATAGTGTAGATCGTTGAGCGAAAAAGAATAAAAGGTTAATGTGAATCAATGTATATATGTTTGAAATCAACATTGTAGAAACATAAAAAAAAAACATCGAGCCTGACTGAAGACTCCTCTCGATATTTTCAAAACTTTCAAAATGTTATTAAAAAAAAGGTGTCCTGTACTTATTTTTTATTTGTTCATTTCATAACTTCACTTTTAAAATGAGTTGTGAGGATCAGATAAAACACAACCCAACAACACAAGAAAATCATCTAGAAAATATATCAGTCTGCCAAAACTTTTCTATTCTCAAGTAATTTCTTACCAAGTTCTTTGATATATACCTTTGTATGTCCTATTGATTATGTATTGTCTTGCCTATATGTTTGTTTACTGTGTTATTGTCAGACAATTTATGACCGTGTATTGTTGGATTTCTTTGGCAGATAATAATAATAATGTATGATCAGAAGCTGTGTTCTTTAGTGCAGAGTGGTTGACTTCTGGCAAAGTGTTCCGCTATAACGGCACTTAGTTCTGTTTTGAACTTGAAATGAGGCAGGATTTTTTTGCTCTACGTTGAAGGCTTTTCTGTAAATTTGAGATGAAAAACAACATAAAAAAGCTGATTCTTTACTGTTTTTCCTGTGCTGGAAGTGATTTTGTATTACTGGCAAAACATTTTCTATTATCTATTTTTTTTTCCGAATATCAAACAGAATTAACGTGCGGCTTTTAGAGTAAGCTACGTAATGATAGTGGAACACCTTAACAATTTTTGTAAAAGTATGAAATTATCGAAATGTTCTAGGAAAAAGTTTGGCCTTATATTCAAAGTTTTTTGTGCTAATACTTCTTAGCAAATGAACTTCCTACATCTTCTAATATTTCAGTATAGCTTACAATTCGCGCGTATCTAATATAATTCATTCTTTTGCTTGTTATGACGACTTCTTGGCAATGAAATAATCATGATGAATCATTTTGTAGAAAGAAGAAAAATTGTCAATAAATATGGATAATGATTTCTAAATGGAGCATTTCGTTATCACCTCGTCGTAATCTGTAATTTAAAGTCAACAAGATGAAAATTCAATTTACATTCTTCAATTTGAAATCTTCCCTTTTAGTTTGCTTCATCTGTCAGCTTGATTAACTGTTTAGCTTACTCCGGGATTAGCTTGATTGATAGGAATCGCGCCTCTCATAATTGAGCCATGCCATCACTGTTCATTGAAAAGTTTACAAATTGATGGATAATGACTTATCCAGATTCAGATTCACATATAGATGCATAGTTTTGGTCTACTTTGATCGTGTAAAGCAATTTTACTCATGTTTATGTGCACCATTGCAGACTCGTGTTTTTAACAGATTAAAGATCATTAAACACAATCATTCATAAAAAGAAGAAACAGAAAATCAACAACCCATAAATTACAAAAACAAGCGCTTAACTGTAGTTGAACTCTCAGACTCAGGTCATAAAGTTAAAAATTATGATTAATAATTAAAAAGAAAAGAGTAAGTGCCGAGACAAGATGTATGGACAGATATATGCGACATAAAATGTTCAGAGGTCACGAGAGTTTATTGAAAGATTACAATAACAGTTGTGTTGACTATATAAAAAAAGAAGATGTGGAATAATTTCCAATGAGCAAACTCTTCACGAGAGATCAAATTGCACAGACATTAACAGTTATAGGTAACCTTAAGGTCTTCAACAATGAGCAACAATGAGCAAATCCTACTCAACCCAGCTATTTATGAACGAGTATCTGTCAGTAGCTGCTTACTGTACATCACAAAAGTATAGTAAAACCATTAAGTATATTGTATCGACTTTGATATGTGACCTTAATATACAAGAACACTTGTGCTTCCGTTTTGAAACCATTAATTTCAAACTAATTATGAACTATGAATAAGACAAGAGTGACCAAATTGTTAAAAGGAATACATGTAATATTTGTATATTGGAAAGGATCGAGTCATCCTCATGATCAATGTATATAGCTGAACAAACTAACACGAAAGCTACATATTAACATTACAGCAATTCTAAAGAATCCAACTATGAGCTAGATATTTATCTCCGTTATCTGATCTCTGGTAGATAGTTATTTCACTGGCAATCATACCACATCTCCTCATTTTAAAATTGTGTGCTATTTAAAAAAAAATCTTGTTCTTTATTGGCATAATGTCTGTAAAGTGAAATATGGTCAAATTGGTCTTCTTTCAACCGACAGTTAAGTCTTTGCCAAAGTGGGACGTCTGTGGCTGCGCGGGTAATAAGTATGAATCAACGTCTGATGGGAATATGGACGTTGAATCCGATGCCTCGTGTAGAGAGATTGCTGTGCTTTTGCACGAACTAAAATTTCATTGCATTTTTCAAGTTTTCGTTATTTTGTACGTTCAAACATCTTACAACATGGTTCTACGTATACCACTGTGATACCATTTTGTCATAAATATTGTCTACAGTGTATATAAAACAAAGATTTTAGTACTTTCTACTTGTCTTTAGTGGTACAACATGCATGACGAAATCTATTACATTGGCACTTAAGTAAGAAAATGATGTTGAATTGATATTTGTCTTGGCTCCAATGGTACCTCGTTAGTATAGTATTGTCAATACTTAAACAACTCTCAGTTAAAGAATCCAATTGGAACTTACAATTACTAAACTACTTACAAATTAATGTTGGGGCGTTTCATTTCCTTTCATTTTCTTTTTTTAATCTTTAAAAACGGCAATTATACAATCTACTTTTTGCAATCATTAAAAGATGACTATTTCAAATTGAAAAGAATTCTAATAAGTTTTACATCATTTGATGATGAGACAAGATATTAAGAACTTGTGTCGCTCTTTTTTATTAATAATATATTTGACTGTCAAACACCCTTATTTTTAAACAACATCAACTTGCCGTGTACTCTAGATTAGTTCAACATATTGATATTGCTTGATTTGACATGGTCAAAGATTTAGTAAAACACAAAATAATTTATAGCTTGAAGCTGGCTTCATGTCTGGTGTCTTACTTTAAAGGTGGATGTCGAGTTTAAAGTTCCCCCTTTTGCCCCACAAACCAACAATAACAACAAAAACACAAAACAAACCAGGAAACCAGGTGCTAGCAGGTCGCAGCTTTATACGACCGCAGAAGTCGAACCCTGAACAGTTGGGGCAAGTATGGACACAACATGCAAGCTTAATACAGTCCTGAATTTGGATTGTGATAAAAAAGTTGACACAACATAGGTTTCTGACACAGAATGAATGTGGTCTAGGAACTTAAACTTAAAAAACGTTTAAACTTGACATTTACCTATTATGGTCCAATATCCAAAATCAAAATACATGGTTACATTCAGCATATCAAAGAACCCCAAAAATTCAATTTTTGGAGAAATCTAATAAAGTTCAATTTTTTACCTCGATTTGGGCTAACTTGAAAACTGCGCTCGTCATCAAAAATCGAAGTACCTGTTAAGATTCAGCATATCAAAGAACCCCCAGAAATTCAATTTTTGTTAAAATAAAACTAAATTTAATTTAGGACCCTTTGGACCTTAATGTAGACCAATTTGAAAACGGGACCAAATATTAAGATTCTATATACACGGTTAGATTCGGCATATCAAGGAACCCCAATAATTCAATTTTTGATGAAATCGAACAAAGTTTAATTTTGGACCCTTAACTTATTCCTAAACTGTTGGGACCAAAACTCCCAAAATCAATCCCAACCTTCCTTTTGTGGTTATTAACCTTGTGTGTTTAAATTTCATAGATTTCTATTCACTTATAATAAAGTTAATGTGGGAAAACCAAGAAAAATGCTTATTTGGGCCCTTTTTAGCCCCTTATTCCTATACTGTTCGAAATTAAACTCCCAAAATCAATCCCAACCTTTCTTTTGTGGTCATAAACCTTGCGTTAAAATTTCATAGATTTCTTTAACTTATACTAAAATTATTGTGCGAAAACCAAGAAAAATGCTTATTTGGACCCTTTTAGGGCCCCTAATTCCTAAACTATTTGAAATAGAACTCCAAAAATCATCCCTGACCTACCTATTGTGGTCATTAACCTTGTGTTTAAATTTCATAGATTTCTATTTACTTATTCTTAAGTTATTGTGCGAAAACCAAAAAAATGCTTATTTGGGCCCTTTTTGGCCCCTTATTCCTGAACTATTGGGACCACAACCCCAAAATCAATCCCAACCTTCCTTTAGTGGTATTGAACATTCTGTTGAAAATTTATAGAGATCCATCCACTAAAACTAAAATTATTGTCCGGAAACTAAATGTGTCTTCGGACGACGGCGACGACGCAGACGACAACATCATACCATTATACGATATTTTTTGCGGTCGTATAAAAACACAACAATAGAGGATTGTACTGCGCCTGATTGACACACTTTGAAAACTTGTAATAACTTTTTTTGGTTAAAGACAAGATATCTTTTTGCAGCTATAAAGATGGTTTTGTTTTCAATGATTCCACCAAACAAAATTTTGCTTTGTTCTTTCAGAGGACATGTTTGGTTAACCAGAATGAGAGATTGCATATGGAGATTAATGTTTCCCCGATATTTAAAACCTTTCATTTTTAAAAAGAAAGTGTCAATATTAAATCACGATAGACTCGTATATCCGTTTTCTTCGTCCGATCGTTGCGAAAAAAATAGAACCTACCATATACTATTCCCTGGAAAGATTTGCTCAAATTTAGTTTGGTGCTTTCATTCTATTTAGATGATAAGAATGTTAATTTCGAACGTATACAGGGGAAACAATTCCAACACAGACACTTCAGAAAGTTGAGAATGGAAATGGGGAATGTGTCAAAGAGACAACATCCCGACCATAGAGCAGACAACAGCCGAAGGCCACCAATGGGTCTTCAATGTAGCGAGAAACTCCTGCACCCGGAGGTGTTCTGTTTTCTAAAGCAACGACCAGACAATCGCTAATCATTGGCAAGAATCATCTTGGTTTTTCATGAATAAAGTAGATACAAATACATTTCAGAAACATAAAAATATACAAGAGGCTGTCAGATGTTCTGAATAGCACAATATTTAACGTTGACACGTAAGATCAAACTGTAAAAATCAGTTGAGAAGGGTTCGATTTATCAGAGCGTTTTGAACAGAAAAGTATATTTAAAACAAACAACTTGTAACTTATGAGGTATTTTTTGTGATAACTTGATGGACGATATTGCTAAGCCTTGTCCCTTTTTTTTTTTTAAGTTTTTCACTTTTGCCCCTTTAACAATTTTACTGCTATAACTAGATCACCATTAAACTGACATATGCAGAGGAAGGCTTCAAGGACAGTCAGTATACTGGCAGTCACCAGAAAACATATAAAATAGTAAGAAAAAAAATAAAAGAAAGGCAATCAAATCAAGTCTAGATATTGCTATTTGTATGAAAATTTTGTCATATATATACATGATGATTTCCTCGACCTTTTTAATCTAAAGATTAGGAAATTGTTTATATAAATTCATACACGTAGTAGGAAAGAATATTAATGGAAACGCATTAATTTTAAAGTGTACTCGTATACGTAAATAATTGTTTACATAATTTTACGATGCATGTATTTGATTGATGGTTTCCTTATGTGCTGATTATGTAACAAACAACACACATTTCTGTAGATTACTCAACATATAACTTTGCCAAAATACACAAATTTTACACTTTTAATAGCATGCAGCGTAATGTATGTAGTATAGCATGCATATTGCAATAAATAAAACAATACTAAATTTGGCAAAATGATTTAGAAACCATCATGCGATAAAACAGTCATGCGTATCAATAAAAGTCATACTTGACTGAACAACGTCGTCTGCTCCGATGAATCGTTCGATGAGGTGTCTTGTGAAGACGTTTGTGAATAGTTCGCCGAATCTCTTCGGATATTATCTGGCTTTTTTGGTACAAATTTTATCGGACGTGGGTAAACTTGACTTCTATTTTCATTCGGCACTATATCTGGTTTCTCATTTCTTGTGAAAAAATCGTTCTTTTGTTTTTGTAATTGTTTGTCCTCATTAGAAATTAGTTCACCCTTTTTGGCTTTATTAACATTTTTGTTGTTTGCCAGTTCTTCTGTCATATTATTTTTAGTAGTTTCTGGGTCTGAATTACGGTTAAATTTATTTACAAGATTTTTATTCAATATTTTTTCGGGCGTCTGTTCGCGCGAATTTTTAGGACAACTATGTCGATGTATTACTCTTTCGGGTGTTTGCCCTTGCGGAGTTCTAGGACGTTTTTCGGGCCTATTGCGGTTAGGCGATAAATAGTCAACTTCAATTTCACTTTTTTCGACGTCATCAACTGAAGATTCTCTATGATTTTGTGTGATTTCTTGTATATTTGCTATATAATCTGCGAGTTCATGATTAAACTGCTTATCATTTGCACCATTTTGACGCGGTACTGAATGGCAGTTATGTCTATTATTCCGCAAACGTTTAGCATCTGGATCTGAGCTTCTACGTACATACTTATTTCTACTGCCAGAATGTATATCTGCAGTAACATTCATTCGCATGTCTTCCGACATAGGAGATTTACTGCGCTGGGATTCGTTCAGCGCTTCAGTGCTCAACGACCCCCTTACATTGTCGTGAAATGTAACACGTTGACCACCACTACGTCTATTACGACTTCGACGTAAAATTACGTCATTTTGGTCCATGTGTTCGTCATACTCTCTCAAAGGTGGCAGACTTATTCCAAACTTCTCATCTTCGGTTGACGGGGCAGTTTCTCCTTCATCATACCCACTTTCACTCGGAGTTATGTCCATACTTTGGATTGATCCGGGACGTTTTGGCTTTACCATTGGTAGACTAAGATCCTTTATGTCAATAGAGGCTATTGAAATGGACGGCGTTCGTGTTAGATTGTTACTTTTTATCACAAAGATAGGCTGTCCAACATTGGCATAATCTAGAATTCTAAATAGCCAGGTTTCTTTGATCGTAAAGATAGTCCATAAAAATATCCAAAACACTAAATAGCAAACTTCTATAATAACAGTTGTTAAAACTAAGGTGTCTTTCGATGTTCGATAAACTGATATCAAGTCATATAAAATTGGGCCTTTAAAAATGGCTAGCAGCACAAGAGTAATCATTGCAAATGTGTGGGCAATATGACCATTACACGGGCCCCTGTCTTTTAAAATTTTACGAGTATAAATTTGTGGATTATGCCTTCTGTCAACTAATTTGTATTTGTCGTAATATTTGTTAAATCCGTACTCAAAAACGGCAAATGATGATAACATTAAAACAATTCCGGAAACTATGAAGAGAAAAATGACACTTCCGCAACCAAGATTAAGATTTATATTTCCATATAAATTCGAATTCAGAGCAATTTTGTATAGAATCGAAAATCCGCTATACGAAAATATTGAATTCACACTCATGAATAATAGTTGAAAAACGAACACAATCGAAAGATATTTATTGGTGTACCAAAATACGGAGGCATACCTAATGGCATACGTCGCTAAAGAGGATAGGAAGTACACGAACGCTGCAGACGGTCGGTATCCGCCATTGTTTGAGGTAGTATACAATGGATGAATCGTTAAGTTTATGGTTGTAGGGGTGGCGTTCAGTCGAACTACATGATCAGTGAGTAATGGTCTGTCCTTTGAATATAAAAAGTCGACATCCGTGGACCATACAGCATCTGAAATAAAACGTAATGTTTAGATTAATTTATTTCGTTAAATTAAGATACTGATTGATTGATTCGGCTGTTAATTGATAACCCAGTGGCAAATATCTCAATGCCTTTCGTAATGATCTAACAAGATTAAACCGATAGAAACATTAATTAACAATGAAAATGTCTATTCGTGTGCTTAAAACCAATATTTGTATGTTATGTTCAATTTTGATTAGCAGCTCCTAAACGTTTGTATTTTGGTTTTTCAAATATGTTGTTTGACCTTGAGCTTTAATTTTCCGAAGTGTCATTAATTGTTGAAGATGATGCAACAAAATTGGTACCGTTAATGTTATTCTAAATACCGCTGTGATATTTGTGGTTGGCTTTAATTCAGTAATGTGTAAATCTGGCATTCTTGTCCAAATGTCTGTCTTGTAATTCCAGACATTACGTGGACAAACGTCTGAGATTGTCATACCTGCTCAAACTGATATGCAAACAATGAATAAAGTGCATACAAAATGCATATTTATCGCCAGAAAAGTGTTACAGAGTTGCGTAAATTAACATATTATTATATGAAAATTTAAGCAATTCTATGAATGTGCCAAAATGCAATTGCAGACAAAACATGATGTGACATTTGTACAACTGTCATTTAACGAGACATTAAACGATTAAGAAATACAATCTGATATAGCATTTCAAACATTTCTATATTTCACAAGAGGTTTTAAATTGCGAAAAGATAAATTCCATATACCCACAAGACACTTTTCACTATAATACTTGGACTTTTATACAGTATATATCTACAGTAGCTTATGTGTTCACACTTCAGTCACTTATCCAAACAGTTATAGCAATAACGATTCATAACTTTATTTTCAGCGCAAAAATAATAATAATAATAACCATTAACAGTCAAAATTAAGTTAATTGTATAATTATATATAATTTTTTTTGTGGTTTACTTATTTTGACCTATTATTTCGTTCTGACAGTCAGGAAGTATAACATAAGTTACTCGTGTAGCAAATTTTATGTAGTATCATTGATCTGAGGGTTAGAGAATAGATCTCGGAGGAGTTTAATGATGAAATGCAACATGGTTGGTTTCCCAATTCGTTAAAACCCCGATCTCGTATATTTTATATTTGTAACGTCTGGTTAGCAAATGGATATATATATTAATCAGTGGCTAAAATTTTCATTTGAGGATTACTGCTGGAATAAAACGTGATTAATGAAGGGAATCTTCTTAAGAGAAGTTTTACAGTATTATTGATATATCTTTTCAATCTTAATAGATTTCCACGCAGACAGATTGTTTGTATCCTTATATATCTTTTCTCGACGTAACTATACTTGTATGGTTATAATTTGTTATCTTCCCTCTTAAATAGTCTGCGGCAAAAATTTCGCTATTCTAATATAAGAATAAGGACATGATGTATGATTGCCATTGAGATAATTATCCACCAACGTTTCAATGACGTAGATGCAAGCAATTATATAGGTCACCGTACGGTCTCGACGAGTAAAACCCTAACTGTATAGTCCGTTACAAAAAAATTCGGAGACAAAATAAGAATAAGAATAAGAATATTTATTATTCCAATCGAGGGCCCTTGACGGGCAGCATAACATGTACACATAAAACAATACATCATGATTTGTAACAGAAAAACATTTTTATATACTAAAATGAAACAATAAAAAGTTCAGACAGATGTTATGATCTTCATTCTATAAAAATCACACACATTTAATTCCAGGGAGGATCAGAACCATAAAATTATTTCAATTATCATTGTCATTACATAGATTAATTAACATTTCGTCTAACATCTAGACATGTAATAATATAGCTCCCTTTTAAAATATATAAGTACAGACAAATTTTCATAAGTAAATAACCAAACAAATTTTGCCTCATTTGAAAGATATATAAAATTAGGATAGATACAGTTTATCTCCCGCTGAAAATATCTCCCCATCATTTTTGTATGCTGGACAACTAGTTATAAAATGTTGATCATCTTCAACCAGATTTAGAGTACATTTCTTACAATTTCTTACAAAGTCTTTGGTCTCTTTCTATTTATTAAGTTTTATACCTGTCTCTTTCTATTTTGAGATCATGTGCACTGATTCTAATTTTACATATGGCACTTCTCAATTGAAAATTGTTTAAAGATAGATAAATTTCTTTCGAAAAACAAGTTTTAAGTTTGAAATAAGTATCTAATTTACTACTCTTTGTATCTGTTCTTTTTGTGTTCCAAAATTTTACAAAACTATTACAAAGTTTTTGTATAAACCAGAAAACTGACTGCCTAATTCATAACAATGCAATTAACAAAAAAATAAAATAACAAACAGTGGTATAACCAACGACAACCTGAATTTGTACAAACACACAAAGAATGTGGCGGGGTTAAACATGTTTGCGAGTGCTCATCCCTCCTCCCCTTGTATTTTGAAGGTAGAAAGAGCTACTGAAAGTATTTTGATATTGATGTTATGTTTGTTTAATTGATTGATAATTGGTATTTAACAACCTAGCGGCATACAAAAGATACATCGTGACTATAAAGTTTATAAAAAAGGGCATGGCGTCTATTCATGCTAAACATGCTTGGGGGAAACACTATAAACATAAACTAAGAGAAAACATTAAATGAATACGAAATGAGAAGGGTGTAGGATTTAACACACAAGGGGGCAATAAACGGGAACTGGGTAAGGTTGGAAACTAAGCCCAGTATGGATCGGCCCTACAGTTATTTAACAAAATGACGTAGAAAGGCTAAACATTCTTACCAGTAAATTGAGTACAGTTAAAAAGTCGTAGCGGTGATTTGAATGACTTTATTACATAAGTTTAGATTGTATGTAATCATAGGTTTCTGCAGACTAAACGATTGTTGTCGAATTGGAATTATGTCAAGAAAACTATATGCACTATCAAAAACACTTTAATCTATACAGCACCTCTTAAAAACTTGTAAGAGACAAGAGTTATCAAATAGAGATTCTAATGATTGACTGAAACACCAATTTTGAATGCATTAATGATTTTTATCGTAATTTATAAACTTTAGAATACACTATAAAACGTATAAATTTTAAAATGAATTTCCCCTTATAAACATTTCAAATGTAAAGCAAGGAATTTATCTTTTTTAAATGACTCTCCCCTCTCCGAAGGGTCTGTTTGTAGCTGTACATGCACATTTCGTTGCTTTGGCGTGTCATTTACATGTGCTTGGAAGAGTCGGTGTATTTGGAAGACACTTGTAACATACTTTACATCTACTTTTATTCTCATAACATACTGAATAGTAATTAATAAAACAAAACTTATTATGTAACCTTTCTGGATCATGTCCAAACAACAACAAAAAATATAATTTTACTTCATTATATTATAAAAATGATTTTCGTAAGTATCTCGAATAGTAGGCGTCGTTCAACGTAATATGCAATTTGCGACTAATTGTTTCACGCAAAATAGATAAATTGCATAGCATTCCTTATTTTTATTTATGAGTTGGCATAACCTGCGGTAGATGTGGTGAATGATGTAAAAGCGACCTAAAATCGACGAGTATATTCCCTATTAAGACTAAAATGCAACTATGCACAAAAAGATTGTTTAATTTTCAAAATTCAGGGGATAGACCAGCGGCCAAAGCATTTTAAAAATTGTACAGGAAAATAATAAAATGTACTGGAAACACAAACTGTCGTTCAATCGTTTTCTTATTGTTGGGTTACAATCTCAGTGGCGTACCCTTCATCTCCTTTTATGCATAACCAAAACAAAGACAGAACTAGTTTTGGGTCCGAAATAGGAAATTTTCCATCACATCCTTAACATATGATTTGTTTTCCTTGCCATGAGACTATACTGTCTGTAGTAATTTCCTGGCAGATCACAAACATTGTCACATTATAACTTGGCTTGTCGACCTGGATTATTGTTATGCCCTTAACTGGTATCATAACTATAACAGTTTCGAATTGCACGATCGTTATAAGACGAGTGTACCAGACTTTGATTGCTTTCATTTTTGCGTCTTATTCTCGCATTATATTCACAGTATGCTGTCACAGTTTTCCAATTCTAAGCAGATCCGTTGCTGCATGTAAACACGACTTGAAAACATCTTACACCAAGATGTCTTTAAATGAAATTGAATACCCTGAATAAATCAAATCGCCGAAAGACCCCCTTTTAATTTATTGAAAATAAGCATGCTGCATTGACAATATTACCTTGGGGTAAATTAGATACACTCATTTGGGCTAAGACCCCTCAATGTGTATCTAATTCTTAACTAATGTATGTGTCTTCTACCGTCATGACTTTTTGTTGTTATGTCACCAAAGAAGACAAGCCCAAATGAAGTTACACAATGATGATTTAAAGTTATTAAAGAGACCAATGTCCGTCTTAAAACACACGTTGTCTATCGAACATGTTAGAAAGCAACAATTTATACAATTTATACAAAAAGTAAATTGTTATGGTCTATAAAATATGCATCTTGTCAATAACAGCTGTTTCAGCACCAGGTATCCGTCCAAAATACCTGTTTATCAATTAACCTTACAACCTGGTTATCAAAACAAAGTTGCTAAGATCAACACAAACTACATATGATTAATATAAACATATCACAAACAGTATCATCCACAGCTGACCTCAGGTGTGGGGATAGTAATGCCTACTTTATACAATAATCCTCCTCCAGGGAACGTTCAATTGTTTAGTCTGGTAATTAAGCCACAGATTAAACTCAAGAGGAGATCAAAAAGGGGATCTGGTCATTGGAGAGGGTTTCAAGTAGTTCTTCTTTACCAATAATCTCAATTTGTAGAGGGTATCAAGTAGTTTGTTTTTAAACATTAAATCTCAATTGATCTATCTGTTTTGTAACAGCCTTGAGTATGAACGTCTTTTTGAAACTGTTACCTCTAGTTATATCATTAAACGGTACTCATTTTACTGTAACAAATTCGTAATTAAGGTATTTCAGTGCTGTTCGAAGTAAACTGAATATTGGAAAATCCAAAAATAATATTCAAATATTCAAGAGCTGATTTAGCCTAAAAAGAACAATTTACGGACAGGCAATCGTAGCTTTACATTAGGGATGTGCGTTTCTTTATTTTAAATGATTTCCTCAGTTTCTTAAAAGAATATTTCAATGAGACAATTAATATACATAATTGTCTTCACTAATCATGCCTATGATGACAGTACCAAAGTACTTAGTTTATGGTTGGTGATATCCCGGGGGGACTTAAAGTCTACAAGCTATGAGAGAGGTGTCGATCATACTTTAGTAATGACATTAAACATGCAGCATTGATTTAACTACATTTTTAGACGCACCTACTTGATGAATAGCAATATCCTACTCTTCCGGGTAAAATTTCATGTCTGATATACAGAAAATTACATTAAATTTGCATATTCGTATGCTAATAACTAAAGACAGATAGATTAAGCATGTAAGGTTTTTGTTTAAAGAAATGCGAAATCGGCATTAGATAATATTTGTTTCGTATTAATTACAGATGAATAATATTACAAAGGTTATATATACAAGACAGAAACGGAAATTAGAAATGTGAGGATGGCTGGAAAACAGCTGTAATGAAGTGAGAAAATATTGCAATATCAGCAAAGATAATGACTATATGTACCAACGCATTTGGAATATATTAATTTTAAAAAGAAAGAAATCTTAAGTCGATTTAATGCCTAAATAAAATGAACCAATGTTATTGAAATTTTAGCCTCAACAAGTAGGAGTGAACCTGTCTCGAGTTTTAAAAAACGCATCAAATAAATGTTCAATTCATTACAATTTCCCTATCATCCTGTTTAAGACCGTTATCGTACATCATATAAACTTCATTGGCATGCTGGTTTGGGATTTAACTGCATTATGTGATGTTCAGAACACATTAAAGTCTATTAAGTTTGTCGAATGCAGAGACATATAATATATTAAGTGTCAAGACTGTAGAATTAATTGGCTTCTTGGAAATTAAAATGTTTAGAACTGTGACGCTTGTTACGTTCGACATTGTAATACCAACAGGAAGACCAGCAAAAAGTAAAATTACAAAAAATACAAAATTGAACACCGAACTCCCAAGAAACATTTAAAACAGAAAGTCCCATTATCAAATGGAAAAATCAAAATCTCAAACACTCCAAACGAATGGAAGACAACTGCTACAGTCTTGACTTGGTACAGAGAATAATAATATAGGACAATTTTGTTTTAGTCGTTCTTAGTCTCTCTCTTATAGAATAATTTGATCTTACAGTTTGGTCGTGTTTAACCTCTCTCTCTCTCGTATCACAAATTGGTCGTGTGTAATCTCTTTTAATTGTTTTTATCTATGTGTCTATGCAAATCAATATTCTTTTGCCTTATTCATGTATGCTCTGTATGCCCCTTGTGGGCCCTTAATTGGAAATAAAATATGTTATGTTCTGTTCTGTTCTGTACAATTTTGTTGTGTTTTATCGCTTTCATAGCACAGTTTGGTCGTTTTTAATCTTTCTCTCGTATCACAAATTGGTCGTGTGTAATCTCTTTTAATGTACAATTTGGTCGTGTTTAATCTCTTAATGTACAATTTGGTCGTGTTTAATATCTCTCATAATGTAAAATTTGGTCATATTTAATCTCTTAATGTACACTTTCGGTCGTGTTTTGTCTCTCTCATAGCACAGTTTGGTCATTTTTAATCTCTCTTAATGTACAGCTTGTTAAATTGGAAATTGAAATATGTGCCATAAAATTTCTAGTAATTCAAATTGATTTAAGAAATTTCATTAGAAATCAAGGCTAATAGTTTGGGAAATGAAGTTTTTATTGATTTTCGTTGATAAGTGCTAAAGTTAAAACATACTAGTTTGGTCGTGTTCAATCTCTCTCTTAATGTACAATTTTGACGTGTTTAATCTATCGCAGACGACAGTCACTGTTTGTCGTGTTAAATTCCTCTCTTATAGCACAATTTGTTCGTGAGTAACTAGCTCTCTCTCTCTCTCTCTCTCTCTCTCTCTCTCTCTCTCTCTCTCTCTCTTCTCTCTCTCTCTCTCTCTCTCTCTCTCTCTCTCTCTCTCTCTCTCTCTCTCTCTCTCTCTCTCTCTCTCTCTCCCTCTCTCTCTCTCTCTCTCTCTCTCTCTCTCTCTCTCTCTCTCTCTCTCTCTCTCTCTCTCTTCTCTCTCTCTCTCTCTCCTCTCTCCTCTCTCTCCTCTCTCTCTCTCTCTCTCTCTCTCTCTCTCTCTCATAGTACAAATTAGTGGTCGTGTCAAAGACACTGTAAATTTTCGTTCGAGCATGTGGCATTGGACAAAAGTACCCCTTTTCTTTCTTTTAATTTGTAATAAAATGCTTATAAAAAAGTGATATAATTGCTAGAGAGACAACTCTTCAACCGAAACCAAAAATCATAGATATTAACTACTATATACGTATGTATGAATGTTGCATATGATAGATAGTAAACATATACTATTTTGTTTACACCCTGTAATTACCACACTCAGTACAAACTAATAATATAAGCCAAGACAAAAAAATGGTAATAACTGTCAGAAAAATAATATATGGTTAATATGCACAGCTGTTGATGTAGTACTATAGTAGAGAAAAAATGCTGAATTATTTCAAATACAGATTGTCCTTTCTGACGCGTTGAAATGTAATTTTATCTACGAGGTAGACGAAAGTCGATGATTCGACCTCAAAATTTCAGGAGGACTAGAGTTATTGTTATGAATTTTGAATGTCTAAATAACATCGTACCCACAATTTTCTCGTTTATTCTATCGAATCTTGTTACTAGTAATTGATAGAACTGAATATTTATAGACATATATAAAATGTAATCATTAGAAAAGTATGAGGTTTTGGCGTACACTTAAAAAAGGCATTGCTACGCTTTTGGCAGTCGGGCTAATATCGTCTACGAGATCGTTATCATAAACTATCGTCAATGAGTTCGTTATTCGTAATTTTCGATTGTCAATTGAAACGCTTTTTTCTTTGTTACTTATATTTTTTGTTTATTCTTTGACACTGACTACTTAAAGTGTATATGAAAATAAAGTATTATTATTTATGTTATTGGACTATGATCTTCTTTTGGTTCGCTATAAAACTATCGGATGGTAGTTCGTTATTAGACTATTACTTTCACTTGTCTGCTGTTAAATGCGTTTCCACTGGATAAAAAAACAACAAAAACACAAGCATCTGCCATTTTCCGATGACCTTGAAAAACTGAATTACATAATCTGCCTAAAAGTTCCAATTTAATGTCTTGAAAATCTCATAAAAGACTATAAATTGTAAATGTTGAATGATTTATTTGAAATTCACAGAGTTTGGATTTATACTTTAATATGATAACATACGATAAAACCTTTTTGACAGAAATGAATCTCCCACGTATTAATGGCGTTAACAAGCTCTGTTTTCTAAATCAAAAGGTTTTGTTTTACCAGATGCCACAACTTGTGGATTGTTCAAATAATTTCACATACTGTTATGGTATCTGATAGATCACACGCCCTCTGACAAAGAAATTCAAGAACTTCCGTTTTACATCAAATTCTTAAGAATTTACAGTTTTTATGGTTTTGGCGGCTAAAAATAAACGCAGGGAATTTTCAAAAACTACGAAGCCAACGATGCGAGATTAGATATTTGTGCACGATACAAATCAAAATGTTAATTTAAAAGACATTTTTAATTAAATTAAAACAAAACTTTTGAGTACGGATTATCCAGATATATACATGATTATACAAAAACAACATTGCCAGAAAAAAGAACGCTTTTTTTCACCCATATCAACGTCATACTGATGAATTCAATGTTAGGACAAATATTCGTATAATTTTATTTATATGATATTTAATGCATCCTGTCTATAATAATAAGTAAACAAAAACAAGAGACTATGCTACACATTCCTTCAGGCGTTCTAATGGCGAGCATGAATGTCTGAGTTACTATTTTATCAAAGATAATACATGTCAAACATAGTAACAATGACATTACCATTCGATGGAATCTCGATGACTTTACCGATCTGTTTCAACACATGTTCAAGATAGAGATGATGAGGAATAATTGGCAACGGAAGATCTATCAGGGTTTTTTTTATCATATAATCGTCATGTCTTTGCTTTGGTAATTTCCACTTTAGTTAAAGTAAGCTGACATACAGCAATCACGTCACTGTTAAGCAAACATTAAGGGGTAAAAAGGCTGGGTTTATTCAAAAGAGTAAGTGATTAACAAAAAAAAAACCTCATGAAATTGTGTACGCCAGACGCGTGTTTCGTCTAGAAAAGACTCAACAGTGACGCTCGAATAAAAAAAAGTGAAAAGGCCAATAATGTACAAATTAAGTCAAGAGCATTGAGGTTCCAAAACTCCGAAAGGTTTTGGTAAATACAGTAGAAAATCCGTAGTATTACGAAAAATGAGCTACCGTGGCTTAAACAAATATGATTCTTCGTAGATTCATGGTTTTGATTGAAAAGATTGTTTTCATGAACATGTTTCATCGAGAACATTTATAAAAGTTGCAGTATAAGGAGACCCAAAAGTTTAAACCTTTTTTGTATAATCGGCCCAAAACAAGATAGAATGCTTCAATGTACTATTACATATTTTTTTAATTACGAGTTGCAGTATGCAGAAAATAACCAAGCATTGTATGTATTTGTACTCGGATTGAAAGAATATATAAATGTCCGCTATGACCTCGCATTCTTCATGTTTCTAGGCGTCATACAATTTTTATATCGTGCATGAGACAAAGTTCAGTTCTCGAGGTACGATTTTTTTTATATCAAATTGTATTAATAAGTGATATACGAAATTATCTTAAACGTCCGCCAGAAATTAATGAAACCTTCATTTTGTTCCTGTTTTATGATTATTCTGACTGCACCTGAATTGATAATTAATTTAACGCCTTACAGCTGATAAAAAGATAAAAGAACGAAATGCATATTTTCGCAGTTTCTGATATTGGTAATTGTCAATGCATATTTTGTGAAATTATGAAGGAATGATAGTATGAGATTCACATTTCAAGAGCACATGTAGGATTTTTCTTTTGTACTTGATTTATCTTGTGGTGTCGTATAAAAATAGATGTTGGGTAAATTATAGTACACCGGATAATAGATAAAAAAAAATATTTCTGTTAATTTGACTAAGTCTTACAACGTCACAGAAGTCGTGGTAAAATGCCAATTGTCAGCAGCAGACGTCGATAGATGATGAATAAATAATATTGATGAAATTTTAATTTTTGGCGGGAAAAGATCTGGTACTCAAAACACAGGGAATGAAGGGTGTATCTATGCCGAAAATCATTTATCAAGTACGCATTGCAAATATGCATCATCTGCACTCCTATCACATAGAAACCTGACTTGAAATGTAAATTATCATACAGAACATGATGCCTTAAGGGCTGAAAATTTTCTCTGGGCATTCAAAATATTAAGGGTAATTGAACAACTACAAAAAAATAGTCCGGTGTAGAAATCTGGGATTACAGTAGAAGCTAACAACTTTTGACGGTTTGGTTGATATCATTACAGCGGAAGCTTACAATTTTTGGCGAAACTAATAAACGCCCGACTATTTTCACATGCAAATTGTGAAAGATGAAAACACACTCAAAAAAAAAATAGCCGGCCATGTACATTTATAAAATAGCCCTTGCATGTTTCATTATTACCCCAAAAAAACACGTTTAAAAAAAAGGTTAGCTTAACCGTGGAACTGTTTTCTAATTCAGTGTCTAATCTTGCATGTATACAATAAATGTATATGCAAGACAAATATATCGGAAACTGTATTATAACTATTACACAATATAACTGTAGTCAGTATAACATTAAAAACGGTGAAGATTTTCGGAATGAAATAACTGGAATTCTAGTTTGAAAATAAAAGATTTTATCGCAATTATGTTTATTTTAAAGTTTGTCTCAAATAAGACGCAGGCAAAGAGTAATTCTAATGATGTCAAAACTGTAATAAAGTTTATAATGTAGCCGTTATGCATATAATTTATCAGCATACACGTTTTGAATCATAGTTGTGCAGCTGTATAATGTTATGATCATTGTAATGGTTTAGAAATGTTGATCATTTGCGACTAGAATTTCTTTTATATGCAAACATAAAACAGCCCAATTTAGAACTTGAACATTAGTCGAAAAACTTAACTCATGTCATATTACATGTATCAATTTATTTTTTACAGTTTGTATAACCAGAAAATAACAAACGGTGTAATCAAACTATAAAAAAGAGTTTCTTTTTCAGTGTTTTGTAATTCCGCTTAGATAACCAAGAAAGTTCGAGATCTCCTACAACTTCCTCGATTTAACAAAAATGAAAATTCAAATTTGAATCCAATGTGAGCTTCTTGAATTTTTGTTTAATGATGTTTCAAATATCAAAATTATCTAAAAATTGTAACATTTTTTTCTTCAGACAAAGGCTATTTTAATGTCAGATGATTACACATTTTTCTGCTATTTGTTTTATTTCTATACGCCGCTGCAAAAAAAATAACGATATTAAATAATAGATAAACATAACAGCTTAATAATTTGAAAATAACATGCACAACAGTTATTGCAACTACTAATACCATATAGAGATGATGATTTAAAGTTAATCGGATTTCTCAAAGTATGCAACTTGGTGTGTAACAAACAAAATCTTATTTAAATTTCTCATTATAATAAATAACCGTTGCACAGTAAAACTTTAAATATCGTCATTTTTCCCACGAACTTTCAGTAAATTTTTATAAGAGTCAACTAATTTGCTTTCAAACCATAACAATCGCATTTACGTTGCATGAGAAATTTGAATCATTTTAGATTATTATATGTTTGCTCATTTTATTTATTTATTTATATTCAATGTTTATTGACACCTTAAGAACTCCTTTCATCAAATAGTTTAACTTTATAAGTATACATAATCAAATTTTATTCCATGTTTTCATTGTATGCTTTTGTTATATACCTATTCGTTATTAAGAGCAATCTGAATGGCACGTGCAAAAAAAAGTAAAATGTGGTAAACAAGAGATTCTGAAATAATACAACAGAACGTTAAATTATTTTTGTAATGCACCTGCTTAAATTAAAATGACGTTAATTTATTGAAAAATAAGTTATAGAAACTCCAGTTTCCTCTTGTTGTGGTTAAAGCGTTGGCGTTTCGAAGTGTTACCCTTAAACATGTTCAAAGTCAACTAGTGCTCAGCTGTTGACAACGAAAACACATATAAAGCGTTAAATGGCTTGGACTTTTTCGTTATAGTGTTAACTCTCTTTTCCATAGCGACATACACGAGCTACAAGCAGCTGCTTTGTATGCAAAAAAGACATGCATGCAACATGTGCAGCTATACTACTAAATACGTCTCAGTATAGATTGTCTAATCAATTATTTGTCATTCTGTTTTGTTTGACTCGTACATCATGCACAAACCTGTTACCATATGGGCTTGTCTTCATGCACGACTTGTTGTATAGTTGTTTAAAACTAGATATACCATTGTAATACTCAATTTCAGCAATTCTTATTTCTTTTGAAGAGTTTCGACAGTGATAAGCATGCTAATTTAATCGAGATTACAAGAAGGCGTGGTTTTTAAATCAAAAGTACTTTCTGGTCTTATTCGGTAGCTGCAGACACTTTAGATATCCAATAGCCAGTGTTAATATACTTGTGGCTTTAAGTCTGAGTTTTTCCGATGATATGAGAGTTTAAGAAAAAAGGCGTTACCGGTATATTCAATCAATCAATAAAGTATATTTAAAGATCTTATCCATGCAGAAGTTGCAATCATTTGGTTATACTTCGTTCTCATTCTTCGAAGTTTTTTCTCTCTCTGTATACTGTTGCTATATAACACTGATCGTAATATAATAGAGGAAAGTTGGGTAATTCAAAGACTACCATTTTAATTTCGCAACATTTTTATATATATGCCACAAGGTAGAATCGTCTTCGTAAGTTATTTCAGTTGATTATTTACTGAGTGTGGCAAATCTGCTTGGTTTAATAACTAACATACTTGGGGGAGATGTTAGAGTTTTGTGTGTCATTAATTCAACCTTACCCAACAGTTCTGTTATTTTTTATCATTTGTATAGATATTTATTATGCTGTCTTTTTGTTGAAGTTGATAAACGTTAGTTTTCTAATATTCATGAACATCATGATGAATTGATATCATTTATGTGAAATTCATAAGGCCATTGATGGCAAAGAAATCTATCACTTTCAAAACACTATGTGGCGTTACTATTGGCGTAATGCGCAACGAGACAAGAATGTCATTTGCATTTCCGTAAATACGTTTTAATAGTACAATCAACCAATGAACCGTTTGATATCATCTATATTTCTCCAATCGTTTTAAGTTTAAATTTCAAAGAGTGTGACAATATTTCTGTGGTTTCCCGTGAAAGAAGAATGTAAATACAAAAGCGGTTTATGATCCAATCGGACACGTGTATGGTTACAGTCGTACGGCTGACGTCAAGCAGGGTTACATTTTAAGCTGCAATATGCAATGAATAACATGTATCCCACGCGTCATAAAAATACAATCAATTAACAAAAGACATCAATTTTAAACGTTTTATACTTAGTTCGGACTTTTAAGAGAATTCTTAACAAAACATATACCAACTGTAAAATATGAAACTGTATCACTATTAATATTTAATAAAGGAAACCGATCTTGAGACATTTTTCTTCTAATATATTGACTTGAATATATTCTTTCGGAAAAATTTCATAAAACAAATGATGTCGATACTTTTAATTCCGGCGTTGACAAAGATGAATAATTACACGTCAAAATACATATCGTTACAATTTACATTGCAATCCCTAGGGATTCTTTGTTCATTTTTCGCTAGGCTTCTTTTGAAACGGATTTTAAATAGTTTGCCTTGTCGAAGATGGCCAAGTTCCAAACATTTCTTATAATCAGTCATTTTCAAAATTTGGCGTTAAATGTAGTTACTCCTTTTAGACTCGAGTTGATTAAAAGCTTGAATATAGTATAGTATGTTGACACCTGTCTATTGTTGAAGACCCTATAAGGTTATTGACCTCTATGATGGAAGTTGCATTTCTATTGGGTTTCTTTTTAAGTGTGTTTGCCGGGTTGCTACATCTCATTTACGTTAAGCCCACTTTCCCCTCTATTCATTTCAATGCAATTTTCCTATTCAGAACGTTAAGGTGTGTTTTAATTTGAAAAGAATGGTTACTTATTTTTTGACAAATATTGTTTCTGTTAGCCGGTTCGTTATTGCGTTTATGTTGTTGGGTTATGTTGTAGGTACCGTTTTTAATCATTTGTTTACCGGCTGACCGTTTCGTGGGAACGAATCATTGACATAAATCCCAAATCCAAATTGTATTTATCTATATTACAAGAAAAGCATTCGAAACCATTTTTTTTCAAGTCGATACTCCAAAATAATCGTGCTTATTGAGGATAACAATCTACACTGGAAATGATGCAGTTTTAAGGCCACAGAATCATACATGCATGTTTATTAATTTATTCTGGTAGTTCTAGAAACGATACACATAAACATGTTTCTTCAATTCGTTGGATACCAATAAGAAATGTCATGCATTCTGGATAGTTTGTAGACATTATTTGTCAATATCTTCATAAACATACCGTTTGTCAATTGTTTCCAAATATTACGTGTATTTCAAACATTTCAATACATGGGGAAATGTTTCGCACCACCATGATTTTTCTCACAAACCAAAATGTTATGCAGGATAAAACTGTTTTATGGCTTTAAACGTGTATAAATCATAAATTCTAATACATGTATAGGTCGTTGTGCACGCAGGTTCTCAGGCCCGTAGCCAGGAATTTCCAAAGGGGGGTTCGTTGGACTAACAAACTCGACTTTAACAGTCACAATTCGAACAGAACATCGACTTTAACAGTGCTTATTTGTTTTCAAGGGGGGGTTCTAGACGATTGATCTCAAGTTTTGCACCAGGAATGACAGAGTACTACAACAACACCAAAAGAGAATACGGAAGACGACAGCATCGTTTCCGTATATATGAACGGTGGTTTAACTGGGTTGCTGACATTGTAGTTTTACTGATTGTAACCACAGACACATATTTTTGTTTTCCGAACAACAAGAATGGTGCTGCTGAACTTTTCTACTTGCCGTAAGCACCCATATCCTCTTGTTTTTCGAAATTTATGCTTCATCAAATTCTTTATTTTTCTTCAACCTTTTTAACTTAGTTATGCCTGTAGTACGTATAACCAAATGACATAATTCATATACTCTTGGGATCATATATAATATCACATATATTCTAATATTTTGGCTTTGTAAGGGTGGTGCGATACTTTTTTAAGGGTGTACATAAAGGGCTTTTACGGGATTTTAATAAAGCAACAAAACAACGAGAATCATATCAGTATCATCCTCAAACAATAATATTGCCTCCTTATGGGATCGTTGAGAGAAAAAGCTCAAATTTGGGCCAGGTGCTTTACAAGTATATATGCATGAACAGACATATATTATGCCATATGTTTTCCACATCTTTTATTTTTATATCACTATAAATTATATTTCTTTATTTAAATGAAAGCTGAAAATGCTTACTCATTGCTAGAAGTCAAATAACATCCAAGGATTTTAACGACTTGTAGTATTTTATTGCTGTTTTTGCAGCAATTGAACCATTGAAATACCTAAAACGCACAATTATTCAATTTAAACGAATTATACCTGTAAACCGTCAGACTACAATTTTAAAGATTTCTTTTATTTTGAAAGCTTTGTGCTTTAAAAAAAAATGCGCCCACATTTAATAAAAAATAAAATTGCACCTTAAACACTGTTTTACAATTTAATCGTTTCCATTGTTGTTAAATACTATAATTTTGTCATACTTATGATTATTGTGGGGTTCGAGTTTCGGTACATCCTTGATTATGGTGATAGTTTACAGATTTTGTTTTACCCAGTAAACCTGATAAAAGTGAATCAAATTCATAAATTCATTCAGTATATAGATAGATAACAATTAAGACATGAAGTTCAGCTAATTGCATTCCTGTACGTTATTGCATTCAGTTGTTTTAATACTAGACCTATCTGAAACATTTCTTATTTATGTATATGTACTATAAGCTGGTTAATTTTTCTGGGTTACTCAGTCATTTCGCCATTGACTTGATATCGAATTATTTATCATTATACTTGATTCGTTAAATGTGCATAGTTCATATCGTGGAAAAACAATCTATTTTTTTCGCGACAAGTCGAAAACATTTTTTTCTTTCAATTTTAGCATTACATATAGTGGCAGCTAAGGGTGAAACAAACAATTTTTTTTTTCTCAGAATCAAAAACAAATTATTTTTTTCTCCAAAAACTGGAAACAAACTTTTTTTCCAAAAAAAACCATAGCCCCCCCCCCCGAAAATCAAATGGTTGCTGCCTAATAGAACGAGAATCGCAATAATAATCGAACCGAATAGTACATGATTTTTTTCTTATTTTGTTTAAAAATTCTACTGGAGAATTGTCTTGACATAAATTTGCACCAAGATTCGAACCGAAAAGGCTTTTTTTATCAGGGAGGAATCAATGCAATACTAATGTAATAGAGGAAGAGGGTTGGAAAATACCTTATCACGTATGCGCTAAGACATCTTGGCAACATTTCTTCAAAATATTTTATTCAAATAATCAATACTTTCACTTCAAGTTACGTGTAATATACCCCCCTCCCCAAAAAAACAAAAAAAACCAAAAACGCATTCATTTGCTCCAACTTCAAGTTATACGGATTTCTGCCTGATATTTATTTGTTGTTTGTTTGCGATCATTTTCAACATTCAGAATATATAATACAAACAATAAATTTGTAGTCATGATATCTTTTTCATAGTTGCGTGTCTTCTCTTGTTGTCTGATCACACCACTTAATGAATTCATTCATTATAACTGTTATGATTGATTTATTGTTGGTTGCTTTGCTTTATGTCCAGTGGCAAATAGTTCATGCTGTTCAAAGCGACAAAAAAGAACATGTAATGAAGGAAACTATAACTGTATTTTTCATTTGGATTTTGAAAAAAAACCTATGAAATAAACTGAATCCACCTTTGTGAGTGGTATTTCATAAACTAATTAGGTATGAGTTCAATACTGATTAATGCAGCGTTTATCTCATATTAATGAATTATTTATCGAAATGCAAAGCAGGGAATCTATTGTTTAGGTCCAATGTGTCCAGAAGTTGATTCATCATCATTAAGAACAAAATCGAACAGATGGATCAAATGTGATGACCACATGCCATCAGTAATGATTTTCTTGCCAGCTTTTCACGTTAAAAACACATTTCGCCATAGCGAAAAAAATATCGTATTAGCCAAGGTGTCAACAACAGCAATGTGAAATTAGTATTGCTCTTAAAAAAAAGATGTAGAACCACACGTTGGACGTTTTTTACCACCCATTTAGTTTTACTGTTCGATATTGCTCAGATTATGGCATGTATGATGAGTTGAACAACAGTATAACTTACTATTTTTCTCCGGATATAATGAGTAGAAAAGCAATACATGTATCACAGTTCTGTCTTACTCCTTATATGAATAGATTAACAATATGTCTACTCTATTTCCTCCGGAGGTTCTATCAACTGAGAAAAATTATAAATATTAAAAACTAACAATAACAACCACAATGTTAATCTTAAAATAAATACTAACCAGAATTTTGATGGCCATACTTGACATCCAGTCCAGTTAAAACCGTGTCTGGCAGGATCAGAGAAAAGGCAATAAAAAGATGAAGGGTTGGTGCAAATGGACAGAAATTCCGCCAGATCCTTCTAGTCAGCTCTCTCTCAAATCTATCACCAAAAAAGTTCGTTTGAGCGGTTAGAGCATGGTCTCTCCCTATCTTGAAACCGTCATTGGCATAGTTTCCAACTCGAAAAACACTGAAGAGTATAAATAACGGTAAAACAAACAATCCAATAATAGGAAGGCCTAGTCTAACACCATATCCGCTCCGATATGTCCCGCTCCATTTTTCGTCCAATGTTGTCTCGTATGGTCCTAGGTATGAATAGCATATGTAACACTGGGCAAGAGTTGCAATAACACAGTATACGATGGATGACAATGAGTTAACATAACTCCCTCTCGGCTTCAATAACATGTTTACGGATCGTTTCTCCGGTCCAAAGATATATTCCTCCTTTTCGAGATGTCCTTATATCTGAATTTGGAATTGAATGTCTCAATGGTTTGGTGTGTTTTATTCAGTCCACTTAATTGGATTATTTCCCTTGATTTACCAACAGTTCAAAAGTTCAATTTGTATATTTCTTCAAGGTTTCAATTTGAAACAGAGATGTATAACATTAGTATTCCCATGTTGGTTTTTTGATAATACTGTTATGATAAGAAAAATCTGGTATTCATTGACGAAGTTCTAATCACTGAGAACGTATAAGTTCCAATGTATTATCCCGCTAACGAGAAAATTGCAACACAAGAGACTTCATGCTGTAGATAATTTTTACTTTTAATTCCTCTGTTACACAATGCGATTAATGCGGCGTAAGGTGCTCCTACATGCATAAGTATAAACTATTTTCGTATTAGATTGATTTCCATGGTAATCAAGGCGTCGTTTGATCAGAGTTTTTCATAAATCACATCATGTATGTCTTTCTATTGTCTACACATCTCTACTTTGTAATGAACCGCGACAGTTGTTTGTTTTTTCCAAGGAGAAAATATTCACATGTTTAGCTGTGGTAAATCATCGCTATCTGTGCAAGCGATTGGTTCCTATCAATTTGAACCAGCCAGTGGAACTTCTTCTCTCTGAAACACAGGAAATTAGGTCTAGGATCAGTGAACCACGGAGCATTAGTTTAAGATGATGAGCTTAGTAAAAAGTGATCAAGATAAATTAGCTTAGGGGAATCGATTGGCAGATTGGACATATACAAATACCATATAACTCCTTTTTATTGGAATAACAAACAAACTAATTAGATAGTTTTTGCGACAGAAACATCTTTTCATTCCCATAGTAGACTAACGAAATATTTCAAACAGAAAGGAAGTTTCTTTCTAAGCAATAATCAGGCTTTACATCTTTACACTTAAATAAATACTATAGTAGAAGCTTATATTCATTTTCTCTATTACTAAACTCCTTGAAACTTCTTTTCAACACAAGTGTGCTGATTTTGTTTTATTCATTTATAAGACAAGCAGTTCAAACTTTATTGCATTTTACGCAGGTTCTGCTGTTTTATGAAATTGCATTCCTTTGTTAAGAAATATATTTTTGTTGGATTAGGTATTTTGGAGCAAAGCCATGAAATGGAACTTTAGATCTTATAAACAAAACCCATTGGATATTATTTTCGTTAACCGTCCAAATGGGAACGTTATTTCTCGGTGATGACTTGTTTCGGGAGAGCGCCACTCCCGTTTGAGAATATAGCCCCCATAATCATTTTAATATATTTTAAGCCATACTTATAGTGCTACTGTATAACATAGAAATGTTTATATTCCTTTCTCGTATATAATGGGTTTTTTTTGCTGATAAAATATCGGTGATAATTTGTCCAAACTGTACTTAATGTTTCACATAATAATTTGGGTTTTATTTGTTATTACTGCATCCTCTTATAACAAAACGTGAACTTTTCCACTCAACAATGTTCAGTTGTCAAGTATGTTTTCTGATCTTAGGCTGAAGTAAATACAAAATGATAGGTTCTACCATTCAATCATATGATTATGACAACTTAGTATGTAACTCGATCACTAGTGAGCTTTGTTATACGTATTAAAGGCATATCTTTAAAAAATGTAAATTGAAGAAGAAAACTTATTTCCTCGTGTTGTAATGTCGAGTACATATCAAAATGCCTTACATAAAACGCATACCAAAAAAGTTGCGCAATGGTTATCATAAAATCAGACGAATTAAGCTACTGAAATGTAAAATAGTAATATTTTCATCACCAACATATATACCTGTCTACTCTAATAAACATAAGCATGATTGGCAGGTAAACATTATCAGGAAGATTAAGTTTTGGTGCATTTAATCAAGGCGGGTTCTTGTACCAACAAAAGGAACACCTTCAATTTTGTAAGATTTCATCAATTCATTTATAATTTCAGTGTTTAAAATGGAAAATTCTTATTTTTATTGTGATTGAAAAAAAAATGATTTAGTTTTCTTTAAAACAGATAACTGGCAATATGACAACTTTGAACATCTTCACGGCGCATCAATGAATATTGTTTGACTATTGTATAAATGCAGCCAATACCACGTGTTGTTATAACATAAATAGGTTGGTTAGAGTGCTCTGAACCTAGGGACTGCTATAAAAAAGAAAACAATAATATTTGGTAGGGCATTGTAGTCACCATTTCTTTTTTATTGTGTCTGCCGTTTGGCCAGGTTGTTGTCTCTTAGAAATATTCCCCATTTCCATTCTCATTTTTATCATTTGTAGTCGGGTTTTGAGAGCCTGTTCTTGCATTTTATTTCCATGCAATTAAATTGCCAACAGACTGTCGGTTGTGTCGATCGCTTCCTATTGTAAACCTCATCAAAATCAATAGCCCAATTATCATATTTTTTAAAACATATTTCGAAAAATATAAAGGTAGATAGCTTTTGTCTTGTAAAAGGTGATTTTACATGTATTAGTATATTCAAAAGAGAAATTATAATACTGAATGGAGAGATAGATTTTATTTGGCTTTTTTTCGCAACAGTTTCAGAATAACAAAGCATTTTTTACAGTTACTATTTTCATACTAGGTGGTTATTTGGGGCTTTTTTGTTGTTGTTTTTTTTTAGGGGGGGGGGGGGGGTATGGTCCAAAACATATTTGCATGTTTTTCTAGTCCCTTACTCACACGGATTTTGACACTAATAAAACCAGAACTTAAACAATACTAGTTTTTTATGTTTTACACCTTGTATAAGTTAATTAAATTCCACTGATATCTTTCATACCCGAGGTAGACAAGTTTGAAGCAAGAGTGATTTTCAGTCGGAAGAGAACCATTGACCCCTCTGAGAGAAGAAAGATGATGTACCCATGCAACGGAATTTTTTTTACGATATTCCTTCCAAGAAAAAAATAAACTTTACTATATACAAATATCGGTAGCATAGAATATTAGTTACATAGTGTGCTAGTGACCTAATACGGTATATATGGGGTCAGTAAATTCCATATGGGGTGAGAGCGAAGCTCGAATCCCCATATGGAATTTACTGACCCCATATATACCGTATTACGTCACTAGCACACTATGTAACGAATTTATCTTACCGACTATCTTAACTGTGAAATACTAGGGATTCTCAAAATGAGCAAGTCTTCGGCAATACTGTTAGCATTAAGAAAACATTTCCATTGATCCTACAAAAACAGATGCCAACAATAACGACTTGTAAGGTTTAAATGTGTTTTATGAATTTATTTCAATCTTAATCATCAATTTCTTCGTCTGTTGGAACTTTTAAGTTTTTTCTCAGTACCGGTTTGTTTTTATAAAGGGACATAACACCTTTACTAACCGTGTATGAAATAGGCCCCGCCCCCTTCTTACCTAATATGGAATATAAAGGGACGTAACTCCACTACTAACCGTGTATGAGATAAGGCCCGCCTCCCTACTAACCTAATATCAAATATACACGGTTTGCACGCGGACGCTTTTAACCAATCATATTCCTGGAAATGTATAGGAGGTAAGATAAACACTAATTCAGTATCCAGGTATGTAGTTGTCTTCCACTTCAGCTCAGAGTGTTTGGACTTTACTTTCGTTGATGTTTTAAAGAGATAAAGATATTTATTAAAATTGTCTTTTATGTGAAAATTATTTTAAAACAAGTAAAAATCATTAATATCTTCAAGTTAAGCGATGTTGCAAGTGTGCGAGTTACATGTACTTTCAATTCAAATTAAGTACAAACGGTATGAATGAATAAGAAATTTTTCACTGAAATGTGAAGAAAAAATATTGACACTGCGAAATGAATTACACTGTTTATCAAACAAGCCAACGTTTGACTGAAAGAGTAAATTATAAACAGGGATACAGTATTGATATATGATATTTGTGCATCATTACCCGCGAGGTAGCTTCGACCCCATTAGTGTCTGAGTGACACACAGTGATGAAGAATAATTTTGGAATAAAACTTCAATAGTAACAATTTGATCCACTCCATCGAAAAATAGATAAAGTTCTAAAAAATGCTTTCTTTATCTTAATCAGTGTATTAGTTTCTACTCTGTACAATTTGAATATGTTGCACTGTTTACAAAGTATGCAATATAATCATTGTAGTAATAAAACCTGTTGAGATCTTCAGCCAAATCTTATCTAAAATCTACCCCAAAACAAGAATTTTATCTCTGATGGGATTCTAAAATAGATTATAAAAGGATGTAAGATCGCCGGAAGTTTAACTTTAAACCTGAAAGATTTAATTCAAATTTAAAACTGGTTGAACTGAATCCGTTGTGTATTTAAGTAACAATATACATGAAGTGTTTCTAACAAATAAAACATGTTTACATTTAAATATCAAACAAAGATGCTGATAATAATCACCCAAACTTTAAACACACAGTTAGGTCGTACGTGAGAATAACATATATTTTCTACATCTGAAATGTTTGCCTACTTATAAAACTTTCAATCATGATATATCTAATTGTATATATTGACGAATATCGACGCCATGTGTAATATTTAACTTTAGATTATTTACAATTGCATTTAAAACCCATTTACATGCAGAGAAGTTGCTATGACCTTGGTGATATGCACATACACAAATATTTTTGGCTAGAAGATTTCAGATTCTGATAATATTGAATGGACGATTTGAAATTTAGGTTTTCAGTTTATACTGCACAGAAGAAATATTGCAAAAAAATCAATACACAAGTATCTGATAAGTAAAAAAAATTAAAGTATACTTCGAAAATAGTGTCATTATCTCGTAAAGAATAGTTTTACATAAAACAAATAATTTAAGTGACATTGGTATACATTGCTTACTCTAAAAAGACAAAAGGTGTCCAAAACTAACAAATAACTTACCTGAATTCTTGGCATCTCTCCTCTCATGATGTAACGTGTAAATAGACGAAAGCCATGTGGTTTAAATACAGTTGTAATCGTGTTCACAGAGCCTTGAAGTTATTGAAGAAATATTGTTTAATAACTTTTACCTTTCTGATATTTACATCAAGCCTCCTTTATCCGAGAGTTTGTATTTCCGAAATATCAGTAATCTAAAGAATAACCTGAATGTAGTAACTCAAAGCCAATTTCTATAGCGTTGCATTTATTATTCATATTTATTGGAGGACGGTTTTAAATGTGATGGTTGATTACCCCGCTTCAATCAGTACAGTTATATGTTTTCCATTACTTTGTAAACGAGGTTCAAATAGCTTCATCACAAAAACTAAAATGACAATTTACAGCAAACAAAAAGTGTTATTATATTTATTTCATTGACATATTGGAATTTTGTCGTGATTTAAGTGCTCGAAGGGAAACTCATCAAACAGTTGGGAACTTGATTTAGCATACGCTCGAGATTATTTAATGATCCGTGAAAATCAGGTGCAATTAGAAGGGAAATGCACGTGTAATTAGAAATCAGGATTAGAAAGCGAAAATAATTACATTTGCTGTTCTATGAAATCGACAGATCATCATCATGTGTTATAGTTCTCCAATAACACGCAGCTGCCCAATGTAGTTATTCCATGCTTAAACAACTAAAATTTTATGCGATTTACTGATATTGGATACGAGTATATATATTGTTTGAGATTTACAGCATTGTTAAATTTGTTATTCATTAAGTGTGATTTGAACCCCCTGCCTCTGTGTCCAACAGTCTAGAACTCAGCCAACTTCTCAAAAATAAAATATGTAAGTTAAGTAATTCCTTTCCTCTTGTCGTTGGCTTCACCCAGGGTTGTAACACAGAATATAAATTTAATTTTTGTTTGACATATAAATAAAATTCTTTGCGGATTATGTTTATTTACTTTTTTGTGCTAAGCATGCAGTACTGTGACATATCTACCTAGACTCTTGGAATGGTAGTTGTTCACATATAAAAAAAAAAAGGAAAAAAAAAGAAGAAGATGTGGTATGATTGCATATGAGACAACTCCCCATAAAAGACAGAATGAAACAGAAATTAACAGCTAAAAGTCAATGTACGGTCTTAGCTTGTTGTTATTTTCAGTACAAATCAATGCGAAGAACACACATGTCAAATAGATATGGAGCATACATTTGGATAATATATTGCAGAACCAATTACGATCATGCTTGCCAGAATATGATTTTGTATGGCCTTTATTGCGATCGGGCGAATTTTATGGACGCGCAAAATTCGCTAATCTCAAAATCGGCTTAAATATCACAGACGAGCAAATATAAGCTGTAAAGCATATTCAAAGTTATTTTAGACATACTCGAAGCTTAAAACAATGTCGCTTCATAATGAAGTGAAACTAATACAATACATTTTATATATATCTAATATCGTTTTCGTTTTTTATATTGAAAAAATAAAGTTTCAACAGTTTTACAAAAAGACGAAACGATATTGATGACCAATATTGTGTCTTGTTACATACAATAAATCTCTTTAAATTCCAATTTCCACTGATTATACACAATTCAAAGACTTGAAGGGCGTTTATATTGCTTGAACAATTAAGCATATATATAGGCTATTCAAAGGTTTTATATTACCTTCTTAAATAAAAATGTATCCAAATACATTTGGCATTTATTCCACATCTTCAACATATAATAGGCTTTGTTCTCTTACTATTTGAAATAAAATTTATCAATTAAATACATTTTTACTTTTGATACAAAGGAAAATCAGATGATGTTTTGCTTCACTGGGGAAATACATTAATGTCATAAAACAGCCAGTTGTAAAAGGTCGATAAATATGATAGAAAAATTTGATTTAAAATATTTATGACGCGTGTCAGGTTTACTTCAGCTTACAGTAGCGTTAGACTGATGTGGTCGTGGTTCAGTGCAGGGACAGTGTTCAAACTCGCAAAGTCATGGATAATCCACGCGTCGGTAATAAAGGATCGAAAATGAATCAACATTTCCAGAATAAAAGTGTTTTAGATAGAATCTTCACATCTCCGATATATTCAGTCATTTGTCTACAATACCATTTAATCTTGTTTTACTGTTTGTCGTATCCAAATTAACCAGTAACTGGAAATCATGCATAACTCAATGAACACGCAACAAAGAGAACTATATCACTGATTTTGTTTGTCATGTACTTTTAGTATAGATCCTCACCCATAAAAAATTCAAGCTAGACCCCAAGGTTTATCAAAAGCCATATTTGTAAACGTGAGGCCGGTGAAAGTCCGAGTACAAGCACGGGAAAGATGTACAATCGGAAGACTGGCTGCATGCATATGTATACTATTAAAGCGATACCATTTTGATATAATCGGTCTATTTGTTCGTTATAGAATTTTTCAGTACAGTGTACAGAGCCGGGTGGTCCCTAGGACTAACTGGACCAATTAGAAGAAGCTTGATTGGAAAAGTTGGGAGACAGGCGGAGGAAGCTTCTGGTTGGGTATGGAGGAAGAGAAAAGAGCAGTGGAGATCTAGCTGGTTCCTAGCTGAGCCTGATCAACTCAGTCGGCGCCGAAACAGTCGAGCAGAGGGGATCTACCTGATGATGGAACCAACTGAGCAGTGGAACCACTGTAATTAAGATATTCACACATCTGGTGACTCCAGTGACTATTTGGAAAGACTAATTTTCAACCATGGATAGGATGGTGACAACTAAGAAAGACTGTTGGCTTCCGGGGAAGACCGGTACCAAGGCATACAACGGTTTGGCAGACCTGAGTTTTAACACCAGCAATGGAGAGCCTAGAGCATTGCTAAGGACAGATATATTATAAGACAACCCATGGTCGTGCGAGAGCGGGGTAGGATGATCGATTAACAGGAGGGACAACGGAAACAACTGGAACTAAAACACGAACAACAAGACAGGAAATGGACACATCTATAGTTTGTAGTTGTGGGAACATATGTAAGAATGAGAAAAGACTCGCGATCCATCACACAAAGACTCAGTGACACCAATTATCGAACGACACAAAGGGCAATCTGATGATACGGAGGAGGAGATGATCCAGGAAACGCACCAGTGTTCAACACCTCCATGTAAAAGAGGAGGAAGTCATGGAAGAAAATGAAGCTCATGGTCAGTTAGGAATGAATCTTAACAGACAGGAAGGAGAGAAACCTCAAGGGAAAGAAAGAGATCCAATAACATCACGAATTAAGTGGTCAACAGCAGCTTCAAAGAAAAAGTGGATGCAGTTTGATGAAGACACATCAAAAGTGTTACAGTTGGCATTGGCAAGAGCTGTAGACAGAAAGATCAAAGCAATGATTACCATTATCTACGCAATAAGGAAAGACAGGTTTGGAATAGAAAAACAGAAAAAAGGTAAAAGTCAGGCCATGAAAGAAAACAGGAGTAAGTGAAATTGCCAAAATTAGGAAAAAACAACGCAACTAAACAAAGTGCTTCAAGAAAGCAGAGGTACACGAACAAAAGGCATTAAAAGAGAGAAGAGATGTCAACAGGGAAAGAATATAAACGCTGAGGAGAGCAGAGAACCTTAGAAAGAACCAGAGGGAAAGAGCAAGAACGAGTTCACTATTTACAGCTAATCAATTTGGCTTTGTAAAGAAACCTTTAGGAGATAAAAAGATCAGGCCGGTTAGATTGCCCAAAAAAGAGGTTGAACAATATTTGAGAGATACTCGTAGTGATCCAGACAGAGAACAAGAGCTTTGAGATCAAATAAGCCAACAGTAGAGTTTGATATTTCAGAATCCAAACTTCATGATGTGATGCAAGAAGGCGAGAGCAGCATTAGCACCAGAACCAAACGGTATTCCATAGAGTTTAGAAGACCTGTCCAAAGAGAACAAAGGCGATTTGACTGTCCTGTGGTTAAACCTGGCAAACGCTTACGGAAGTATACCACACAAGCTAGTAGACTTAACCTTGGAGAAATTCAACATACCTGCATGGTAAGGTTAGAGAAATGCTTTAGCTCTATTCTAAAAACTGTATAATAAGGTTTACAGTTGCAGAATACACAACAGCGTGGCAAAGGCTAGAATCGGGAATCGTTACAGGATGTACCATATCAGTAGTTTTATTCTCATCAGCAATGAATATGCTAGTAGGATCAGCAGGGAAGATGAACAGAAGACCTGTAATGTCATCTGGGGTAAGTCAGCCACCAACAAGAGCATTCATGGATCACATGACAAAAACAGTAATGTCAGCTATGGGAGGCAAGTGGATGCTGCAATATCTAGGTGAGATTATAGACTGGGCACATATGAAGTTCAAGCCTTCAAAGTCAAGGAGTCTGGTATTAAAGAAAGGAAAGGTGCAGGACAGAAAGATCAGAATTGGATGGAGAAACCAGTCAAAAGCTTGGGCAGGTGGTTTAGGGACTCCTTGAATGACAGAGAAAGTGAAGATGAGATGGTATCACAGGCAGGAAAGTGGATGAACATTATTGACAAGTCCTGTTTACCTGGGAAGTACAAGGCGTGGTGCTATCATCATGGAATATTACCAAGGACAACATGGTCTCTGTTGATGTACGAAGTACCTCTAACCAAGGTTGACAGTTTAGAGATGATGTTCAATAGACACCTACGCAAATGGCTTGGGGTTCTAAAAATTTTAAGTAGCAATGGCTTGTACAGCACCAGTTCAAAACTCCATCTACCACTGTCTTCTAATACAGAGCAGTTCAAAGTCACCAAAAACTAGACAAGATAAGATGCTAAGAGACAGTAAAGATGACAAGGTGAAAGAGGCCAATGTTGATTTCAGGACAGGAAAGAAATGGGTGGCCAAAAGCGCTGTTGAAGATGCAGAGAGCCGATTAAGACATAGAGACAAAGTGGGAGTGGTAACATCAGGGCAACTTGGTTTTATTCAGCAATCATTATGGCAGTCAGCAGATGCAAGACATATATAGAAGGAAACTTGTTCAGCAAGAAATTCGTCGTGGAGAAGAAGAATATGATCGACAAGCAAGAGCCGTCAGTATGAAAAAGCAAGGGCAATATATGAAATGGGAAATGGCAAGACCAGTTTGTATGAGATGTGGAGAATGGACGGCCAGAAGATAAGATCAGTATACGACGTACTACCAACACCCACATACCTTACAATGTGGAAACTGATTGAAGAACCTAGTTGTAAGTTGTGCGGTAAGCGAGAAAACCTAGAATATGTTTTGTCGTCTTGCAGGACAGCTCTGAAGGATGGTCGATATACATGGTGTCATGACCAATTCCTTCGAGAAATAGCAGCAGTCTTGGACACACAGAATACTAAGATAGAGAAGGGGCCAAAATTCATCAACTTCATCAAAGGAGGTAAAGAGTCATCAAAAAGCACATACAGCAAATCCAGTTGTATTCTAGCAACAGCAAATGACAGGGAGATGCAAGCCAACGTTGGGGGACTGACCAACTTTCAAAACGACATTTTAACTACCCTCCGACCAGACATTGTACCGTGGTCCAGAATCAGCAGACAGGTCATTCTTGTAGAGCCAACGGTGCCATGGGAAACAAGAATGGAAGAAGCCCATGAGAGAAAGCTTGCCAAGAACCAGGAAATTGGTAATAGACATCTAAGAGAAGAATTGGAGGACATAGTATTTTTCAGTGGAGGTAGGCTGTAGATGCTTTGTTTCTCAAACATTTTGGAGTCTTGGATTCCCTAGGACTAACTAGACCATTGCCAGTAAGAAGCTTAGTTGGAAAAGTTGGGCGACAGGCGGAGGAAGACTCTGGTTGAGTATGGAGGAAGAGAGAAAAGCAGTGGAAGAGCTAGCTGGTTCCTGGCTGAGCCTGATCAACTCAGTCGGCGCACCCCCCTGGAGATTGTCATTGACAGCGATGAAACAGTCGAGGAGAGGGGACCCACCTAATGATGGAACCAGTTGAGCAGTGGAAACACTGTATTTAAGGTATACACACAAGTAGATATAGGAAGATACTTATATATGCTATGGTGCGGGTGGCGAACAGAATCAAATTAACGTAGTATTGCAAAAGAAGATGCAATCAAATTCAAATACATGCATGAGACAATACTATGGAGAAGAAAACATTGTGTCGTTGTTACGAAAACAAGTTCATCCATTGAACAAAATCACAACACGCGAGCTATGTTTAAGTCAAAACGTTTTATGTTAAAATAACAAAACATAAAACATTTTTGATCATCAATTTAATTGAATCCTTTAAAAAAATTATAAATTCTATCATGGTTTACCTTTTTGTAGCTTGAGTTTGTGGTTGTTATTTCATATTTTAAGGCAAACATACAGACGCTACAAATACACAACAGATCAGGGAAGGTCGGTTAGGGTGTTTAACGTCCAACACACCAACTTTATAAATCTCCAAGTAGGACAATGTTCGGATCTGGGAGTATAAATGCATCAATAAAACTATTGTTGTCAATAAAGTTGTGGATGTTGTAACCTATAGCGTGCCATTGTATTTCCAATTGGTACAATTTACAACCGAAAGAGGACCTTTTTTAATATTGCCCATGCAAATCAGACTAAAAGAAAAATCAAGGGCCAACTGCTAGATGTAAAAGCATATGGATCATACTGTTTCTATGTAGCTCTTTTTATACCCTTGCTAACCTAAGGATAAATCTGTTGTTGCCATAAAACTCTAAAATAAAACTGTTGGGATACATAACCATCTATTGTCTAGTGGTATTTTCCCAAGAGTTGAACAGATAGCATAAAATAATTCTTACATTAACATTAGTTTAAACTGTATTGCCAAGTCCAATAGTTAACACTAATATCATTTAACGAAAAAATAGTGTTACATTTTTGATATTCTATATATTAACATTTACAAATTCATCGAAAATGTTCCGACTGTTGTGTGATACTGTTTATGAGATAGGTATGTTCAAATAGTTTACCCATATTCATATACATATGATAATTTCTTTGCGGATTTGGTATCTTGATATTAGTTGAAGAAATCAATGTTCCTATTATTGATTTTCCAATGTCCTAGATTTCAAATATTTTAAACTAAAATTCTAAACCAATAACAATGTGTTACATGTCATAGTTAATACCTACCACTTATAAAGATATTCTTATGAAGATATTTGACAATGACACTTTTGACATTATTTAATCCATCTGGTCATGAATATGTATGACATATTTGCCACTTTTTTTTAGTTTAGTCAAGATGTTTCAGGTAATGTTATTTTGTTTCAAATCAATTGTGTTTTATGCAGTTCATTCAGTGAGTTTCGGGGATAGGACTGATGATCATATATAAATATACACCAGGTATATAGGAGTATGTCACTTTATCTTATTTAAACCCAATCTTATTTCACAATACAGGCTACAAAACTGTACTGCATAGTTATCATGGTATATAATTTATATAATTAAACTCATCATAGATACCAGGACTAAATTTTATATATATGCCAGACGCGCGTTTCGTCTACAAAAGACTCATTAGTGACGCTGGAATCCAAAAAAGTTATAAAAAGCCAAATAAAGTACGAAGTTGAAGAGCATTGAGATCCAAAATTCCTAAAAGTGTTGCCAAATACAGCTAAGGTAATCTATGCCTGAGGTAAAAAGCCTTAGTATTTCAAAAAATGCAAAATTTTGTAAACAGTTAATTTATAAATATAACCATATCAATGATAATTCATGTCAGCACAAAGAGTTTTTCTCCATTCAATTCAGTGGTTTGAAAGAAAAAGAATGTAGTAGAAGTCTTTGTATTGAAAACTCTCAATAAATATAACAAAAAACAGGATGCACAAATTCACAACATAAAGAAATAATGTTCATATATGGTGTCCATTTATTGTAATAATAGTTAATTATGCAGTAAAGATATTCAAATTACAGCAAATTCCCGAATGACTTTTGAAAACAACTCTAAATGCACACATAAAATGAGGGATGCAAAAAGTACTTTATTGGAGGAAAAGGTGGATGAAATCCATTGTGTAGGTTTCAAAATTGCTAGAAACTACGAGGGGTGATAACAAAGAAGTGTCACCATGATATTCATGTTTCATCTCTTACTTTAGACACAAATACATGAAGATTTTCTACAGATAACACAAGTAGTGGACTAAAACCCTATTACATAACTTATGTAATACCACTTTAACAATGTCAATCTGTATACAGTAGTGGACTAAAAACCTATTACATAACTTATGTAATACCACTTTAACAATGTCGGTCGGATTTCACAGAATAGATTGCAAGCACTATGTTCTTTTATCCATTTTACCCTGCATAAAAAAGACTATGATAAATGAGAAACACCTGTTGTGTTTTAATGTTTCAAAACTTGTCAAGGTAAGGTTTTTATAATAAAATCAAGATCTTTTTCTGCCAAAAAAATAGATTTTTTCAAATACTCCCATTTCACAAACAAGCTTTCTTTCCTAAGCAAAAGATATGATTTTAATCAAATTGTTGTTCACATGGGTGTAGCTTGCCATATTAACACTCTGCTCAGCCAGACACATCCCAGAACAGGTCTTACTGCAAGGCAGAAGAACAGAAGTCTATATGTATCACAATCAACCCTGGTTTGCTTTCAATACTGTACAGACTTATCCAGAATCTAGGATCTAGTATCTAGAATATATACAAGAACATAACTAACCTGAGATAACCTTTCTTTTTTCTATCTTTCCTTTCAGTTAATTCACACTTCCTCTTCTTACATCAGAAAATAATCCCACATCTATAATTTTTCTTATCTACACCTTTGATTCAGACATGCATTTGAATTCATGCAGCACAATGATGGACAGAAATTATCTAACTTGTTGAAATAACTTGTGAGTCCACTTTTTAACAGACTGATACTTAAAAGATTTTTTTTGTCAATGCTGAAAAATGCAGAGGTTAAGAAATTGAAAGCTCATGTCAATATAACTATCTTTTATGTCACTTAGAGTCATTTTTTTTTACACCACCTGTCATTGAGGTGGGGTACAATTATTCCAAATATCACATACATACAAAACCTGAAAGACTATACAAACAAGGAAAAACATGAACAAAGATACAAAGTGTCTTTATGTATTTTTATTGGGTCTTTATTTGATATTGCACTTTCAAATACAGCTTTCATAATGGAAGCTTACACAAATTAAAAGCAATCAACAATATGTTACAATTATGAACAAGTTATACAATTTACATAGTTAACACAAACAGTAGTGCACCAATAAATAATGTTAGATAAACATACAAAGAAAAGGTTGTGTCAACATCTTGACAGATGAGAATTTACTTTTCCCAGGAAGCATCTATTGATATAAGGAAACTTTAATTGAATACATGCTTTCTGTTTCAATCTTTTTTGTCTTTTAAATTTGCCTTGTTCTTTTTTTTTCCTTTCAGAAAATATTTCTTCTTACCGTTATATCAATCTTTATTGTCTTTTAAATTTGTTTCGTTTTTTTCTTTTCGTAAAGAAAATAAACTTTGATTTAAATGAATAATAGTGAGTGGGAGGCTATACACACAAAAAAATTATACAGCAACAATACAAGATCAAATTATAAGCAAATGTACTCAATGCAAACAGATCAATCTTTGTTGTCTTTTCAATTTGACTCATTCTTTTTTTAATGAAAAAAATGAACTGTGATTTAAATAAATTCTAATGAGTAGGAGGCTATAAATACAAAAATGGAGAAAAAAATCAAATCGCAACAAGACAATCTAATTATCAGATTGCATGTACTTAATGCAAATCAATTTGGAAACATAGATTGAAAAGAAAATTCTGTTAGCAATTAAAGTATGAATCATTCTAACAAGACTGACAGAACAGAAGTAGAAGATATCACAAATTTAGTAATTAGTTTAAAAATCTATTTGTTTTTAAATGTAAGTTATTAACTAAAAGATGGGAAGTTGATAAATTGTTCATTAACAGAAGAGGGAAATAAATCCTTCAACATACATATAAACAGAGTGTAGTACAATGAACATATTAAAGCCTAAGTTGAAGGCCACCTGAATATTGTTTACAAACCTCAAAAGTGAGGTAAAACCACTTTAATTTATTTAAAATACCTACAGGTGTCCCCTTGTGAATGTTCAAACAAAAGCAGATTGTTCATTTATGATGCCTCAAAAATTTCTCTTTGAAGCCAACTTCCGTCTGGAATGATGAATACCAGAATGATTTAATCTCTATCTATTTCTATAATCATAAAACAGATGATTTTAAATTTGAATGTTATTATGATCCTTCTTTTCAGGGTCGTTTCTTGGAATCTAAAAATGTAGGCAACATTATCACAGAATTACTCAAGGAAGGACTAATTTGTTCATAACATTATGGTTAATAATACTGCAAAACTATAAGACCTGACATCAATAGCACTATCATCTCAAATTTTTGTTTATAGCTATTCCAAAAATATTCTAAATAACCCTAAACAAAAAGTTTATTTGTGACAAAAACTACAATTTTTCCTCATTACAATCTAAAGCACTTATCTGTATGCAATAACAATTAAGAAAACAAATATTTGCATAGCAATACTATAGAGCACATATTTCAGACATATATGAAAAAAGTGAGATATATATTTAATGCTAATACTTACTGAAATATTACTATACATTGTACTAGCAAAATACTAAAATGCCCAAAATGGATAGCTAAAGCATTTTTTGGTAATATCAGTTTATTTATAACAAAGATGTGGTACAATATATGTCCCTTGTTTCTATTTTAGAAAAAAATAAAACTTATGACATTTTCATCATTAAGTATCTCTTCTATACTTAAATATCTTATGAGGGGGAATGCCATCTATTTTTGTAAATTTTCTTCAAATTTCCTTCTACTCTTTTAAGCTTAATGTTTCTACTGTGACCCTGTCTCTGAAATCAATATGGGAAATAGGTACAACACTCCCCCCATTCAAATATTCCCAGCAAAGTGAGTTTCCCCAACTAAAGGTTCGAAAACAGGACTCTCATATTTGCAAATACAAAAACAATCACATTAAATGAGCAATTTATAGTGTTTATGTAAGGGTCATTGTACTTCAGGCCATTTATTTTGACTTGCAGGTCTTATTTTTCTTCATTATCTAAAATTCATCCTTTTCAATAAAATGACATTTTACATTCCACAAAGTGTCAAAATAATCCATATTAATATTCATAAGGTGTGATTTTAATATTTAAATAGTTGCAAAGCATGATGTCCAATGTTTATATATTGTTAGGAATCAATATGGCACCTAAATTGACATTTAAACCACAACAAAAATCTATTGCATCCATTAATCCTTTTGTACTTTGAAACCTTTCAATAAAGGTCATACAGGTTCAATATTATTGGTCATAATCTGCGACAGCTTATTATTTAACTATCAATCGTAAAAAAAAATCAGAAAAAAGCAATGCATCAAACATAACTTCAATTCATTAATCTAAAATTTATTATTCAATTTCATTTCATCTACAAATGCACTTTTTATGTATCAAAACTTTCTTGGCATCTTTTCCATTCTTAGATAAAAGATTCTTTTAGTTTACTTTTATAATTTCATTTTAAAATTCTTTATATTTAATTGAGCAAACTGTTAATCATTCCTAAATGTTGTATAATTTAAAAAATACCTGTCTCTTTCAATAAAGCGTTTGACAAAAAGAATTCATTAGTAGCATGTTCTTTAAACAGAAATTAATAATTTGAACATAAAACATGAAAAGCTGGGAGGTATTTTTAATAATTTGTCTAGCTTTTATTGATACAGATTTTCATATCTGTGGGTCAATGGTGCTTTAATTTGTGACTAATATAAATTTAATTGACAGTCCATTGTACCTGTGGATTCCACGTACATTTCAATTTCACGGTTGAAGTGGCCAATCAAAATCTCAGTAGTTTTGATATATATCTACATTGTATGTAAATTCAAATCTGTCAAAATGAATCCCTAAACTTGCTGTGATGCATGTTCCAAAACACTTCATAAATCATCAACGATTAAGGAATCTGTGCTAAGATGATGGATGTCACAGAGCCATGTATAAAGAACGACCCCAAAATAAGTCATTGTACTTAATCTTACCACAAAGCCATATTTAATAAGCACAAAGCCATATTCAAAAAGTGTGATTATCTTTTTTAACCTGTTTTACATACTAAATTTAGGAGAGTATTGCATAATATTCAGAATGATACAATTATTAACATTGACTTTGGCTGTGTAGGTTCTCTAGTTAAAGATGCTGACTATGCAATAACAAGTCTGAGCTTCATAGATTATGAAAGATTGAATTTTACAGGAAGCAACTAGGTAAACATGCTCTAGACTCACTTATTTTTGTTTGTACAAATTCTTAGATTTGGGATGCAGAATTCATCAAAGTAGAGCTTCTATGAAAATTGAATTTTTTACTAAATTTGTATTTTGTTAACACTGAAATTGTGGATCAACTTAATCCATGAAACTAATGAAAGATTCATAAATAATAATGAAATCTCAACAAAGATGTCACTCATCATAGTTTTAAATTAAACATCTAACATGAGATTTCGTGACCATAACAATTACACCATTTGAATAAATTTTGTATTCCTACATCATTTGGTTTTCTTAAATATATCTTAATATTTCACAACATCATATCTTCATGGTTTTAAAAGTGTCAATTTACTTATATATTTTCTTTCAGATTTTGACAATATCATGATATGTTTTTAACTTTAAATGTAGTTTTCAAGGATACTTTTCATCTCACTTTTGTCGGACAACTGAAAAAAGCAAAAATTGGCAAAACATAAATTTTAACATTTGTTTTTGTATTTACTACTCCATGTGCACAAAAACGGCTTTCTTGTAACATTAAAACTAAACGACTATATTCATTTATTTGGTCTGTCTGAAATAAAATAGGGACATGCAAAGAAAGTGAAAAGTTCTTTCTTTCTCACAGTTTCAATATTACAGTAATGGAATGTAAGTTTATTTTACCAAGATAATTCTGTATCAAAATATTGTAAAGAATTTATGACATTTTACAATATTTTATTCTGTACAAATCTTATTTGGCATATTTTAAATAAATAAATCTCACCATGACATAAAAAATATTATTTATTTCCTATCACTGAATAAGTAATTTGCTGTAGAAATACATTTAAAAAAGCAAGATAATTTGTAATTAAATCATAATTATTTTAAAAATCATTCCAGCATATCTTTTAATAACAGTCTGACAGATAAATACAAGTAAATGAAACATATATGACCATTTTAAAATACTAATTATATTTTTAACAAATGATTTATTGATATGATCAAAAACTATTGAAACATGTAAAATGATATGACTTTTACAGATCTAGATATTGATGAAAACAAGCTGATTAAAATACCAATCCAACACAAAACTTATCTTTAAAACTTCTTTTTAATGGCACTACACAATGTAGCATTAAGAAAAAATAATTGAATTTATATACTTATACTATGCTTTCATTGTAAGACTTTAAACATATCTGATGTAAATTACTAATTTACTTGTATTCATAGCCAAAAAGCCTTGGACAGTGTGAACCAGACATATACTTTACAATGTTATTATCTTTGTGCTTAATATATTGAATGGGGATATATAGAGTTATACTTTAATACAGATTGACTATCCCTGAACTGATTTTAACTGGCAGTAGAATATGCCACTTGTGAATGAAATGTGTTTAATGGTTTCAGATCAAGCCACCGTTTAGATAATAAACAGACTAGTACAGTGTTGCTAAATTTCAATAAAATATATTTAAACACCAACAGAAGAATCTTTTTTTTTTACTATCAGATTTTGTTTGTGGAAAAATGTGTGATTCCATTATGACTTGGAAAATTTGTAATTGATACATGCTTATGTTCCCAGCTTGAGGCAGTTTTATGCTTGGTGAGTAAAGGAAGACTGCGATGGTCCAGGAAATTCCTGAAAAATCCTGAACGTTATTTTTCTATTGATAACGGACAATTTGAGGACATGTGAAAAAGTTGGAATTGGAAAATTGGAAAAGACTGCTTAAGTTGCTATGCAATAACATACTGGTCAACAAAGTAAATTAAAGTCAAACTTAACAAATACTATTATAAAATACCATGGAAATGATCACAGATAGTATAGGAAATTGTGGGATCATCAAAATACAATATTATCATGAAATCTGATCACAGGTCAGCAAAATAGCATAAGAGGCAGTGATTCCACTGAAACTCCAGCCTTAAGTTATCTCCATTGTAATAAATAACCTGACGTGAATAAATCTTATTTCGCTCTCTCTGAGAGAATTGGGCTAACTCCATTCTGCCATCCACTGGTTTTATAAAATGGCACATCTGTAAATATTTTGTTTAGTTTTCTACTCTGCAAGGAAATGTCACCCTTGTATTTGTTGAGTCGAGCCATTCACTAAACCTCTTAACTGTTTCAATACAGTGTCCAATAATTTCTTCTTGTCTCTTTCTTTTTTATTCAGAGAACCAAAAATGGTGTTCTTCTTTTTATCAGCATTATGTAACCTAAAAAGTAATATTGAAGGTGTAATACATTATTTTATTCATTATGATAATTGGTCCTTTATTTCAAGTAGGACTTTATTTACATAATTTTATAACATTTTTAGAGAAACTTGAATCTAAAATAAAACACAATTCTATAATTGTAGTGTTATATTTCAATAAAGAAAAGAAACTAGAGGCTATAAAGAGCCTGTGTCGCTCACCTTGGTCTATGTGAATATTAAAGGAAGCAGATGGATTCATGACAAAATTGTGTTTCGGTGATGGTGATGTGTTTGTACATCTTACTTTACTGAACATTCTTGCTGCTTAAAATGATCTCTATCTATAATGAACTTGGCCCATTAGTTTCAGTGGAAAATGTTAGTAAAAATTTACAAATTTTATGAAAATTGTTAAAAATTGACTATAAAGAACAATAACTCCTAAGGGGGGTCATGTTGACTTATTTGTAAATCTTAATTTGCTGAACATTATTGCTGTTTATAGTTTATCTCTATCTATAATAATATTCAAGATAATAACCAAAAACAGCAAAATTTCCTTAAAATTACTAATTCAGGGCCAGTAACCCAACAACGGGTTGTCCGATTCACCTGAAAATTTCAGGGCAGATAGATCTTGAACTGATAAACAATTTTACCCCACGTCAGATTTGCTCTAAATGCTTTGGGTTTTGAGTTATAAGCCAAAAACTGCATTTTACCCCATGTTCTATTTTTAGCCATGGCGGCCATCTTGGTTTGATGGCCGGGTCACTGGACACATTTTTCAAACTACTAACCCAAAAGATGATTGTGGCCAAGTTTGGATTAATTTGGCCCAGTAGTTTCAGAGGAGAAGATATTTGTAAAATATTACTAAGATTTACGAACTAGAGGCTCTAAAGAGCCTGTGTCGCTCACCTTGGTCTATGTGCATATTAAACAAAGGACACAAATGGATTCATGACAAAATTGTATTTTGGTGATGGTGATGTGTTTGAAGTTCTTACTTTACTGAACATTCTTGCTTCTTACAATTATATCTATAATGAACTTTGCCCATTAGTAACAGAGAAAAATATTTGGTAAAAATTTACATAAATTTACCAAATTAATGAAAATTGTTAAAAATTGACTATAAAGGGCAATAACTCCTTAAGGGGTCAATTGACCATTTAGGTCATGTGGACTTATTTGTAGATCTTACTTTGATGAACATTATCGCTGTTTACAGTTTATCGCTATCTATAATAGTATTCAAGATAATAACCAAAAACAGCAAAATTTCTTTAAAAATTACCAATTGGAGGGCAGCAACCCAACAACCGGTTGTCCAATTCATTTGAATATTTCAGGGCGGATATATATTGACTTGATTAACAATTTAACTCCTTGTCAGATTTCCTCTAAATGATTTGGGTTTCAGAGTTATAAGCAAAAAACTACATTTTACCCCTGTTCTATTTTTAGCCGTGGTGGCCATCTTGGTTGGATGGCCAGGTCATCGGACACATTTTTCAAACAAGGTACCTCAAAGATGATTGTGGCCAAGTTTGAATTAATTTGGCCAAGTAGTTTCAGAGGAGAAGATTTTTGTAAAAGATAACTAAGATTTACAAAAAATGGTTAAAAATTGACTATAAAGGGCAATAACTCCTAAAGGGGTCAACTGACCATTTCGGTCATGTTGACTTATTTGTAAATCTTACTTTGATGAACATTATTGCTGTTTACAGTTTATCTCTATCTATAATAATATTCAAGATAATAACCAAAAACAGCAAAATTTCCTCAAAATTACCAATTCAGGGGCAGCAACCCAACAACAGGTTGACCGATTCATCTGAAAATTTCAGGGCAGATAGATCTTGACCTGATAAACATTTTTACTCCATGTCAGATTTCCTCTAAATGTTTTGGTTTTTGAGTTATAAGCCAAAAACTGAATTTTACCCCTATGTTCTATTTTTAGCCGTGGTGGCCATCTTGGTTGGTTGACCGGGTCACGCCACACATTTTTTAAACTAGATACCACAAAGATGATTGTGGCCAACTTTGGATTAATTTGGCCCATTAGTTTCAGAGGAGAAGATTTTTGTAAAAGATTACTTAGATTTATGAAAAATGGTTAAAAATTGACTATAAAGGGCAATAACTCCTAAAGGGGTCAACTGACCATTTCAGTCATGTTGACTTATTTGTAAATCTTACTTTGCTGAACATTATTGCTGTTTACAGTTTATCTCTATCTATAATAATATTCAAGATAATAACCAAAAACAGCAAAATTTCCTTAAAATTACTTATTCAGGGGCAGCAACCCAACAACTGGTTATCCTATTCATCTGAAAATTTCAGGGCAGATAGATCTTCACCTGTTTAACAATTCTTCCCCCATGTCAGATTTGCTCTAAATGCTTTGGTTTTTGAGTTATAAGCCAAAAACTGCTTTTACCCCTATGTTCTATTTTTAGCCATGGCGGCAATCTTGGATAGTTGGCCGGGTCACCAGACACATTTTTTAAACTAGATACCCCAATGATGATTGTGGCCAAGTTTGGTTTAATTTGGCCCAGTAGTTTCAGAGGAGAAGATTTTTGTAAAAGTTAACGACGACGCCGGACGCCAAGTGATGAGAAAAGCTCACTTGGCCTTTTAGGCCAGGTGAGCTAAAAAAGCAGAATTATTATGTCCCCTGCTGATGCACACATTTCATCTGGAAAAAAACACATCTCAAAAAACAAAACTGGTTTTTGTTCTTTTAAACTTTTTTATAATATTCTACAAGAAAACACAGACTTCAGATGGCTAACAGTGTTATTTTTCATATGATGTTTACTTTAAAGGGGGCATAATCCTTGCTGATATTAACCTTTGATATCATTGTCTGTAAATCCAAAAAGAAATAAGGTATGGGAGTGCTAACAATGCAATGTTCAATGTAAATTACAAAGGGACATAAAACAGTTTACATTACAGATATAAATTCATGAAAATCTGAATAGAAATGCAGGCTTGAAACTTATGGTGCCATTTCTCATATAATTCACATTTCCAAGGGACATAACTCCAGTAGAATAATTGATAAGTGCTGATTTTGGATCTACTAATTTCATACCAGAAATGCCGCCTTAAGAGATTGCATTGCAACTTTTCAATATTTCCAAAAGGACATAAATCCATAAAAAAAGTACTTGGCTCTCGATCACAAAACTTTTCTCAGTACTCGGAGTACAAAATAAGTGCTCGAAACACAAAATCCAATATTTTGATTGGTTGATTCTTGAGTCTGAGTAAAAACATCGTGCTCGAAAGTTTTATGACCGCAAGGCCTGATTTTCTAACTAGTCCAAGACATTTGCTGATATTAACATTTGATACAGATTTTATAAATATTAAGAACACAAACTGATGGACAGACTCCATCTAAAAGAAAATTAAATACTTAAACAATTCATACTTATTATTAAATAATCAATGATCTAAACTTACTTTTCTAATAAACTTAATGCCACTTGTGGTTGTACTCTAACATATTTAGAATTTGTTTGCCCATAATCTGCTAAATACAAAGACCAATCCCAATTCAGGAACAAATCAAGTAACTGTAAGTATAAAAGTCAGCATTCATGAAGTTATACATGCAGGAAAATATATACATAAAGTAATTTATCACTATTATAAAATTGACTTTATAATATTTTGAAAGGAAAGGCAAACAAATGTCAAAATAAAGAAATCAGGCAAATTCCTGAAAAAACTTTCATTCATGTAAAATATTGCTAAAATCTACATCATTTGTTCTCTAGGTGATAGCTGTCAAATTTGCAATCATACCACATCGCCCTATTTAATTTATCCTTCTGGTAATAAAGCCGATAAAGAAAACATCCTACCACAATGATTCCAGAACCATACAAACAAAAAGGATTATTTCGCTCATGACCATATTTTGCCTACAGCAATATCAAAACACATTAAATATTATTCCATGTGGACAACACAGTAGGACATTTTTTATATGATAATTTCTGAATTTGTCATAAAAAAGTGCTCTCATAGTAGATTTATATAGCAGGTAGAAGTATTACCTGTCTAATGCCAGCAAAGGCAAGGGTCAGGTTTCCATCATTTGCCCCAGGAATAGGTTCTGATGCTGCAAACTCTGTAAAAACCATAACATTAAATTATAATGAGTTTCAGTTAAAAGTTTTAACAGTAAGTCATTTTTTATGAATTGAGGATACATACGTTTTTAAAAGTTTCCTTAATGTCACACTTATACAAGAACAATACCCGGTCTGGATTGTTATACTGCGTGCAATTCAATGAGGTTGCATGTATACTGAAGCATTACTGAAAGCTTGACAAAATTTTCTTTGTACAATGAGTGTTTTTTTTTTTAAATTCAAACTTCTTGGCAAACTAGAACTGGTTGCACAGTAGTTGTACACATTACTTACCCATTACAACAACACTGTAAAGCTACATACCAAATATACAGTCATTCCCTTTAACAGAAGCCAAGAAAAGTTTGAAGAAAGTTATGTACCTAAGTTCTTTTAGACAAACGGAAAGAGTTGTGCTCTTGGTGAAGCAGGTATATAGTAAGAACACAATAAAGATAATACTTATACTTACGTTCACATTGTATAAGATCTAGGTTGAACTGTTGAAGTGATCCCATGGTCAGTTGTCGTATTTCGTTGTCCAACAGGAATTCTTTAAGACTGTTAGCTATGTGTTTACAAGCTGACATACAGGCAGTTTTGGCTACCTTTTCCTAAAAAATAATATATACAGCTACAAAATTTTCTTAAACCATGGCATATTTTTCAAAACTCTTGCAGATATTGTCTTAACTTTTGATTGTCTACAAAACAAATGAACCCCATTCAACTTTTAAATTTGCCGTACTAAAGTTTATTATTGCTATGGTTTGACTTGACTGTAAGCATGTACTATTAATCAAGAAACACAGATATCTACATTTATCATAGTGAATCCTTGATTAATGGGGAAAATTCAAAGTCCAACAAATGTGATTACAACAAATTTATGAAGGAAAATCATTACTGAAATAATGAATGCTACTTTTTAATATACAGAATCTGATATTGTCACATTTTCAAGTTAATAAAACATCACAACACTTTCTGAATTTACAGTACCTTAATGAAATGTACCTATTCAAGAAAGGCACAACAAAGTATTGAGATGTGTTTCTCTAAAGGTCATTTTGTTTCTATAAAATGGGAAATTTATGAAAACACAGCCTATACAAAGATAAAATGCAGGCCATTGTGCAACATTTATATAATAAATATACTCTAAACTGTCAAAATTCTACAATTGAATATGTCATGGTCTTTAGTTTATGAATACTAAAAAGTACAAGCTAGTTGTAACTGGGATGATAACATTTTGAACTAGCATATCAATTAAAAATGTATTTCATTACAAATTGAGTGTATTTATTTGTTGAGGGAGAGCAGATTGTGATGAGCATTTAAATATATTCCTTATTTTCCAAAAGGAGCAATAGAAACATATTTGTTATAAAAGTATACTAGAAAATACTCAATTCCTTGTTTCATATTTTAGGTAAGATAAATGGTTTCTAAGACAATGCAAAAATGAATTATCAGTTTTTAACAATGTATTCCCTGAACACTGAAACCAGCTTGGTCTTGATTATAAATACTAAAGGAGAAGATGTTAATATGAAGCAAGATTGGTTTACATAATGTGGCATGAAAAAATGTGCATTATAACATGAACTTTGATGCATTAATGACAGGGTTTGGCAAAGGTCATAGAAACTTATGGTAGATGTCACAAGCAAGATTGAAATTGTAAGCAATGATTTCTGTTTAGTTTTCAGTGTGCAGATTAAACCCTAATATACCACAAAAAATGTGCAATCACTCTTACATAATTTGTTTATAGCTAAAACTTTTTTGTAGAGCTTTTTCGTTATGCCTCTTTTATGTTTAAATTGGGAAATTCTTTAAAAATTATAAAAAAAGGTATACAATAAGTCTCTTAATGGTTTTTTTTCTAGGACATCTTGCTTAAACCTGACACCAGATGGCATGTTCGATTTCATATTAAAGCAGCAGTGAATAATAAGCTATTTATTTTCATTCTGTTCTATATGAAATATGGGATGTACAATTACCCATCCATGTCCACTTTGTGTTTTTGTTAGATGTATTTCTATTTGTATCCATCTGATGAGACAGTTCAGTCTTTATCAACTGATTTGTTTTTATGCTGTTCTGTTACACAACTGTCCCAGGTTAGGGGGAGGGTTGATCGCTCACAAACGATGTTTAAGCTTGCCACATTCTTTATGCACCTGTCCCATGTCAGAAAATGTATTTCAATTGTTGTTGTTTGTTCATGTCTGTCATATTTGTTTTAAGAAACTGTTTTGTTCTAAATTAGGTCGTTAGTCTCTTAATTTAATTCTTTCATATTTACATGTCAGGGCCTTTCATAGAGGATTACAAGTTATTGGATTTTCTTATTGTTGAAGGTCATATGGCTGCCTGTAATTGCCTAGATCCACATCATTTGAACTTTAATGGATCATTGTCTCAATTGTAATCATACCAACATCTCCTTATTTTCATATGATATATAATGTGGTGTTAAATACCCTGGAAAGTCATACAATTATAATCCATTTCCTATAAATATATATAATGCTTATTCATTTTTTTTTAATTTTAAACCTGGTTTTGGCAAAAGTTTGAAAAAACTTCATCACTGGACCATATCTCACAAGTTTCAACAACTTAAGTGCATACTTAACACAATTCATTCTTAGAAGAATATTTGAAACAATACAAAGGGAGGGGACATACATGATACATACCGGCTGTTTTTCATATCATGCAACGAAATGTAAACTAAAATCTCTTAAAAAAGAACACAATTTATACTTTTGTTTATGTTTAAAAGGGAAATGCATGTACTCTATAAGTGAAATCATGCTTTATCTATATATAAACATGTGTATGTATTCTGAGTTCAGGTATATTAAGTTTTATCTATGATCTATTTTAATTTTTCAAAGTTTAGTGTCTATATCATATTGTGATTGTTCACATCTAATCAGGGTTCATTTTAAACAACAAACATTCATTCATTCATTCATTCTAAGTAGATCTATAATAATTAATGAATGGCCAATAATTCTTTTTTGTATTTCAAAGCCACTTTCAACACTATTTGTTGCCAGTTGATGCGGAAGCCAAAGTGTCCATAGAAAACTAGGAGCATTGGCAAGAAACTGCCAACTCTAGTCAATAAAATTTGAAGTTGAGCACACCAGCCATGAGGAGGGTTTGCACTCAGTCACAGAGACCCTAAATTTAGTTAAGATATTCAACATACGGTATTAAAGAAATGGAAATGTGAACTTTTTACACACAAAATTATGATGTGACTTTGATAAAAAAAAATACATCATCACAATTTCACTTTATTATATACAAGGAGCACATTTCATTGATCTTAACAAATTTCATCAATTTTTGTTTCATAGTTTCCCCACGTAAAGGTAAATTTACATTTTCATGATTCATGTTCAATTTAAGAGTCCACATATAAACGTCTTCCCATGGAAAATCATGAAGGAAATTATTATATAAACATGAAAATTCAAATTACACCATTTCATGTGATATTGATATTGTTATGAATAAGGTTAGTTACTAGATAAATATGTATTGAACATTCAATCTGATTTTCATTTAAGTTATAACTTTTTCTCAAAAACATTACCATAAAACTGCAAAAATTTTATCATATATATTTTATATTGTGGTTGAGTGAGTCATAGACTAACTTTTCTTTATTGCTAAAAACAAAATATCAGGATATTTTTAAATTTCATTCCTTTGGTCAAAATAAGCTGCATTTATCAAAACGTAATCAGTTTTTATATATATGAACATGTAGAGGCATGCCAATTATACAGATAACCATGTGTCAAGGTCATACTAAGGGTACCATTCTTTGACAGCAAACTCTATTTTCTCTCTCAAAAATCAATTTCTATATTAAAAGAACTGCTGAAGAACAATCTAACTGAAGCATTAAAATACATGTATAACAAAAGATGTCTTAAATACAAGAAAATGCAACTAACAAGATGCTAAAGAATTAGAATATTTTACCAATAGATGTAAATATATATCCTGAAAGTTGTATACATTTATGAATGAATATTTTCTAACTAATATAATATATAACACTAATATAAAATAGTTATTATTGACATTTTAACAAATCTTTCTTTCAAATACACATCCAAATCAGTTTATATAATTTTTTTCTGTTTTGTTTTTGGATTTTTCAGTTCTTCATTGTGGTTTTTTCCACAGTGTTTTTTTTTAGAGTAAATAGTGATTGTACCCTCCAAAAAAATGCATGACAAACTCAATATAATCAAAGACTTAAATTTATTATCTTTTTTTATTTTGAAGTAAAATCTTTCTGCAGCAACTTTCTATCTATTTTTTTAAATTTTTTTTTAAGTTTAAATAAAGATGTTTGACCATTATGTGGCAGTGATGTGTGTTAGTGGTATGGTATGATTGCCAATGAGGTAAAAATGAGGTTGATTTTTTTTTAATCTCAGCTTCATATTATTTTTATTGTTCCTCTGTTGATCTTCAAATTCTAACATGTATCATGGAAGTTTCAAATACTGAGGGTAAAAAACTAGAGGCTCTAAAGAGCCTGTGTCGCTCACCTTGGTCTATGTGCATATTAAACAAAGAACACAAATGGTTTCATGACAAAATTGTATTTTGGTGATGGTGATGTGTTTGAAGTTCTTACTTTACTGAACATTCTTGCTTCTTACAATTATATCTATAATGAACTTTGTCCATTAGTAACAGAGAAAAATATTTGGTAAAAATTTACATAAATTTACCAAATTAATGAAAATTGTTAAAAATTGACTATAAAGGGCAATAACTCCTTAAGGGGTCAATTGACCATTTAGGTCATGTGGACTTATTTGTAGATCTTACTTTGATGAACATTATCGCTGTTTACAGTTTATCGCTATCTATAATAGTATTCAAGATAATAACCAAAAACAGCAAAATTTCTTTAAAAATTACCAATTGGAGGGCAGCAACCCAATAACCAGTTGTCCTATACATTTGAATATTTCAGGGCAGATATATATTGACTTAATTAACAATTTAACTCCTTGTCAGATTTCCTCTAAATGATTTGGGTTTCAGAGTTATAGGCAAAAAACTACATTTTACCCCTGTTCTATTTTTAGCCGTGGTGGCCATCTTGGTTGGATGGCCAGGTCATCGGACACATTTTTCAAACAAGGTACCTCAAAGATGACTGTGGCCAGGTTTGAATTAATTTGGCCCAGTAGTTTCAGAGGAGAAGATTTTTGTAAAAGATAACTAAGATTTACGAAAAATGGTTAAAAATTGACTATAAAAGGCAATAACTCCTAAAGGGGTCAACTGACCATTTCGGTCATGTCGACTTATTTGTAAATCTTACTTTGATGAACATTATTGCTGTTTACAGTTGATCTCTATCTATAATAATATTCAAGATAATAACCAAAAACAGCAAAATTTCCTCAAAATTACCAATTCAGGGGCAGCAACCCAACAACAGGTTGACCGATTCATCTGAAAATTTCAGGGCAGATAGATCTTGACCTGACAAACATTTTTACTCCATGTCAGAGTTCCTCTAAATGTTTTGGTTTTTGAGTTATAAGCCATAAACTGCATTTTACCCCTATGTTCTATTTTTAGCCGTGGCGGCCATCTTGGTTGGTTGACCAGGTCACGCCACACATTTTTTAAACTAGATACCCCAAAGATAATTGTGGCCAACTTTGGATTAATTTGGCCCATTAGTTTCAGAGGAGAAGATTTTTGTAAAAGATTACTTAGATTTATGAAAAATGGTTAAAAATTGACTATAAAGGGCAATAACTCCTTAAGGGGTCAACTGACCATTTTGGTCATGTTGACTTATTTGTAAATCTAACTTTGCTGAACATTATTGCTGTTTACAGTTTATCTCGTTCTATAATAATATTCAAGATAATAACCAAAAACGGCAAAAATTTCCTCAAAATTACCAATTCAGGGGCAGCAACCCAACAACAGGTTGACCGATTCATCTGAAAATTTCAGGGCAGATAGATCTTGACCTGATAAACATTTTTACCCCACATCAGATTTGCTCTAAATGCTTTGGTTTTTGAGTTATAAGCCAAAAACTGCATTTTACCCCTATGTTCTATTTTTAGCCGTGGCGGCCATCTTGATTGGTTGACCGGGTCACGCCACACATTTTTTAAACTAGATACCCCAAAGATAATTGTGGCCAAGTTTGGATTAATTTGGCCCAGTAGTTTCAGAGGAGAAGATTTTTGTAAAAGATTACTTATATTTATGAAAAATGGTTAAAAATTGACTATAAAGGGCAATAACTCCTAAAGGGGTCAACTGACCATTTCGGTCATGTCGACTTATTTGTAAATCTAACTTTGCTGAACATTATTGCTGTTTACAGTTTATCTCTATCTATAATAATATTCAAGATAATAACCAAAAACGGCAAAAATTTCCTCAAAATTACCAATTCAGGGGCAGCAACCCAACAACAGGTTGACCGATTCATCTGAAAATTTCAGGGCAGATAGATCTTGACCTGATAAACATTTTTACCTCACATCAGATTTGCTCTAAATGCTTTGGTTTTTGAGTTATAAGCCAAAAACTGCATTTTACCCCTATGTTCTATTTTTAGCCGTGGCGGCCATCTTGATTGGTTGACCGGGTCACGCCACACATTTTTTAAACTAGATACCCCAAAGATAATTGTGGCCAAGTTTGAATTAATTTGGCCCAGTAGTTTCAGAGGAGAAGATTTTTGTAAAAGATTACTTATATTTATGAAAAATGGTTAAAAATTGACTATAAAGGGCAATAACTCCTAAAGGGGTCAACTGACCATTTCGGTCATGTCGACTTATTTGTAAATCTTACTTTGATGAACATTATTGCTGTTTACAGTTGATCTCTATCTATAATAATATTCAAGATAATAACCAAAAACAGCAAAATTTCCTCAAAATGACCGATTCAGGGGCAGCAACCCAACAACGGGTTGAACGATTCATCTGAAAATTTCAGGGCAGATAGATCTTGACCTGATAAACATATTTACCCCATGTCAGATTTCCTCTAAATGCTTTGGTTTTTGAGTTATAAGCCAAAAACTGCATTTTACCCCTATGTTCTATTTTTAGCCGTGGTGGCCATCTTGGTTGGTTGACCAGGTCACGCCACACATTTTTTAAACTAGATACCCCAATGATGATTGTGGCCAAGTTTGGTTCAATTTGGCCCAGTAGTTTCAGAGGAGAAGATTTTTGTAAAAGTTAACGACGACGGACGACGGACGACGACGACGACGACGGACGCAAAGTGATGGGAAAAGCTCACTTGGCCCTTCGGGCCAGGTGAGCTAAAAAGAAATTTTATCTGAATTCAAACAGAATTCAGCCAATGAATTGATTATAGAATTTTTACAGATATCATAAGAATATCTTCTTTTTTTAATACAACACGCAATGCCATGAACATTGGAAATTTCAAACTTGGGATAAACTTTAATTTTTTAAAAGAGCACAAGCTAATGTGATGTTTGATAATACATTGTACATAAAAACTTTCATTCAACCAATGTTAACTATCTCTTGTAATTATCTTTTCTCTTTCTTTTTCTGCTTAAAAGAGACAACAACCCAGTCATAGAGAAGACAACAGCCGAAGGCCACCAATGGGTCTACAATGCAGCGAGAAACTCCTGCACCCGGAAGTTATGCACTGATGTTTATTACACACTGATTTTGTTGGTTTTATCTTTTGAGTAAGTAAAATAAATTCATGTTCTTATATGGTTTTTAAGCATAAATTGTCCCCAAACCAACACATTAAAAAGATGAAAGATATCACAAAAGAAACACAAAGAGAAAAGTAAATTATGGGTGAAAATATGAAAATAAAACAGACACGACAGCACAAGTTATAACACTATATAGCACCAATAATAATACAATACACCATTAGTAATAATACTACAGTACTACATAAGTTATTGATATACTTACAGGTAAATTAGTGAAAGACATAAAGGTACTTTGTAGGAATGCCACTAAATCTATGACATAGCCACTGGCATGACCTTTGGCTTCTGGTAACAACCAATCATAGCTTGCTGTAACATAAAGATTTAAACTAATACAAAGTGTATAAACACTGTTTTCTTGAATAGGTTGTAGATCTAAACCAGATTTTAACCAAACATCCCTCAATGTCAAAATTTATAAAGGGTGTCGTGAATATAGCGCAGGTGTCGTGAATATAGCGCAAACTACGTTCCTATGTTAATTTAATTTTGAGCGTCTACGTCGGAACATCAATGACATTGGCGTGGGTGGAAGTAATTTTATATATTATTAAATGGTAGACTTGAACGGCTGTATATCTATATATGTCCTATTGCCACTACAAAGGGTTCTGAGGAACAGTGTGTTTCATCTCCAATTGCTGAGTGCTGTCAGCTTAAAAGTGTAATAATGTTGTTGCCAAAAACCTAAAATGGCATTTGTCTTTAAAAAATTCATTTCCTGTTTGGATGGTTTTACACTAGTCATTTTTGGGGACCTTTATAGCTTGCTGTTCGGTTTTAGCCAAAGCTCCATGTACAAGGTTGTACTTTGACCTATTATGGTTTAATTTCACAAATTGTGACTTGGATGGAGAGTTGTTTTATTGGCACTCATACCACATCTTCTTATATCTATCATAACGGGCCATAATTCTAAAACTGATTTATGATGCATATATATTGTATGTCAAGCAAAGAATATGAGCATATTTACGAGTCATAAGGTTACTCACCAAGATCCATAAATTCATCTATTTTCAAATTCAGCTGTTTGTATATATGTTCCTCTGCATCACTTTTTGCATCCTTAAATAGTGAGAAAAAAATATTTGAACATTTGATAACATGATTGCAATCTTAATATAACAAGCTAATAATTGAACTTAAATTTGCACTTAATTTTATACTGAAACAAGAATGTGTCCATAGTACATGGATGCCCAAATCTCTTTCTATGTTCAGTGGACTGTGATACTGCAGTCAAAACTCTTATTTGGCATTAAAATTAGAAAGGTCATATCAAAGGAAACATGTGTACTAAGCTTCAAGTTAATTGAACTGCAACTTCATCCAAAATCTTCCTTAACCAAAAACTTAAACCTGAAGCAGGACAGATGGACAAACAAACAGACTGACAACAATTGAACGGACAAACAGACACACAGACCAGAAAACAGAATGCCAATATATGGGCCATTAAAATCAATTAGTACATGCTGAACACATGATTGACTGCTGGGAGTGAACTACAGCAAAAACAACCTATACAATTTACCTTCTACATATCACATAGTTAATTATCTCCCCTGATGTCAGAGATATAATTACACGTTTTCATTCAATGCTTCTTATAGCAATCTATCTTTGAATGAATGTCACTGAAATCCAAATGACAGTTGTAAAGAAACAAAATTCATAGACAGAAGGTAGTTTGCTAGGAATATAACAGTTTTTTTTAATTTTTAATCTTTAATACCTTAAATCATAAACATATATGCAATTGTACTTCCTTTATATTCAATGAGCTCATAGCTAATATAAATATTTTGACAACATGAATGATTGATGAGTTGATAATTGTTTTTAATACTATTTTCAGCCCTATTTGCTATATTCTGACAGTATGTTTATATTAGTGGAAGAACCTGGAGTTCTCTGAGAAAAAGAAACCTGAACTTTGGCTGGAAAACTGACAATCTAAGTCAATGAAGATTGGAGTCCAATGCACATGCCATGTGTGGTGTATTAATTCAGAACCTCAGTTTTGACAGGCTATTGATACAGTGGATGAACTACTAAGACCACTCAGCCACCAAGACCCTCTTATTCCTATGATGTACTTACCTTAAACATAGTTGTACCATGTAATCTGGCCATATGAACACTGTCATTTTGAGCACTGGAATAAAACATTACACATGTATACTTTAAAACTTTATAAAAAGGAGAGGAATTGTACCTTGTCACTGGTTTTCCAATCCATGTATTGTATTTATGTACCTATTTATTTATCTGTTTCTTAATAAAATATTGTTTACACTAAATCAAATGTATTTATATACATATATATTATTAGGGCTAATATCCCATATTAAGGTTACCAATTAAATGTCATAAATAACAGGGATATTTCACTAGTGTAATATAAATATAAAGAAGTGTATGTGTGAAGAGAGAGTGACATGGATATTTTAATATTTCAAATAAATGCTAAAAATAAATATAACAAGTGAAACTGTCAGCTACTGCTTAATGATGATACCCCCCGCCCAAATATTTCAGTAAACTGGAAGTTGTTGAGTAATGAATCTAAAAGCACATCACACAGTATATCTGACTTAAAACCTGAAACCAAATTTCAGAAATCCTTGTATTGTAGTTCCTGAGTAAAATGTAACCAAAATTTTCAAGTTGGCTATCATGTATAAAATGATACAAGTGTTCGGTAAACAGGAAGTTGTTGATGAATGAATCTGAAAACACATCTTACAAGTAAAGCTTACGTATGTTAACCCTGAAACCAAATTTCAGAAATCCTTATGCAGTAGTTCCTAAGAAAGATGCGGCCAAAAAATGTTCATTGGACAGAGATACAGACTGACAAAGGTAAAACCGTATATCCCCAAATTTTTTAAAGCTGGGATATAATAAATATGGTGTCTCATAAAAAACTACCAAAATTCTTTAATATGTAGCATGTTCACATACAACAAAGACTTACCCAGTTATACTGGAAATATATTCTTCTAAATATAAACATGATTTCTCTAAGTAGTTCATGTTTATTGAAATCTGTATTAACTAAAATAAAATTAAAATAATAAAAATTATAAACAATTTTGTTTCTGTAAGAATATCTTTACATATCAACTATCATTTTTGGAGAACTTCAAAGTAAAAGTCAAGTTTTTTTAATAATACCATTACATAGAGATTTGCTACTTCCTGATAATAGAAATCCAAATTACTAGCAGTAACGATAGAAAACAGATTTTGTACGAGACACATGGACAGATAAATGAAAACATTACGGTATACCCTTTCCTTTAGAGCAATAAAAATGTGGTATGTGAAGATAAAAATATTGTTAAACATGTATTAAGACTGAGAATCTGTTCAAAGTGTTTAAACCGTTAAGGAATATACATTTTGTCCTGAGTTATGATAATAGAAAAACTATGAAAACAGTAGTTTTGCTATTATCATTACAATATAATACAGGGAAACTTTTTGAACAGATATTGAATATTTTGTTTATAGAAAACCGAACTCATATCTCAGGGCAGCCTGCTTAACTAAAACTTCACCATATCCAGTGATTGTTCAGACAACCATAGTTTTAAGCCTGATGTTATTTATGTATTATTGTAATTTTGTTTATTTTCTTTGGTTACATCTTCTGACATCAGACTCGGACGTCTCTTGAACTGAATTTAAAATGTGCGTATTGTTATGCGTTTACTTTTCTACATTGGCTAGAGGAATAGGGGGAGGGTTGAGATCTCACAATCATGTTTAACCCCACCGCATTTTTGCGCCTGTCCCAAGTCAGGAGCATCTGGTTTTGTTAGTCTTGTGTTATTTTAATTTTAGTTTCTTGTGTACAATTTGGAAATTAGTATGGCGTTCATTATCACTGAAGTAGTATATATTTGTTTAGGGGCCAGCTGAGGGACGCCTCTGGGTGCGGAATTTCTAGCTACATTGAAGACCTGTTGGTTACCTTCTGCTGTTGTTTTTTCTATGGTCGGGTTGTTGTCTCTTTGACACATTCCCCATTTCCATTCTCAATTTTATGTTAAAAAGGCACAGCAATAATTAATAGAATCTGAAGAATAAAACTTACCTGTAACAATGTAAGACTAGGTTTTTTTATAAGAGAAGACAAACAACTCCCAAGTGTTCGAGTCAACAGCAAATTAGTTGATTTTCTTATCATATCATCTATTTCTGTGTGACTACAATGATATAAATAAACAGTCACAAACACAAGAATATAAGTGTGTTCACACTCATACCACATCTTCTTATATCTATTTATATTTGAAAATAGAAAATACAGTTTTGAAAATATACATATATATACAGATTCTACCACTGCATCAAGTGTGATACAAAATGGATAAATCGAGTAAGAATTAAAGAAAGGTTATTTTTAATTAATCATTATTAAATCAAACACCTTGTTATTATTTATTGGTTTTATGGCTTTCACATTTGAAAGCCGTGGTGTAGTGGTTAGGGCATTGGACTACTAACACAAAGGTTCCTGGTTCGATTCCCGTTTGGGATGAAAATTTCAGGAACTCAATTTTCGGCTCTCCCTTGACACCATTTGCGAGTATGGTCTTGAGGAAACGATGATAGTCCGTTGGAAGGGGTTGATAAATGGCTGACCCGTGTTAAGAGAGCGCCATATCTCTTGCACGTTAAAGACACCCTTGTAGATTTAAAAAAAAGAGTAGGCTATTGTCGCTACAAGGCAGCACTCGCACCCGCAAAGTGGAAAGGGATTAATATAAGTTGCAAAACTTGTTTCCCAATCCACTATAAATAAATATGTTTAAACTAAACTATGTCACATAATGTGTTTGTTGCTCCATGATTCACCAACTTCATGAAATGTATTTTATTATTTTTATGATGTATAATGTAATGTGTTATTTTGTTAATTTTCATGGATGTTTTCAATAGCATTGTGGTTGCAACAGTGCATTTTTTCAATGAACATGAAACGTAAATGTTGACTTTATATTTATTATCATGATCTATTAACTTACCTTAAATGCAGATCTGCTGAGTATTTTAAACATGCATTGATATATGCTTTGACTTGATTGTAAACATCAGGGACAAATTGAGAGAATGGAAATCTCTTTGGAAAAGATTCCTGAAAAATAAATAAAACAATTTATACATTATAAATGTAATTTTCTTAGATAAAACAAGATCTTATAAAAGTATGTCTTGACATTTGAATATATATTTTCTCATCCTAATGCCTAAAGACCTACATGTATCAATTTAAGAGTAAAATGTGTACTATGTTTATTAGAAAATTGAATTGTAAAAGGAAGAGGCAGCTATTCAACAAAAAATAATCAAAACTTAACATTTGTCAATCACTTTGCCTAGCATAACCACAAATGTTTCATCTAACACAGATGACAGAAATAATCTTTAAATACAAAATCTGTAATTAAAACCATTATGACATAAAACAGATAAAAACAAAAGAATAATTTACAAATATGATATGAAAGCAACAGACAGGCAGTGTTGTTTTAAGCAATGTTTACACCTGTAAACAAGTTTTTTAGAAGAAAAATAATCAACCTATTCTTTCTTTCAGAAAAAAGAAATAAAGCAGGAACAAATTTGTAAAAAATCTGAAAAAAAATGATATTTGATTTCAACATGCATACCGAAATGAATATTTAGGTAGATGATAGATGGTTCATTCAAAAAAAAAGTCAGAGAAAGTAAAGTAGATTCATAATTTAAAGCTTTTAAAATGTCATTCCTTTGAAAAATTGTTTTTTTCGTTAAAGCTTTAAAATACATACCTCCAGTTTGATGAACTACATAAAATGTTCACATAAGATTTTTTGACTTAAACTCCTGTGTGTTACAAAGCGGTATTGATGCATTCATGGTTAATGGGAATTATCAGAAGGAATATATAAACATGTAAAACATGGGATTTGTATATGATGCAAATAAAAGGACATTTCATGTATTTACTCACAAGAGCTGCTACCTGTTTTACATGTTAATTAATATCTTAGTATAGGTTTATTGCAGATAATATATGGGGAGTTTTGTCCTGAGTAGAATATAAAATTGTACCAGCTTAACAAGTGTACTTTATATTTCAAGAGAGCAAGTATACACCAACACACGTGTATTTTGTGAACATAACAATTTGTTGTTGTATTGCTGTCTTAATGACATTTACTACTTTTCTCCTTCATCCATACAATATTGCATATTCTGATGAAAGGGCAGTTTGGGAATTCTTTCACTTTTTTAAGTAGTAAAGTTCTATTTTATAAAAAAATTAATCTATGCAAAGTACCAAGTTTTGTACAAAGCTATGGGAGACATCTGATCTAAACATATTTTATGGTTTACATGCTACTGAGTGATTTAAGAAATGAGAAAACAGAAAATCTAAATTATTTAAAATATGGAAAAGTTATACAATGTAATTGAGTTTAGTAACAGAGATGTTTAGGATTTTACTACCAAAAATTACTGAAAAAACATGGTGCATAAGTCCAATTATTCAAAGCTACTGTGACCTTGACCATCTAACTTATCTTCAAATAAAATTTCTCCTGAATTGAATAATGTCCTTGTGTATAGTATATTTGAAATTTTCTGTTCTCTCATATGGGAAGCAGCACTAATTAATTACTATTGAACATAAGTTGTAAGAATATTGGGTAAATATTAACACTGCGAAATACCTGATATTTTTTGGATATCAATTATCTTGAATTTCAATATAAAACAAATTGCATATCTTCCATGGATTTGTTACATGTGATAAACACATGATATATATTTAAGTGAGTACAACACATTTTTCTGAAAAAGCTTTCCATTGGGAATACTAAAGAGTACTGGAAGACAAATTAATAAACAAGTTAGAAGCATCATTAATAACATAAAGGCCTAAGTTTATACCCAAAACAGTCTCAGGCTTCTATTGACAAGAGGGAAGTCTCAAAACCTAAGTTTAAAAATAATCGATATCCACAAATAAAAGAACTTCCACAGAATGTGTATGATTTATGAAATTGTTTGTATAATAATCAGTTCACAACATTAATACAGAGAAAACATTCATATAAATTTACAATATTATTTACGACCCACTTTGTACTCACACCATTTTGACTTATACTCAATCGTAAAGATAACTATAATCAAAAGGACTTGTGTATTTTAAATATTATGATGATATTTTTTGTCTAAGGATTATGGTACACTTGTTAATATTCTATTGGGAAAATAGTTAAAGATTAAATATTTTCTGGTGGGTTTTGATAAAGGTTAAAACAGTGTAATAATTAAAAGTGTTGACTTGATGAAAACACAAAGCTTATTTCTGAGAATAAATAAGTATATTCATTATTTTACACTAACAAAACTTTTTTTTATATATGAATTGTACAGAAAGCACTTTAATTTGTCAAAGTAGGGGAGATAACTAAAGCACATCTTATTCATGAATATTTTAAGTAGACCAGTTTACAGATATAGAATTTAATTAATATTCAACTGGGCACTTTCATAATATCAGAACTTTAAAAATAGTTTGAAGGAATTTTCCTGACCATGTCTCAGAACTTTTTATATATTTCCTTTTAATAAATATTACAAAAACATTGACTGTTCCATATACTGATGCCAGTAATTTTGTTATTAAATCAATAAATCATTATTTGCAAAATCCAAATAAAAGCAGTTGATATCTGACTATACTAATTTTTCTACCTTGAAAAGAAACCTGACTATCATTTAAAATTTTCACACAAGATGTCTTTTGAGGTAAGGCTTGTTATTTTGTTCCAGTTTTTCAATGGAATTACTAAACATGCATACCTAATTTTCTGTCTAATAACTCATTAAATTACAGAATAATAAATAACAAAATATAAGAAAACATAACACAGTACGCTTTAAAAATACTAACCCTTTCCAAGTTTTCATCCTGGATCGGAAACTGTGTGACTATTGCTGTATATTCCTCTATGCTTTCAACATAGATAGGGGTATAGTTATCTTCACTGAATATTTCATTAAAAATGTCTACCCACTGTCGTGTCAGTACGTCATTATACTGGTCCCTGTAAACAAAATATTTGATTATACTGTTGATACATCAAAGCAATTTCTATAAGTTTTTTAAAAATATTGATATCATAATATCTATTCAGAAATGTGTATTTATTATAATGCCTTTGTTGAACAATGAACAATAAGAATGTGTCCATAGTACACGGATGCCCCATCCACACTACAATTTTTTATGTTCAGTGGACTGTGAAAAGGGGGTAAAATCTCTAAGGCCTAAAATAAAATTTCATTTGTTTGGCATTGCCGCCCGACCCACTGAAAAACTTGCCGCCCAAATAATTTTATTTGCGTTTCAGAAATTTATTTTTTTATTTAAAAAAATCGAAATTGTGCCGGAAATTGATCGTATCCGCCGAGTTTGTTCCTGGCTTTACTTTTTTCAAATCATGATCTTAAAAGCGCTTGCCTTACACTGTATTGGGAGCAAACATTTAAATGACATGGAATAGAAAAAGTCTGCCAAAGTAATGTCAAAGAGGCCGACAGGGGAAGGCATCTCCCTATGCTGCAATGCATTGGTTAAGGGAGATGGATTTTATCAAAAATCAAATTTCAGCTATTCTTTGAAAGAAACGTTCTGAGAGACCTTGTAGAGGACTCAATTTTATCTTTTGTAAAGCAGAAACAGATGATTTCTGCTTGACTTTGTCGCTTCATGAGATAGAAGTTTTTCACCGGGACATCACAGAACAAATATGCGTGGCTCTTACATTTGTTGAACTTATTAAATATTTGAAATTTATCATTGACAAATTTTCCCTTGAACCAGAGAACAAAGTATCTACTATAGTCAGAACCACAATGATGCATTCAAGATAATTATGGCTGTAAGCACCAAAGCTTAAAGACCATAATGATTTACAGGTTTATAGTAGTTTTGTACCAGTAGATGCTAGCCTGGAACAAAACATACATATTTTAAAGACTAGCATCTTGTGTCAATTGAAGTACTTCCCCCTTTTCTTGCCTTTCTTCTTAACATGAATAAGATAATTCTTAAAACATAAAAGATACTGACAGAAACATATTTATAAATGTATCCAGTGTACTAGTGATGAATAAAATCCCCTCCTTTTCCACAATTCTAAGGGCTCATTAATTTATCTGTATTCATGTAATGCGTGTCTAGATTTCTGTTAATCAAACAAGCATTACAACCCATAATTTATTTATCTGCAAAAATTGTCTGTCCTGCTGCATATTTCCATTTTGAATTTATCATACGTTTTAAACCTATCCCTGAAAAACCTTGCACTTGGATAATATTAGTATAAACACCATGTCTATTTGTGCCAACCTTCCAAATTTTTAATATTTTGCTATCCTAATTTGGAACAGATCCTTTATCCTCAAAACTTATCAGGGGAAGTAGGCATGTTTGTATGGTAGTTCGTCACACCTTACATGTATGATTACTAGCCTCCAGGTATTGGTTTGAGCCCTAGTTGGGCAGTTGCAAAATTAAGGTTTGATTTTCATGTCAGATGTGATAAGGTTAGTCAGTTTCCTCCCACAGGTTGGCATTTTCCTTCAAGTACTACGGTTTAGTACGGCACTAAAACTGACTGCCATGAAATTACCCATATGGTGTAGAAAGTGATGTTTATAAAACCAAAGCAAAGTTTTAAATCTTTGTCCATTTGTACAAGGAGCCGTAGTGGTTGAGCCATTTAACTTATGGTAATTTTACCAAACTGTGACCACAACTTCAAGATGTGACATCAGGCCTCTGTCCAATGGGCAGTCCCACAATAAAAGTTCAATTTTCACGTCATACATTTTATATGGTTAATTTGTCAGTTTCCTGCCTCGGTTCTGTGTTTTTTTCTGGGTACTTTGGTTAACTTTGCCAATAAAACTGACTGTCTTACGTGAAATTATCCATATGATGTAGAATGTGACATTGATGGATGACCCCTTTCAAAGAAACCACCAGCATGTACACACAACAATGCTGCAATGCTTTAGACAACATTGATCTGGAGACTTCATGATTTACATGTATAAAGGCTTTTAAATGTAAAAAAAAAAATAAAAAAATTCCTACCTACCTACCCACCTGCTGATAGTGTGGGTCGGCAATGCCAAACAAACAATTTTTTAAGGGTGGCCTAATTTGGCATTAAAATTTAAAAGATCATATCATAAGGACCAAGTTTCGAGTTGATTGGACTTCAACTTCATCAAAAACTACCTCGACCAAAAAATTTAACCTGAGGCAGGACAGATAGACGAACGGACGGACGAATGGACACACAGACCAGAAAACATAATGCCCATAAATGGGGCATAAAAAAGAGAGATTAATTATAGCGATTTCAGGAAATTGTGAATACAATTTATCAAATAGGGTTTTATTCTTGCGAAACCTATACATCACAATTTTTGTAAAATAAAGATCAAGAATTTTTTCAGTGTTTTTATTCTTAGTAGGATGAATGGATGGATTTGTATCCATTTTCAAGTGGCAAATACTACATGCATCTCAGGATGAGAACAAGTTGATGTGATATGAATATAAATATGAACACTCTTTTCATAAACATAACTAGACAAGCAAGCTCTTATATGGAATTCTAATGTGCAAGGTCCTCAGGAAGATGTGTAATACTATCATGACACATTATTCTGTTGATGTAATAGTGTCATAAGTGCAGTGAGTGATTGCAAATCCATCCAGAACTCAGTATGTTCATACAGCTACATAAATGTGATGACAAAGGAAACAATATACTAAAATGTCTACAAATTATGATGCCTAAAAGAACATGCACCATACATGATATTTTTATAAATGTTAACAACACAAACCATGTTAGAATTCTCCCTCTTCAAAGACTTTCTTACAGATAAGACTAAAATCCAGAAAAAGTTCGGACAAAACATTTCACAGAATACGGTAAACAAGAAATTCGTCAAGGTTTTTTTTTCTTGTGCTAACATCACTCGTCACAAAGAATTAACCTAACCAATGCTAATGATTTATTATATCAGTGATTATTTTTATAAAAATTAAAATTAAAAAAAAACTCTCTAAAATATTTTTTTTTTTTTTTCATACTTCAGTTAGACTAATTATAAATATTCATATTTACCTCATTTCAAGGAGCAGCTCCAGCACATGACCAACACTAAAACCATAGCCCTGAAATTAAAGTAATCCTTATAACCAAAGATTGATTCATACTATTAAAACGTTTAATCCCGCTGCAAATGTTTGCACCTGTCCTAAGTCAGGAATCTGATGTACAGTAGTTGTCGTTTGTTTATGTAATATATACGTGTTTCTCGTTTCTCGTTTTGTTTATATAGATTAGACCGTTGGTTTTCCCGTTTGAATGGTTTTACACTAGTAATTTTGGGGCCCTTTATAGCTTGTTGTTCGGTGTGAGCCAAGGCTCCGTGTTGAAGGCCGTACTTTAACCTATAATGGTTTACTTTTTAAATTGTTATTTGTATGGAGAGTTGTCTCATTGGCACTCACACCACATCTTCCTATATCTATTTAGACCAATTTTTAAAATGAGAAAACAGAAAACTCAAAATATCTTTAATAATAATTATTTATTTAACCAAGTGCTTGTTTTCACTGAATAGTAAAGTCTGTATTCATTTTGAGGTGGGATCTAAAAATAAACTTTGCATTAAAAGGCAATACTTTTAATAGCTTCCACTAAAGCTATGGAGAAAGGAAGATAACTCAAGTTTTAAATATTACTTAGAACAGATATTAAATTCATGCACTCAGAGTATATATTTCACTGATAAATTATGTTCAATGATAGGAGGTATATAATATTATGCTTAATACACTATGTTTGGTTTATGATAAAGTCTGGAAAATTGAAAACTACCGAGCCAGCCATGTAAGAGTTTTGATCACATAAATGCATCCCTGCCCCAAAAATCAAATTCATCAATATCTACTTCATCTCTGCCATTATTACACCAACTACATCAAATATTAAAGATATCTTACCCTTAAAGTGTGACAAAACAAAATAATTAAGTTCTTGACATCCAACAGCATACTGGTATCTTTACATTGTACCTGTAATGACCCATATCAACAATAAATATGTAAGCAAAAACAGTGAAACAGACATAACTATTTGAATCATACAAATTAACATTTGTAACCTTTTATAAGGTGAATTCCTCACTAGCAAATTATGTATGGATTAGGTAAAAATGTTTGTTGTGTACTGTGTAGTATATACCTATCTATTTTATCTCTTAACTTTAAGCAGCTTTGTAATTTTTTACAAAATACTTCCTCTTTTTTCTTCAATTGTGTGTAACATACTTGAAAACATTTTTTCTTTCTTTATCTTATTTTAGTGTTGGGAAACAGATCCTCCATGGTAAAAATTAGTTGACTAAGTTAAATTAGAGTTTCTGACTTATTGACAGTTGCTTCTCAATCAGCATATGCAGGATGAGAGCTATAAATATGTGTCACTGTGAGTGCCCCCTTTTTTTAGCAGCAATCTATTTTGGAAATATTGAGACTTTGCAGATGAATTCATAAATGAAAACATCTATGTAAACATGTTTGCAAGAAATAAATTCATTTTACTTTTCCTACTATTGAAAACACGTAAATAGCTCAACCTTAAAATTTGTTGATTTGCAGTATTTAATTTGGTATGCTATTTTCAAGCTAAAATATTTATTATACATACTGTGTTTGTTCGTAGAGATGCTGCTAGTTTTGACACTGCCATTTCCCACAGTTCATCAATGTATGCCCGGTTAACAAGTCCTTGGGTTGTATTTAAAATATGATCTTCAACAACGAAAAAACTGTAATGAAAGAAATCTATTTTAAATACATACATGTACACATATGAATATTAACTGACAAACCTTCATATTCAAAATTCTTTTCTTTAAACAAACACTATTTTCTGATTGATTTATTAACAATTTACAAAGTTTAACTAACTACCAAAGTTTTTTGGATAAACAACAAAATCAAAGCAAATACATAATCCTCTTATATAAAATATTTTATTGCTCCAACATACAAATTATATTTTTTAAAGTGTTTTATGTTATATTTCAAAAAAAAAAAAAAACAATAAATGATGTACAAAATAAATCCATAATGACCATTCTAAAAGTATATTTTCACCCTAAATTTATAGAGTGCAGTTATCAGGATAGAACGTACAGGGGCCATGGTGCTATATTCTTTTGATAAAAAATAGTGCTATATTAATTTCCAAGTTTCTATTTGAAAATTCTGGGGATAACACTGATACTTATCATAGTTTCTTTGACAACGGTATAATCCTGATGTTATTTGAGTAATGGGCACAAGATACAGAATTTTTATTGCACATATATCCTAGTACACAAATTAGATATGATGTATAAAGGCACTTTTGATTGGATGAGGTTTGTAAATATGACAAGCACAAACATTTATTTTTTTTGCTCCATGTCGCCAGTAAAACTAACCATCAAATCACAGATTGACACTGGCAACTATCTAAACACATAACTGTTATTCTCTAAGTGTACTTACCCAACAATATCATGAAAATATCTTTTAAAACTATCTAAAGACTCATGCTGAAAAGACAAAAAAAAGAATAAGAGAATTGCCAATATTTGTTTGAGAATCTGATACAGTATACAAATGCCTCTGATTCACAAAAACATTCTTATCAATAGGGAAAAGAGTTCCATTTAGTAACCTCAGTATCAGTACATTTTATCTATTAATTAATGATTACATATAAGATTTATGGTTCAAGTTTACTCCTGTTTTTATTTTAGACATAAGAACAATGACTTCTTGGTAGCATGATCAACTAAAGGTCAATTAAAATCTAACAACAAAGAAAATACAAGCACACATGATTTCATTCTAGAGTACTCACAAATTGTATGTCACAATTCAGTGAAGAGATTGGTTTGAATATCAAGTCATGGATAATATTTTATGACATAAATAAAACTTTTAACACTATGTACAATCCTTGTAATACAAACAATTTCTCACATATTGATAAGAGAGAGAAACTCTAAATGCAATAATAAATATGCTTGTAAATTCTTAATGCCAAAAGAAAGATACTGTCTTCACGTAAACATTTTGTAGCCATACAGTATCTTCACGTAAACATTTTGTAGCCAAAGGCCAGACACTGTTCCAGTGGCAAGTAGTAGAAATTCTTACAGCCATGATAGAAATCAGCAAGCCTTGATGGATGGGCCTTATGCAAAGCTTAATGACTGAAGTTTACATTAGAAATGATAAGCAGCTTATGTTCACATTTCAGGTGTAAATCTGGAGAATATTCAACAGATTGCCATGATAATATGCACCTTGATAAAAAAGACATATGAATAAGATTTTATGCATATTTTTTTGCCATATAATACTATTTCATAATAAGAGTGCACATGCTGAACTGCCTCACCTGCTTTAATTATAATTAGGGATGGCAAACAATCTGAAATTTAATACTCAGATACTCGGTCATGATGCTTGAGTACTCGTGAGTACTCGATGAATCTTTAATGTCGATTGAAAAGTTTAGATTTTAGGCGGGATGCAGTGTTTTTGTCATTACCTTTCATAAACATATTAACGAAAGACAAACTTGCTACAAACATAGCTTGCTCCTTTGGTTTTTTTTTAATGTCAATTAAACAATGAATTACCGTCCGCTGTTTCTACAAATAACCTATCATAATAGCAATTATTGTTTGCCTATGTGTTCATGAACCTAATTCCAATTAAATCAAAAGTATTTGCATATAAAGTCCGACAAAGTATACAATATGTATCATCTGTTCCTATTGAGTTGGTATTTTCTATACTACGACTTGTCTGTTAATTTGTCAACAAAAATATTAGACTTCAATTTACTTGTGCTTTTTCTTGTTGCTCAGTCTTACTTTATCTGTGTTTTTTTTTTGCACTATTGCCCAGGACTCCCTGTAACCCCCTAAATTCCACCTCTTTTCACTGACCCATGAAATAAAGTTGAGGCTAGGTGAACCTGTTGGGATGGACTTGGTGGAAATAGTGAAATGTAAACTCTGAAAAAGTATACCACCTTATAGTGTTCATCTGATGTCATGCCAATACAACACTTTAATACAGGCATTTTCCTGTTAACACAGGGAATTATATAGACAAGAGTCAGTCACTATACATGTTCAATACATATATTGTCATAGAATCATACATAATAAGAAACAAAAGTTGTGGATTAAAATATTATGTAGATAATCAATAGAGAATGACTTTAATAAAAATGATTGAGTTGTGATATATACAAATGAATTAAAACAAGACAGAAAATATAATGCTTTTATTTGTTTTCCTGTAATTTGAATCTCACTTCTGTTTGCTGCTGGCCTGAAGTATGATCTTTTATTGACATGACCTGAAACATGAGTTTTCCCATTATCCAATTCCTTATAATAATAGTTTTGGCTTAATCTATTTCATATAAAAATATCACTTTTTTTTTAACTTCTAAAGCAGTAAAAGGATGATTTTCAGCCTATAAAATTGTAAACAAAAACCACTCTAGTACCACTGTTCAAAAGTATGTGCATTTCCTCTCGTATGTAGTAATTTGCCTATCTTGTAGAAAGTTTTTTTTTAATTGTAATATATGAAGCAATTTCTTATTGATTACAAAGCACCTTTATGACTCACAACTGATATTTTATGTTGTTTCCAAAATTTACTTTTGACAGATAGAAATTCTTTGCATCCTCTATGCAGACGAACAAAAATGCAATTATGGGGAACTAATTTGGAAATTTTACTTATCAGCAAATCAGACTGTTGTGATACCTGCTTCAGCTGCCAAACAATATTTAATCTTACCATATTTGACGGAGGTTGTAATGACAGTCTAGCTTGTTTCCATCTCTGTTTTCTATAATATGTTTCAAATCTTTCTCGATCTCCCTAAAAAAATATTAAAAGGTTTGATGCAAACAACAGATGTTTTTTCCACTTTGACAAATACAGATGTAAAATATTCTTGTAGAACTATTTTGAACAACATATTACTCATGAATATTTAATAAAAGAACTATTTACAGCAAACTGAAGAAGGAATAATGAAAGGGCAGATTTCTCAGTATTTCTGTTAAGGGGCATAACTCCTGAACAATAACAGCTGCAAGTTAGAACCTTAACTTGGAGCACCAATTAATCATAGCATTATTTAATTATAAAATGGATTTGACAAAAAAAACACAAGTTCTTAAAACACTATAATTTGGTTAACATCTATCTAAGGGACATCACTGCTTAATTGTAAAAACTGTAATCTGAATATCTATCTATAATACTAAAATAACGAGGTCAAATTTGTCAGCCGTCATGTGGTAAAAATAAAATCAAAGAATTCAACTTTATATATAGCTAATATAGGACAATGGTCTTGATTAAAAATTACACCACTCCAGACCCTTTTGTTTTCCACATAATTAATATTGCCAATAATTAACAAGTTCCAGGTCTAATCCTATACCGATACCAATAGCATATTCACCTGTTACCTATTACCTTATCTGTACGTTACGCATATGACAGGCAAACCACCAATAGGTGTGTTTAGGATTTTGCTATATACACGGGTCATAATAACAGGGTTGATACTACTAAATTCAATCATTGTCAAATTGTCCCTATTGTAGTATTTTAATCAGTAAGACTTTCTAAGATGACCATACGAATACTAAAAATCTGGACTTAAAATAAGGCGTATAGGTCCAGTTTTCAATTTGTTATCGGGCATGACATAAAATCAAAGAATTCAACTTAATTTATAACTAATATAGGACAATGCTGTGGATTAAATAATATTCCATTCCAGGACCTTTTGTTTTCTAAATAATTAATATTACCAATGATTGATAAGTTCCAGGTTGACGGGTTCAAACAGAAAGATTTGAAAGCAGATACAACTGTGCTTATCACACCACTGATAAGTTGTCACTGTAGGGGGTTAGTAAATTTCATAGGGGGTTCATGACACTTTAATGGTGACGTTATCTATTAATGTTGTTGTGTTTCATTGTTTATTTTTCAACAAAACGCAGTAGAAAAAGTCTAGCGTGCGATAAATTTGTTATACAGTTAACTTCTGATCCCCTACGGATCCATAGAGGGTGAATGAAATCCATAGGGGATTCGGCCTCTGGCCTCACCCCCTATGGATTTTACTAACCCTCTATGGATCTGTAGGGGGTCAGTAGCAAACCATATAACTTATAATCTTATAATTGGCATGACTTTATCAGATGACATTACCAATACTAAAATAAGGCTTACGCATAGTTATATACTTTAATTCAGTCACGGACCCGCGATATCATGGATGTGTTCTAGTTAAACCAATATTTAAAGGTTTTGAGTTAAAGCAATCTCATAGTTGTCACCATGAAACAATTTAATTTTATTAATTAGAACAATATCGTAAACATTTTCCAAAATAACTTTTACACAGTGGCCACAGGCATTTACTCTAAAGATATTAAATCAAATATCATCCATGATCTATTGTAACAGAAAAAAAATTTCTTGTGTTTCAGAAAAATAAAATAATGGAAAAGATGCCTCCTATAAATCAAAATATATTTACTCACCAATACACTGTATATATGTAAACACCTATACACAGGAGAGAAGTCTATCAGATCTTGGGCACTTAATTCCTGTAATAAACATTTAATAAATATATAAGCAATTTCATTGAAAACTTTACTCAGATTCAGGTCATCTTCAAATTACATAATTTTTTTTTAAATTTAAATTGAGTGCAAAGGCATAGTGTACTGGAAGGTATAAATATTAAGCGGGTTTTTGGTGTTTAAAAGTGTCCTTATGGAGCATTATTTGGAGCTCTCTTATCCTCAAGTCTTCAAAGTGTATTTTCAACAACATATCAGTAATAATGATTCTATAAAAGAATACAGATTGATAAAAAAACTACACTAATCATTGTCATTTTGTTCATCAACAAGATCGCTTATGGTTAACTTTTAAATTGTAGTCAGAAATGATAATTTTATGATCTATGTTGCAAATTTACAATATCTTCTGAAAAGTAAATGTTAGCTATTATTGTGTGTTTATATATCACAATGTATATTAGAAAATACATACGTAGAATTCTAACAGACAAAATGCGGCATTCCAAATTTTTTTTGTTAGAAAGAAAGAAACTTTTAAAAGAAAAATATATATTTCTGTTAGTTGGCAAAAAAATAATGAATTGATGAATTGACGAAAAATATGATGTTTTGGCAAAAGAGGTAATGGAAAAGAAAATTGACCTAGGGGAAATCCTGATTCTTTGCAAAGAATATTTTCCCTTTTTGGAATAATGTATGGTGAACATCAGCACGTGCATATTTTTCCTTGACTTCATCAAACAAATCAAAGTGCAATGCAATTCTTATCTTAAATACTGTTTAACATTTCTTCTATTCACAATTCAATAACTATGAACAGGAAACGCATGTAATTTCAAACATTTTGTAAAGCATTGTGTTGATAGGAGATGGTCAGGAAATATTCAAAAGACATCTCACCCAAACATCATCATCATCACTTAGAAAATCACTATCCTGTAAAATGTGTATGTCTAATTTATTTATCTCTTTTGATACTCTATATACAATGTACACTGTAAACAAACTTATTTTTACTGATACCTTTTTCCTATTTGGCCCTTTCTAACCCATTTGCTGACATTTTATTTTTCAAATTTTTAAATTTACTATGAGTTGTTAAAAAAAAAAAGTTTTACCACTCCAAGATTTATATTTGCATTATTTTTCTACTCTCGTTGTGAAAAAAAAAACCTCGTCAAAATCAGTTTGCTTACAGTATATGTTCTTTTTCCCCCATTGTAGCTAGTTTTAAACTTAGGCTTAATATAGCTATTTCCCCGACAGCAAATTTAATGAAGAACATATAACAAAAATAAATATTCATATATAGTCTCTTTAGAAATTGATACACACTTAAAAGACCTGATCATTCAAACTTACTCACATGAACGATGTTAAAATAATTAATTATACAATGGATGTGTGTGAACAATAGGTTTATGTCATCTTTTTTATATAAAAATTATATTCTCTACTTCACTAACACCTTATTTTTGGTTAAATTTGTTATTTGGACAAAGTCCTATATAATTTAAGCTTTTCATATTCATGTTAAAATCCAATCATTGATGAAAATGATAATGGATCATAATTCGTTATATATGAACTTACTGCACTATCTTCTATTTCATCCTCTTCGTCCTGGATGACTGGAGGGGGTGGGGCATCAACTTCCCCTGTGAAGGGGTTTGGTGGGGGAGGGGCTCTTCTCTTTTTTGTTTTTTTGCGAGTAGCTTTTACAATTGCAGGATCCATATTATTTTGTTCAGCTGCCTAAAACATAAAGAAAATGTTTCAAACAGAAAAAAAGATAAAATATTTTATTGTCAAAATGGCAATAATTCAAATAGTTTATGTAATTTTGTTTTTATCTTTTCATAAAAATTTGACATGAAACTGAATAAGAGGGCTTACATGACAAGACAGATGGACGGAGGTATAGTATTTCTATGTCACATTGAGTGAGAGACAAATATATTCAAATTTTAAAAAAAATAAATAAAAAAAATTTAGAAAACAAAGCAATAATTTACTGCTCAATAAAACAATATTTTGACCTATCAAAGTCAGAACTTTTAAATTCTTGTGTGTTTTATACATACATACATGAAAAGATTAAGTATGTTATTCATTGAAATTGCATGGTTAGAAAAATTTATTACACAGAACTCAGGTTTCAATTTACATTTTTCAGTAGCAATGGGCTCATTTTTCTCACCAGTTGATCAGTATAAAGAGATTTATTCACATTGCAACATAAATCAATTTTTTGGCCAGTTGGTATTGTGAATGGGGAATGCCTAGAATACAATACCAGTAGTTTGAAATTTCTGATAGAAGATATGCAATATCAATTCTTATAAGTTACCATGGTTACTGTTACTTTAATAAAAAAAATGAAAATGGTATTCAAACTTTTTTTTCAGTACAATATCTGTATATCATATTCCTTTTTTATTGTGTCATTTATATTACTGCATGAGATGGTTATTATACATCTATAATATTAACTCCATTCTTACATGCAACATGGCTACTTCTCCAATTTTTCCAGAATGCTTTCTGATATTTTCTAGGAAATCTTTCAGATCAGACATAGAAGCTTCTTTGATACTTTCTCTCTGTTTAGGAATATCATCAGCCATAGTCTGAGCAAACCAATGGGAGTTAACTCTTGGTAGGTATGTATGCTCTAATTGTTCCAATGTTTTCAATGCAGGATAAAACCTAGAATATAGAAGACTTATTGTCAAAGAAATTCATAATATCTTGATTATGATAGTATTATTGATATCTTATTTGACATACATTGATGTCTTTAATTCATATATGATTTGCATATCCAATTATACTTGAATGGGATTGGTTTGTTAAAATTGTTTCCCTTAATTTTTTTACTTCCATAGACCATGTTGCCAAATAAACTATATTTATTGATCCATTGATGATTTTATTGTAATCGATTCATCAAAGCGATCCTAAACATGGAAAGACATGACATCAAAATGAAAACTCTCAATTGCAAGCTGAAGGTTATAGTTATTCGATTACTGTAAAAGCATAAATTTTCATGGAGGATTTAATTTTGTTTATTTTGTGGAAAGAATATATCCACGAAATTAAAAAACCCACGAAAATTCAACCTCTATATAATACCACTTACATTTAAGGAATCCACGAAATTAAATCCCCATGAAATCTTATAGAGAGACAAAACAACGAAATTTTAACCTCAAGAAAATTTATAGTTTCTACAGTACTTATATGCATTCAGATAAAACATCAGTAAAATGGAGGTTTTTTTTTTTTAAATTCTACACATCATGGTGTTGAGCAAGAGCAGCTAACCATACTCAAGCTGAAGTTCAACACAGATTTCCATTGCATCTAAGTTGCCTTAACTTAAGTTTGTTTGTGCAATGTATTGTTGACTGTAGTCTCTTCGTCTTATCTCTTGGGGTCATGGCATTATCCATTTTTCTTCCAACTGTGTAACCCTTTAAACCACCACACCTCTGTATCTTCTACCCTACATTCTGTGTAGTTTCAGACATGGAATATAGAAAAGCATACTCTTTAAATATTTGGTAGATAACCAGATTTAAGTTGTGAGTTGTGTCATTATCATACCTGTATGTAAAAATAAAAGGAAACTAAATGTAGAAGTTGAATAATTACCTTCGACTTGTCATCTGTTCTTGTAGTTTACGGTACATTTCAAGAACTGAAAAAAAAATTTAAAAGATTTTTCTATCAAAATACATTAATACAACAATTAGAAATTTAAAATATTGCATAGTCAATGCATATAAAGAAGCAAGTTCCCAAAGGGTTAAAATTGACTCTAAGATTTTGAATTTTCTGTCAGTCAAGCCTAACAGAACATTTTCAATTCTAGGTTCAGTCAAGGGTTTCCTAAAGCTCTTAGGTCTGAAAAATGTACATCATCATTTTATTTTAACAATATATACAAATATAATGTTCTGAAGCCAAAAAATTTATCTTATGGAGAGATGTGTTTAAACTAGTGGTAGGACTTTTGAAATAGATCCATCTAAGAACCAAATAACTGCAATTTTGAAATTTTAAATAAGATAAAGTTGAAATCCAATGCGATATTTGACTAACATGAACCTTTTCAATACTACTAGTTATCCTAAGAGATGCAGTAGGCAAATGATTATGTAATACCAACTCAAAAAATTTGAGGTATACCTTGATCCTTTTCATAATTTTGTCAGTACTTCACAATAATATGTTTTGCTTTGATAATTATGACCAACACAAATTAAGAAAAAAACACAATTTTCCACAATGCGCTACATTTTAGCCTTTAAATGAGTTTTATTGTTTTCATAGAACACAGGACACCACTAACAACACACATGTTTATACCAAAGTTGCAATCTATTGAGGTAGTTTTTCAAAAGCTGTTTATTACCCTAAACTTTTACAGTTTTAAGATGAATATTCAATAACTTGTACAGAATAAAATAGTTTTAAACCCAAATGACTTACTTAGGGACGACATCAAAAGTTTAATGTAGGATAAAGAACTTAATTCATATAGTTTTTTCACTGACCCCCCCCCCCCCCCTTTAATATAATTTGGGAAAAATTGATTGACCAATAAGGAAATATAAAATCGATGTCAATTAAACAAAACTTGCAGCAATTTTGACCCCGCCCCCCAACCCACAAACTATTTGAATTAAGTTTTTTATCCTTCATTTATTTTTTAAGTCATCCCTTAAGTTCCATTTTAATTATTAGTTACCTGGCAGACATAAATTAAGACTTTCCACAGCTGTTGCAATATTGCCTTGTATTCTCCTACATTTGACCAGTTCTTCTCCTTTTGTCATTAGTGGAACACATGATTCTTGGAGATGTTGATCTACCTGCTGAACTTCATCCTTAAGAAAACAAAAATTCCATGTCAATCTCCAAAATTATCATAATATCCAACTAATTTTATTATTGTAACCTAACAGCTTATATTTAAAAATGTCCATTCCTACAGAAAACTCACTGTTTAAAACATTTTACCCCATCCCTTACTGAACAGAATAATGTAAAACATGTACTCCTATGAAAAAGTAATAGTATCATTAACCATTTTTTTTTTACATAATTACATGTACATGTACATGTATGTTGTGTAAATTTGAACTATAGTATTTTAGTATTTTATTGTGTTGTATTCATTTGTGCAATATATGAATAACAAGAATGTGTCCCAAGTACACAGATGCCCCATCCACACTATCATTTTTAATGTTCAATGGACCGTGAAAATGGGGGAAAATCTCTAAGTTGGCAATAAAAACAGAAAGATCATATCATAGGGAACATGTTTACAAAGTTTCAAGTTGATTGGACTTCAACTTCATCAAAAACTACCTTGACCAAAAACTTCAACCAAATACTTTGCAGTATCATTTTCTATGTACAGTGGACTGTGAAAATGGGATAAATTTCTAATTTGGCATTAAAATTAGAAAGATCATATCATAGGGAATATGTTTACTAAGTTTCAAGTTGATTAGACTAAAACGTCACTAAAAACTACCTCGAACCAAAAACTTTAACCTGAAGCGGGACAAACGGATGAACGAAAGGACGGAGGCACAGAACAGAAAACATATATGGGGCATAAAAAGAGATACATGTATGGGGAAAATGTCTATGAAGCAGCAACTAAAAAACTCACCTTTAACTTTGCAGCATCTTGTCGTACTGTTAATAATTCTCTGATTGAGTCAATAAAACCTTGGTAGTGAAAATTACACATGCGCTCAATTTCACGATCATGGTTTCTGATTTTGTCATCAAGTCGAATTCTGAATTTACTTAATTCCTTTCCTTCATAAACAGCCCTAAAAGAAGACATAAAACATATGCTTATATCATGTCCACAACTTGCTTTTAAAATATACTTTTATCTAAAATCAGTTAATCAATTATTACTATAAAATTCTATCAGAAGCAACTCAAATTAATAGTATAACACAACTAGAAACTTCAAAAATTATTTTGTCTATAATTTAAGCTAGAAAATAGTCTTGTTTGTAGATCTTATCCAGCTATCAATATTTCTTGTTAAAATTTTTATTTATCTATTTTAGTTTTCAAGATATAAAGCAAAAAATGCATAAATATGATAAACATCCTAATTTAATGACATTAAAAGTTTTTTTTTAATGACCTTGACTACCCATGTGGGTGGTAATTTTTATTTCAGGGCAATAACTCAAATAATGAGTTGACTGAGGATTTCTACAAATGAGGCTGATTTGTAGAACTTGTCTTGTTGATCACTTGTGCTAAATTAAGTTTCTATCTATACTGTATATTACAATTTTCAAGATTATAAACCAAAACAGTGGAAAAATCATGAAAATACTCATCAAAGGGCATTAACTGTAATTAGGAGTTGACTGAAGATTCAGCTATGCTGACCTATTCTTTGATCCTGGTCTGCTAATCATTTTTGCTTTTAATAGATCTATCTAAATCTTTTGACAGCATCTGAAGTGCTAATTTTTGACCTTTTACAGCTGGACCTAATCACTACTTTACATTAATATTTATGACCCAATTTTTTTTACAGTGTCATTTCACCCCCTACTTGCTATATGAGGAATAAAACATGGAGAAATAAATTTGGAAGGGGTATAACAAAAATTGGCAAGTAACACACTGTCCACACCAAGGACAATTTCGTGGACAACGAAAATCAAAGGACGGTAACTGTGTACTCGGACCATATGTATGAAAGATTTCAATGTCAATTATTGAAACAGCTATACTTATTACACACACACATTGACCTTCTATCAGAAAAAGAGCTGCAATGAAAATAGAAATATATCGGATGAGACGAGGGCCAACTTCTTTTACAAGAATTTGCACATGCTTTAAGTAATCCCTCTTGTTTTGGGAAAATAATGAGACATCTCTAATCATCAACCTACGACCAAATCATTTATTAAAACAGCAGTTATGTTTAGATTGAAGTACACATTGATATTACATTGTATGTGAACAAAACAAAGATTTTTTGTTACCGTGTAAGATCAAAATCACTCATGCCCGCTTGGTTAGTACCTATATCCGCTGGAGGATGATACACGGTGAGGTTCAAGGTTGCTCATTCCATTTTTTTGGGATACCTTGTGATGGTTTTACTGAACACTTTATTTTTCTTAGGCATGTCGAAAAATTTGATTCGATATGTGAAGGAAAAGGTTTTTTTTAGATGTGGATATTGTGATAGAAACAGATGTGAAGCATATTATTTTAATATATTGCGTTTAACATTTTAATATATTGTGCCTAACATTTTTTCAAAATGGGGTTATCATTTTGATAAATTTTTCTTAACATTTTACAATTTATGTTTATATTGATGTTTTTAAAATATGAACACACATGTCAAAAAACATAATAGACTTGTCCACTGCAAAAACGAGGATATCCGATTTATCAGTTATCATGTTTTCCCGGGTTTTTTTTATCCAAATGGACAATTTTTTTTTTTATTATCAATGACACAAGTCGGTAGAAAATTCCACAGGATTTGTTTGAATTAAGTTCTTCAACTTCACGTCTTCCATGGTTGGACAAGTTTATTTTCAATTTTTCTGTCTTACCAGCTTACGGAATGATGACAAATATGGATAACGAACTTAATGTGAAATAGGTTTACACAGGTTTCAATCCGCAAAAGACATTTCAAGGTCAGTCATGATTGATTTGTTTATTTTAAGTAACGTAAATTGGAAGTTTTCATAACATAAAGTGTTAACAATTCCGGGGATAAAAAAGCATGAAAAGTCAATTTTATTTTTATTCTGCAAATCTGCAAAATCGGGTAGGCGGATTTGTAAACCAACAAATTAAAAAATCTGGGCCTAATATAAAAAAATTTATCTCATTGTCTGTATACACCTAATTGCTATTTATTCCATTCCGGATAAGTTCTAAAATTACACAATTTTTTCATCCAGTTGAAGCTATCTGGGACCCTGTTTAAACAATTCACCATGCATGATACTTTTTAATGAGACCTGTTTAAACTACCGTAAATACTTCAAACAAAATATCTTTTTACTTCAATTTTAATTTCGAAAAAAGTGGATCATACTATATCAAAGTTTCTTGATGATCACTTTCTAAAGTTTTTTCTCCCTCAGCTCACTACTGATGAACTCCATTTTTCGGCCGGTGACCCAAACAGGAAGTTGTATAAATGACTGTTTTCCCGGAATGGACTAAATAGCGATAAGGTGTATTGTATTATGAAAATTATTAATGTTTATGCCATTTGGGGCCCATAATTGGAAATAAAATATCTTCTTCTATAAGTAAAATGAGTTTTCAGTGAATAGATTGACAATGCATCCTTTTTTATAATTAATCAGAAATATATTAGATCCATAGCCTTGGGTGGGCTGATTTACCGGAGTGCATATGTCTGGTATAAGCTAGGATCCTGTACTAGACTAGTACTATAATCTCTGGTTCAACTTAGTCAACTATTTAGGAAGGTCAGCTACTTTTTTAGTGACTGACAGAATATATTGTAAATATAAATCTTTTTTCATCATTGTGTTTGGATTTTTGTTTGTTATTATTTTGGGAAATAGTTCAAATAGTGGATAATTCTTCAGTGATCATGCAGCTGGTGTTGTCATAGCTGCTGAACCGTAGCTCTTAGATCCTTATGTTATTTTTTGACTATTTGCGGACCTAAGAGCTACGGTTCCGCAGCTAGTGTTGTCATGTCGAGTTGATAACGAAAAAACAAAGTTGAGTTTTCTTAATGAAAATTATGTTTGTTATAAGTATTGAATAAGAACATAAGCTAAATTAAAACGCATTGGCAGATCCAGTTACCGAGTAGAGAAGTCTTCATAAATAAATACTAAAAATTATAGGGGACATTTTATTGCATTAACAACTGGAGTATACCTCAACGTCGTCCCTAAAGGCCCATCAGAAGTTTCAATTTCAGTTATAAGATGGTCATGGTTGGCATTGATTGATTCTTGTTTCAAGGATTCAGCGTCATGAATAGGTTCAGTTATATGTTTCCAATCAGGAGGTTTCTTGGGTGTTGCTTCCGCCATCTTATTTTTATTTTTGGAGCAGAAGCAAAGGCAACTTCCGGTGGTAAAATTACTTCACCACCCCCTTTTACCTAAATTAAGAAATATTTCGATTTCAATTCGAATCTTTTTTCCTTTAAAATGGTGAATTAAAACAAATTCATCACATATTCAAGAAGAAACTTGTTTAATGAAAAACAAGTAAAAGTTTTTTTAAAAAGCTTGCCTGATTCGTATATAAAGCGTTTGTCTGACCGTGCTTATTCCAGTATCGCGACGTCAAACTGTGATATATCCGGAAAAGATGCATTTTCCGACTTTTTTTAAATTCATCATTAGGTAGCAATACACAGTTAGAAGTTTAGTTTCGCATTATGGCCCCTGTGAATTTTTTAAATATGAAAGTTTTTGTACAATAAAATTGATTTTTAGATAATTGAAGAATAATTTAGCCTTCTTAGTGGGTTTATATGACCATTTAGATTGATTTTAACATGTTTTATAGGCCATTTCTATGATTGACAGTCCGTATTTTCCTATCCGTACCGTTCATAGGTCCATAAATTATTGTAGTGTTTATCAACAAAGATTTTGCGCTCGATCTTTTCAATTCAATTTTATGGAAAAACGAGCAGGAAAGCATATGATTTTTTTTGGACCACTTGATAGATATAAACCTATGGATTCAGGAAAGGTATCACTGTAGTTCATTGAAATTTTCCTTTAGACCAAATTTTGGAGACTTTTGTGACATGTTCACCCCCCTTTTTTGCTATATTTTGTATCTAAGAAATGCAGATTGTTGCCATGGTTACAGCCAAAAGGGATTATATTTTACCCTTATGACCATTAAAAATCAAATCTATGGAAGATTTCCTTTCTACAAGTATATACATGCATAACACACATATAAAGCCTTCTTTGTTAGACAGGAGGGGAAAGAGGGTGTTTAAAAATTATGAGTGTCAATTTTAAGTTTTTTTCCTAACTGTGTATTGCTACCTTAAACTGATTACATGGTTCCCTCTTATTTGTACCAATTATAATAAAAAAGTGAACATTGATTTTTTTTCAATTTGATAAATAAAATATACCGCAAAAAATGCCGTTTTTTCCTAAAATCCTGAAACTTGGTTAAAAACTAGTTATTTCCAAAAGGTTGTTACATTCATGTTATGACCATATCATGTTATGTAAACACGGAAGATTTTCATATTGTTTCTACAAAAATCTGCTTGTGTTGATCTATTGAAATAAAAAAAAGTTAGGCCAAATTAAATAGTATATGTGGTTCCAGTTATATTTGAAAAAAAGTTAGGGTAGGTAGGTAGGTTTTTTTTTTATTTTATGGTTTTTTTTTTACATTAAGTCTATTGGAGCATCATTCTGACTTTAACAGTGCTTAATGAAAAATGACAATAAAATCTTTAGGATAGGCTATTCAAGACGAAAAAGAAGGGAAGGGAGGGTCACTGGAACCACACATATATTTTTATTTGGCCTTAGGTGTGTCTATCCAAAGAATAGAAATCATGGTATAAAAAAAAACGAAATTTTTGGTAACGATGTCTAAAATGTCGATCCCTTATATCTCTTAAAGTAACACCTAAAGGTAGACTTTTTCTGACATATTTGTATTGCTTAGGTGAAAAAAAGCTTGTATGCTAATTTTCGTAAAAAATCATTATGGGATCGAAACTGTATCGTATGTCTTTAAGCATTCAAACAAAGGGATTGGATAAAAGCTAAAAAAAAAATCCACTGTTCCCCCGGGGGATTAGGGGGGGGGGGGGTGTAATTATTCGCCGTTTTAGATTTTCACGGACTATTCAAAAATGAATAGGGGAAATTTTGAAAGTCGGTGAAAGATGTTTTGTCTGTTATTGTGTTTATATATGCCGACTCTAAATGACTGTACTTAGTACTAACTTACTGGTTTTTGGGGTGAAGATTGCATGAAATGCAATCAAAACCCTATGGTATTCTGTAAAATTGGGGTTATCTTTCTTTATCAGGTCGAGAACTCTAGATTTTCTGACGTCAGATTATATTTGGATAGTAATTTCCAAAACACAAGGCCAATTTGGCCTTGAAAAACTGACCAATCGACTCAGTGAACTACAATGCATTGTGGGCTACTACGAGTAAACTACTACTTAAAACACGTGGAATTAGCGGGAAAACAGTCAATTGATATATTGTCTGGGACTCTCATTACCAAATTTTTTATTCTGCAAATATATTTAATGTAAAATATATAACGTAATCTTCAATTTGCATGCTCAGATTAAAAAAATATTGTTTATTGGCTTCACGATTCGACTTTCTTTTTCGCCTTGCAAAAGTAGTTGAACCGGTTTTGTGTATTGTTATGAATTGAACCTGCATTAATTTCACGACATGATACAGTGAAATATCCAATGAAGTGACCACTGTCCAGTAAGAAAATCATTTGAGCTCTTTTAAACCTGTATAATGTCATTGCAAAATCATTTCTGCCTAGAAAAAACACGAAACTTTCATTGAAACACTTCTTTCTGTACTGAATGTGTATTTTTTTTTATCAGGACCTGAACTAATAGTAAGAACATCATAATATTCAGTATGCTAAAAAGAAGTGTTATGAAAGCGACAGGGGGCGGGTCCAGCCATTTAAAAAAGGGGGGTCCTAACCCTGGACAAAAGGGAAGGGGGTTCCAACTACATGTCCCCATCCAAATGCACTGATCGTTCAAAAAAAGGGGGTCCATCCCCCGGAACCCCCGCCCCCTGGATCCGCCACTGAGCGGGTACGGTATATAGCTCAATACATTTTTTTTAAAGTTTCATCCATCGATAATATCCGTTTGTTGCTAATTTTATCACAAAATATACCTCAGAGGTTTTTTTTATCGTTCGGCTGCTGTCCTGTTGACATATGTAAAATATCTCCAATATTAAAAGTCTCTGGATCATAGTGGGTGCCATATTACCTATTAATTTTTTTCTAAAACGTGCTTTGTATATAGAAATAAGAAGATGAGGTATGAGTGCCAAATGAGACATCTTTCCAACAAAGACATAATTTAGTAAAGTAAGCAGTCATAGGTCCAATGCTGAAAAGTAACGGCTATTAATGACCCAAAAAAATACTTGTGTAAAACAATCCAAACAAAAAAAAAAAAAAAAAAAAAAAAAAACGGCCCAATTAACGATATATAAAAGGACAAGAAATCTATCCCATCAAAAAAAAAGTATGTTGTATAGGAGCCTGTATTTCAGTGGTTGTCGTTTGTTTATGTGTTACATATTTGTTTTTCGTTAAATTTTTTTTAAACATATATATAATTAAGGCCGTTAGTTTTCTCGTTTGAATTGTTTTACATTGTCATATCGGGGACTTTTATAGCTGACTATGCGAAATGGGCTTTGTTCATTGTTGAAGGCCGTACGGTGATCTATAAATGTTAATTTCTGTGTCATTTTGGTCTCTTGTGGACAGCTGTCTCATTGGCAATCATACCACATCTTCTTTTTTATTATAGAACCCAGGCTGCAATTTTCACAAAACATATCAAATTTTCCACCTTGTCGCACATACATTTGTACATATGGATAAAATCATTACAGCTTATTTCCTAATGCATGTGGAGCAAAACTTTGGTTAGCTTGCTTGCTTTGTTTGTATATTGTACAAAATATAAAATATACAAGTAAAACTATGCCTATATATATATATATATATATATATTTATTGTTTAAATATGTCAATCTTATTTTCAAAGCTTGTATAAACAACTATACAAACAAAGCAAGCAAGCCAACCAAAGTTTTACTTCGCAGGTTTAAGAAATCAGCTGTAATGATTTTATTCAGTTTGGCAAATGTCCGAGCCCGTTAAAAAACGAACAAACTGAAACTACAGTTGCTGACTTCACTACCTTAAAAAAAAAAGGAACAGTTTGGAAGTCCCATATACTGAAATGTGTCCAACAAAAATACTTATAGATTTTGTTAACACTACCATGTATGTAAATATTTCTTCGTCTTTTTTACGAACACAAAATTCAAGGATCCCACATTTGCCTTTAATTATCTATACGAACATTGTTGTACTCTTGAATATCAGCAGCGGCTGTTATCGACGGCTTACTTTACACCAGTAAGTTTGTCTCATGGGTAATTGTGTTTTTTCGCTGTTGTTTCGTTGCTTCTGGTGGACAAATACATGAAATCTCTGTGCCACCATCAAACATGTTAATGGCTATATATCGGGTAATTCAAACCCTTTTTTCTTCGCATAGAAACAACTCTTCGTTAATCTGAGCATGGAAGTAATACTTTATATCACGAACTATAAATGAGGAATCACAAAATGAAAAACTAAGAGAAATTGTGAATCCCGCATTGCACGAAAAAATGTGTTGTATTTCAGTAAATAACACGTGTTCTTTGTTGATAGTAAACACGTAGTAGTCCATCATGCATTGTGACTCATTTAGTGGATTGGTCAAAAACCTAGGTAAAAATAAATTGCGTCACATGTAAATAAACAATTACATGTGCGAGAACATAAGTATGCTAATTTATGCATTTCCATATAAGGTAGTGGTCCTATCCTGTTTAACAATGCAATGTTAAATTTTACTTCCTACTGAAAAATTAAACCAACCTTTATCCTTCACTACCCCAATATAAAAAAAACACAAAGTCACGTCGTTAGTTCATCATGTTGTTGTGCGGCGCTAATACAATACAGTCATTTCGTGTGCCCGAAAACTTGGTGAAAGTTTTCCCATTTACTGTAAATCTTGGCCAGGGTGCCGCAATATCACCGTGCGCAACGTCCCAGTGTGTCCAGATTGACAGCCCTTTTATTTTACTGTCAATGCTGATGGGATTTGTTTTTGTGGGGATGAGAGAAAAGTGTTTTTGGCTTTTTCAAAAAGACGGAAAAAGTTTGTGCACTTTAAGTCTCGTATAGTCTATCCACTGCATGCCTGGGCAATTTGGGTTCCCCTCCAAAATCCCGGATTCACGCTACCCTTGTCGTTGCTGGCAGAAAATCAGTAAGTGTATACATGCTACATGTATGTGTAAAATATATTTGTGAAGTCTACTTGTTCAAAAATAAAAATGAACAATGATGTTTCAACAGTTTATCTGCTATGATCGGAAACAACCCTCCGAACTAGGCGATTCGGGTACCCCGACGTTATACAAAATGAGACCCGAGTTTTGCGGATTTATCGTGATTTTTTTCATATTTTTCCCAATTTTGTCTTCCATCGACACAATGAATTATAGCATACTAGACATCTACTTCGTTTTGTGAATATGTATTCGATGCAATCTCTATCATCAGTTTAAACATTACATCTGCGTATGTCGATTCTTTGAAAGTTACGGATATCTCTATTGGTATGATGAAAAAAGTTACGGACAAGTTGTTTTGAAGTTACGGACAAGTTGTTTTGAAGTTACGGACAGCCTACGTGTTTTTTTAAATCGTGCTGTGATCGTTTACTTTGTAGAATTTAATCACCTTTCCAGTTTAGGGGTTTCCCTAAACAATTAATACAACTTTTAAATTCAGTTGTTTAATTGATGCATTCGTGGTATTGTTATTCTATAGAAGAAACGTATCTAACCGACTCAAGGCGGCTCCATCTTAAGTTAAGTTACCAACAGCCGTTTAAGCACAGTGATTATATTCTTATTCTTATTTTCAGTAGTTTTGATGCAGACAACAATAACGTCAGTGGCAATTGTTGAGATGTGTGTTATATTCATGGAATGTAGGACAGAAAGTCACAGGACAAAAAGTCACAGACAAAAAGTCACGGACAAAAAGTCACAGACAAAAAGTCACGGACAAAAAGTCACAGGACAAAAAGTCACAATTCATTTTTCTGATTATTTTCTTTGAATAAAAAAATGCTTATTTCTTTAAAAATATTTTGTATTTTTCTTGAACTGTTGTATAGTATAAACCAACTTTGTTCACAAAATTTATCAAAAAAATATCAAAGATGATCGAATAATGTTAAAAAAACAAAATGTCATAGTGGCTTGGCACTTAAATGGCTTCATGGTGCCAAGAAATCTTTCTTTTGCATGATTAAAATTAAATAAATCTTCGTTTTTCAAGTATAATGACACATTTCTTAAACTTTAGTATGAAAATATGTATTAAAAAGTAAATATTTCAAGATATTTCTCTTATATATTCAAGCAATTGTCCACAGATTATTTGTGACTTTTTGTCCTGTGACTTTTTGTCCTACCAAATTTGTGACTTTATGTCCTGTGACTTTTTGTTATTTTAGATGCGTTTTATTAGGAAATAATTACATTAGATGTATCTTTCATTACAATACGTTATTCTGATTGGCTAACTGCACATGACGTGTTATTCCTTAAGCAATTGTATCACGTACTCAATAAAACTTCTCATCCATGATAACACGAGGTCCCACAATAAAGTGCACAGGAGAATCAAATAAAATAATTACAAAATTCGTGTTTTCATTATCCTAGCTAAAAAAAAATGTAATTATAAGTATTGAATGCTTCTTTTTGTAACTTCATAGGGTTGTAAAAGCGTTGACCGTACGCACATTTTTAGAATGAAGCGCTTCCGCGCTTCATATAAAATGTACTTCGGTCAACGCTTTTACACCCCAATGAAGTTACAAAAAGAAGCATTCAATTCTTAATGATTTGTGTTAAAAGCGAGATGAACAAAATATTTTCATTGAATGTGTAAAACTCCTGTATTTAGATATAAAAGAAGCTTAAATAAGGATTCTATAAGTATTTCCATATAAATCCTTGGTTAAAAAATAATATATATTGTTTTTGGTATAGAAGAAGCATTATAAATTTCGAACCCATTCTCCACCTGATCAAAAGATGAATTATTGAACCATTTATTTAAAAAAAGCAAGTTTTAATTTCAGCCTATTGGTGGCACCACTCTCGTTTTTTTTAATGATTATATAAGGAATCACCACAGCAGACTGCATCGGCCCCTCTAAAACAGTCAGTGAAAATTTCTAGATACGCCACTTACGGCCACTTCATGCAATATTGACATACACGCTTTGTGTATTATATCAACAAAATCGGGGTTTTAATGGGGTCACGGTGTGTGTGTGTGTGTGGGGGGGGGGGGGGTACACAAATCACTGATTTGTCAGTATCAATACAATAGCGAATATTGACTGTGTTTATCTTGACAACAACTGATAGTAGCTAGTGCTTTTACTACCCCCTTCCAATTCGGAAAGATGATTCATTTGTTGTTAGGAAAATACTTCATACATGCATTTTCCAGAGGATGCAAGCTGTATGACATGCCAAGCAGCTATATCACGGCCGACACTCGGCTAACCGAGAGATTGGTCGGTTAATCTATATTGAGTATGCGGCTATATCGGTGGTTGGTCTGTTAATCGGGTTGGCTAAAGTCTGTTAATCAGGTGTTATCGAGAAAATCATTGAAAGGTCAGCATGTTTCATTGTATAACTTTTTAAATATATTTTTATCATAAAAAATATTCATGTCTAACAAAACAATTCAATGTACTGAATCCAGTGGTGTAATTATTATTTTTCTAGCTTCAATGTACGATCTATAAAATGAAAAGGCGGGTTACTCATCAATAAATTTATACACATTTTACACACACAAACTGTACACAAAATGACACGTTGGTTGAATTACGTGCATGCAATATTTTGAACATCGAGAAAAGACAGGCATTATGTTTGTTAACCATAAAGAAATCATTGTGTGAAAAATCTTCACGAAAATCTGTATTTTGGTGACAAATCAATCTTTATTTAAAACCTGGTCTGTTAATGGGTCGGATGTATAAAACCCAGTCTGTTAATTGGTCTGTTAAGAGTTATGAATGGCAATAAAAGTATAATTTTATTGCTATATGGGGTGTTATCGGATCAAATGGGTAGGCTCAAGACGAGCGGCTAAAATATACGAAAACAACACATGAGCAATGAAACATAAAATATACGGAAACAACACATGAACAATGAACATTTTAAACAATGGAAATTGAAAATTGATAAAAACGGTTCAAAAAGTGTATAATTTCATCCAAGAATGGTCGCATATGTCATGTAGATTCTGTTTAATTGTCATGCATAACACCAACTTGTCATCTACATTGGTAACCAGTATATAATTCAGAGATAAACATCGTAACTAAACATCAGTAAGTAAAATATATTGGGATGCTAAAATATAAAGAATAGAGAAAGAATAATGAGTAAGATGAATAAAAGATAAAAGGAAAAAAAGTCACGGAGGAAACGTGACATAACAATTTAAAGAATACAGAAATACCCCCCGCCCCCCCCCCCCCCCCCCCCCCCCCCCCCCAAAATCCGAACCCTCATGGTATACACGATAATCTGGATGGAGTAGCAGAATATAGAATAATAGATAAGGACAGTAGAGAGTAATGCATTGCTAAAAAAGAGAGAAAAAATAATAATTGTTTAAGAAACGTCGCTGGATGTTGAAACAGTAACAGATTTTGATGTAGTCTAATTGGTGACAAATGCTAGAAGTTTACATGCGGACAACTGCCGTTATCCTCTACACTTATGAAGAAAGGAACTAAACGGAATAAAATGTATTAAAACTCAAGATGACCAAATGTAGCTGCATTGCTCATTTCCATTTACTACTTGAGAATGATTTGTAAACAACATAAAAAAAATTATGATTAAGTAATAGAAATAAAGAACCAATTGGACGATGCTTACGAATTAGGGTTAAACGTTCAGTGACAAATATCATGTGCATATGATAATGACAACACGTTATAAGTACCCTGTGTTGTATTAGAAAGACACTTTCAGTCGGATTTGAGAACGTGCTACTCTGAACAGACACCAAAATTGAGGCTGATTGAAAACGTTAATAATAAATTCATGCGGATTCCAGCGGCCAATCCATATCACACTATATTGAAGTGACACACCCTTCAATAAAATGCAAAGAAAGTCAAAATAAAAATGCTCTTACTAGTAAATCACAACCGAAATGAATGACAGACGGACATTTTTTATAAAACTAAATGAACAATTGAAATCAAGATATTTGAGGTTTGCGTTATTTCGCAAAGGTCTGCGTTATAACGCAAAGGTTTGCGTTACAACGCAAAGGTCTGCGTTTTATCGCAAAGGTTTGCATTTTAACGCAAAAGGTTTGCGTTGTAACGCAAATATAGGACGAAATTTTTTTTTAAAATGTGTTGCGCTAATTCGCTTCCGTAGGATACTGTTGCACCGTATTATCATTTTTTTTTTACTCAGGAACATCTCATTCTTAACTTTTTCTATAGGAAAATATAAAGGTAGCAAAAATAACTGGCTGAATTACTCTTAACTGACACAATTTCAAATGTCCAACCCATTAACAGACCTTGTTCCCATAATTTTCACTAAAACGTGGTAATATTCACTTTTTATACAATTATGAAATATTTACCAATGTAAATTTATGTTTTAGAACCAAAGTACTATTTTGTGTCCTTTAAATGATATCTAAAATTGTTTGTTCCGACTTTTATTTAAAAAAATGCTATGCGTATAAGCATAAATACTACATACTTGCGCGACGCCTTTTGATTTTACTGAAAACTGCGTAGACTATGAAATGTTTTTACAAGTGGAAAATGTTCTATGATATATATCATTTTGTCAGACAGTTTTCTTTTTTTTGATTTGGTTCTTATAATATGCCAAAAATCTTTATATTTAATAGAGTTTAACATTAAATTGTGCGTTTTACTCTTAACAGACGTATAACCAACCCGATTAACAGACCAATCTCCCATATAGCCGTATACTCAATATAGATTAACCGACCAATCTCTCGGTTAGCCGAGTGTCGGCCGTGAATATATATATACCGATTGGTCATTATTGGTATCAAAAATAATGTTTTACTTTTTATTTTTTTTATTTTCTTTCAAATTTCAAGATATTTATACTTTGACTGTGACGTCAAACCAAGGAGTTGTATATATTCTATCCTTCTTGAAAATGCATGCACTATTTTCCTAACAACAAATCAATCATCTTTCCAAAATGGAAAGGGCCTTAGTAAATAGTTAAACCTCATAGATTTAATCATATTGACTTTATTTTGTTTTCAGTTTAGCTATTATCCTGACACGATTGGACATAACTGCTATACCTCAAATATATAAAATACATCATGGTGCTTTTTGTTGTATATGATAAAGTAAAAATAATTCGGATGGAGAGGTGGGTAACCCATTGCATTTGAAATTAATAAAATGAATATTTTTCACATTTACATAATATTAAGATTTAATAATTACATTCTAATATGACGTCCTTATTACGTTTTGTAAACAATTAAAGCCGTGTTCTAATGAGCACAAAATATGTTTGACACATGCGCACGAACTTACTGTGTATATTAACTTTTTTGCCATCGTTATCCTTTAAATATATTCATTTAAGCAGCTAGCATAAACTTTTATTATATATTTTGATAAAACAACATATATTTACCCTGCTCAGCCTCGTAGATTTTAAACTTATCAAATATGAAATGTAATGCACAGACTCCTCGGGAGGAAACGTGAAAGCCAAACATTTTTACGGTATTTTAGTACGCTTCGACCTATAAAAATACTGTATTTGTCCTGTTAGAAAATAATAATTACTTCGTGTCATGCTCTATGCTCATTTCAACATGGGTAGGCATTATATATGACCACATTTTACACCTCGCTAACGCTCAGTTTAAAATATCGACACATATAATGCCTACCCATGTTAAAATGAGCATAGAGCATGACATGAATGAATTATTTCTTAATTAGATGTATGTTTCATTATAATACTTCATTTTGATTGGCTAACTGCACATCATGTGTCATTTCTTAAGCAATATTGCATTACTCAATAAAACTTTTCATTCATGATAACACGTGGTCCCACAATAAAGTGCACAGGTGAATTAAATAAAACAATTATATAAAATTCGTGTTTTCATAATCATAGCTAAAAAATGTAATTATAAGTATTGAATGCTTCTTTTTGTAACTTCATAGGGTTGTTAAAGCGTTGACCGTGCGCAAATTTTTAGAATGAAGCGCTTCCGCGCTTCATACAAAATGTACTTCGGTCAACGCTTTTACACCCCAATGAAGTTACAAAAAGAAGCATTCAATTCTTAAATAAAACACTTCGAATTCAATATTGTAAATGTTTCATTTTATACGGATTTTTTTTCTAAATGCTAACATTGTCCCGCTGTTTTACACGGCTAATAGTTTCATGCGATGGTAAAGGCCCCTCTGTATATCTTTAGGAAGAAAGAAGGGGAATTATCATCGAACGAAACAGATGCTATTGTTGGTCCTTGTGGACGGCCTCGCTGGTTTTGAGAAGAAAATAGCGCTATCCATTTGTTTGTATATGCGTCAGTATTCACCTCAGAAGCTAACAAAACCTTTAAATAGACTTATTAAGAAGGATAGTTACGATACTGTTGTCAGGTCATTAAAGATTGCATATTTTGGCGGTAATATTGATTAACTTATAGGGTCATTGCATCGGAACTAAACACATTTATTTAAAAACCAATTGTTGGCATGACACGGGTTATGTTCTTCTCATATATGTTATGATGGTATGATACTAAACCCCTCACGGGGAGGACTGTGCCTGATACTCATATGATGAAGACATAATTTTTCAATCAGTTTAATTGTAGTCTGGAGCTGGCATGTCAGTTAACTGCTAGTAGTCTGACGTTATTTATGTATTATTGTCAGTTTGTTTATTTTCTTTGGTTACATCTTCTGACATCAGACATCAGTGCTTTTATTCATTTGTCATGAACTTGTTTTTATCCTATAGGTGGATTTCTGTAATATTTCTTGTTGCACAGTCATAAATTAGACTGTTAATGACATTTTTACACTTAAATTGATTGGATGTGTGCTGATTGATACTTTAGTCTTTAGAAATTTTGATTTTTTTACAAGTTGTTATTGACTTTGAACTAGCTGTCAGTAACTGCCAGTAAATACAATATAAGTTCAGTCCTAATCAACTGATTTTGATTGTTCTTCTCATATATGGTACTGTTAAATCGTTGTCCCAGGTTAGAAGGGGTTTGGCGCTGGCCAACATGTTTAAGCCCACCACTATTGAATTCTGATGTGCCTGTCCCAAGTCGAGAACATGTACTTAAGCGGCTGTATATCATATTTGTATTTAATTCATTTTAACATAAATCAGACTGTTACTTTTCTCTCCGAAATTGTTTGACATTTCTATTTTGTGGCCTTTTATAGCTCTCTATGCAATGTTGTTTTTTCTCATTGTTGAAAGCAATATGGTCACATTTAGTTGTTATTCAGTTCCATGTCATTTGCTCTCTAGTGGAAAGTCGTCTCATTTGCAATTATAACCGCATCTTCTTAACAAAGTTATTTATGTATAAAAAATGTATTGACAATTATATATAAATGTTCACTGCAAAAACTTAAAAGACGGAAAAATGAAAAGATATATTTATAAAGTTTGCTTCAACTAATATCTTCCTTACACCAATTTTAAGCAAATCTGCCATCTACATTCTAGGACTGTTTGACTTAAAAAAATTATGCATGAACCCAAAAATGCAATCTTCATGTTTATATAAAAATTACAAAAGACTCAACCCTATGAGTATAATATAGCAACAAGAAATGAAATATTCTGCTCTGAAAATGTTCTTTTGATCAAAAATTATTTTTGCAAGAATTGTAAAATAAGAAATTTCACCAAGAGATTGATGTCCAAAACAAGCTGAAATGTGTTTCCTGCTAATGATTTATATTATTAGTCTAACAGATAAAAGTTTACTACAAGTTTAAAGATATTAATGATTCATAACAATGAGGTCAAGGTCTGACAGATAAACCAAGCCTGACATACTTGTACACCTTGCAATCATTCCATAAACCAAATAGACATTTAGAGACATTTTGTTTCTAGTATCTTAGAGGACAATCCACCTTTTGAAAAGTTATACTGACTTATGAAACATGAACAAAGACAGATGATGCATGCCAGCCAGACATGCAAACTTTACAATCAATCTAAATAAAAGCATCTTTCGGTTTTATTGTATTTCATTACATGTAGATAAATGTTGTCACTTTTATAAAAATTGTAAACTCAACACAGTTTTAATCATTTTATAGTTCATAACTTTTTTATTTTTTACCATTGAAAATATCTACAGCTTTTTCTTGTTCAAAGAATTAACTGTCATCGTTGTATGAATTTCATCAATGCATCCAAATTTGATTAAGTCACCATCCACATCAAATTGCAAAAATCTCTTAGTCCTGAATCTTCTCTTCTACTGTTGATACTCGTAGAATTGGCAAGCAATAGTAGTGTAATGTAATCTTTAGGGCTAAGGGTTATAGCTCTAAAGACCATTGTAAATATCAGTTTCATGTATACACTTCATGAATGGTTCTCTGCATCTTATTTCCCTACAAAGATATGACACAAGTTCAGACAACTGCTTTATTAATAAGAGACAAACATTATGTATTTAAAGAAGTACTGCATGCGTTTACTCTTTTAATTGTTTGGTATATGACAGTAGGGAGCATTAGATTTGATTAGACAGTTAAAAAAAGTATCTTGATATGTTCCTTTGATTATTCTTGTAGTTGAGTTGTTGTCTCATTGGCATTTACCCACATCTCTTCAAACAGTGTAAGCTCCATGTAATGATCTTAAAAAAAGGTTCATATGAAAGCTTAAATCAAAAAGGTTATTGGTATAAATTATTTCTTTATTTCTTCCAATTAAAGAAATTATAAAAATGCATTGAACAAAGTTAAAACATTATTTACATTTTTCTTAAAAATATGTCTAAATAAAAAAGTTAAGACTTAAATTATACTTAATGTTTTTTATGGAAACTTAAGACAAGACCACATACACATTAGTTTCTTAAAGCCTTACAATTTCAGCTTTTAAAGTCTTGAGGCATGGAAAGTCTCCTGTCCTTTGACAAATGAAATTATTCTCCTTTAGTTGTCCATAGAACTGTGGTAAATTTTCGCAACTCCATCATGTTAAAAGAAGTGCTAGAAAATACAATAATGGAATAATAATTAGTTAAAAACTATAAAATTTTATGATAAGCAATTATTCATTATAAAAGGTAAATTTTAATAAGTATACAATCAACAATGCCATAAGCGGATCCAGGGGGGGGGGGGGGCTGGGGGCCCGCCCCCCCCCTTTCGTGGGAAAAATTTGATTGATTTTATAGGGAATCATTGAAGCATGACTGGAGCGGGCCCCCCATTAGGTCAGTCAGCGCCCCCCCCCCCCCCCTTAGGAAAAGTTCTGGATCCGCCACTGAATGCCGGTCTCCAGATCTATTTTAATTTGCAGTGTTGCAAAATAACGAATAATAGCTAGCCCACAGCCATAATATTAATAGCAATTATGAATAAATGAAATTATATTCACTCATTGCCAAATATGCACATGCAGCTTGTTACATGTTATTTGATGCTTGAGAAAAAGTTTATTCAAACAAAGCAAACAAGCAAATCAAACTTTTAAACTACATGCTTTAGGAAAAAGCTCTAAAACACACGAAGACTATATGATACAACCATTGATAACAGAAGACTGGCTGATGGCTTTTCATCCTGACATTGCCTCAAACAAGAAAGCTACCGTCAAACATAATTACATTCGTCGCAGTCATACTGTATAGAATCATCTCTTCATCATAATATCTTGATATTACTCAACCTGATTTAAAATGGACTTGATCAACACACAAACAATATTATTGCAAATGCAAACAAAAGCATAGACTTCGTTAAAAGAAATATCAAAACATCTATCCCAAACATAAAGGACGTCATTAAGTCTCAGGAATACCTACTTACGACACTTGTACATGTTCGACCAAAACTAGAGTATGCGGCTTGTTTGGTTTGGAACCCTCATACTGGTGAACAATACAATACACTTGAGATGACCCGGAGTGCGACTAGGTATGACTATAATCGTTACCATACAGGCATGCTAAATACTCTTAAATGGCCTTCCTTTATTACAACAACGCAGGCTTAAAAAAAACCCCAACTAAACTCATAATGTACTTAATAAACTGAGACTACTATTATGTGTTATAGTAGTCTCAGACATAAATAAGGCCTTTCTGTTTGAATTGTTCACGTGACCATATTGTCGCAGTGACATAAAAATTACTGTTAAAATTATTCCTTTTTTCCTTTAAAAATTACTCAATGGAATTAACTGCTTCCAAATGCAGAGGAGGATTTAGGGGGGCCCAGGGGACCCGCCCCCCTTTTGAGAAAAAAATTTGGTTGATTATATAGGGAATCACTGAGGCGTGACGGGAGCGGCCCCCTCTTAATCAGCCAGTAGGCCGGGCTCCCTCTTAATCAGCCAGTAGGCCCGGGCTTCCTCTTAATCAGCCAGTAGGCCCCCACTTATGAAAATTTCTTGATCCGCCACTGAAATGTGACCTCCTCCTCCCCCCTCTCCCACGTTAATTTGATTTTCCGCAACACTAAATATTTTAGAGAAAAGTTGACACCTACAATTATCTACAATATTGAACAGTAAACCTTAGCAGGTATGTAAATAGTTTTAACCACGTCATGTTAGGATTTATTTATTTTTTGCTGGTACTATTCTTTTATAAATATTTTTTTTTTATATTTTTATCCTAGTACGCATGCGCAGTAGTTAGTAAACACAGAACAATATGATGGATAACTGGATATCACAAAAAGAAGAAGAACGAATTTTAAGTATATTTAGGGACTTTAACCTGTATTTTGCCAAGCCTACTTTTCATGTCCCTTCTGTTTATGGCTAGATTAATGTCTTTTATTGTTACCTTCGATCCACCATATTCATTTCAAGTCCAAATTTCTCATGCCAATAAAAGTTGACAAATTCAAATGAGTCGAGTAGACCAGTAAATGCTATAATTGAAGTTAACCGATTAATATAAAAAAAAACAGTACCCCCAATCCACTCTGTTGTCAATAAATTTTAAAAATTATTAACATTATTACAAGACAGTTAATCAGTGGCGGATCCAGAACTTTTCCTAAAGGGGGGGGGGGGCGCTGACTGACCTAAGAGAGGGCCCGCTCCAGTCATGCCCCAGGCCCCCCCTGGATCCGCCTATGAGTTTAAGATGTTGCACAATTTTATATATTAATAAATGAATGAAATGAATGAAAAGATCTGAAATGTATGAGGCATGTATATGTATCATATGACAAAGCTGAATTAAATTTTAAAATTTTTGGGGAGAGGGGTGGTCTAATATGCGTACCAAACCATGGCAGTATAACCAGTTCGTTGATTATGGCTATTATCTGACAGAAACAGAAGAAGCAATAGGAAAGAAGGTTGATCTTTATCAATTATGAGATGACAAAAAGATAGTTAATCACTCAGGCATTTAAATTCAACCAATAGATTTTTTTTCAATAGAGGTGAACATAATTCAGTTCTGGTCAGTTACACCTGGAGCATGTAGCTTGATCAATTGATTTCTAAATAAAAGATTTGCATTTTTTTAGTTCTAGAAAAAAACAATGCTTCAGTTAATCATGGTTGTTGTTCCTGAAATGCTTCAAGTATTTACAAATACAACTGATATGTAGTTGAAAATGCTCATAGGTAAATTTCATACCATAAATTTTAGAAAAGGAAGACCCTGTATACCTTTTCTAAACACTGGTACACTCTTAAACAGGGAATACCCAACTTTTTATACCCACGGCAAAGTTTTGACGTGACATATAATGGTATACAAATGTCTGGCTTCCCTCTGTCCGTCTGTCCCTTACTGTATTACATTTTTGTCTGTCCAGAATCCACATGGCGCACTGTAACTTGAGAAGCGCTTGTCCAAATTTCATGAAACTGAAGACAGTTGTTTCTTATGATAGTCAAACAATCTGTATACTTTTTGGTGAAAATAGGATTCAAACTTTTTGAGTAACGGGACTCTACAACTAAAACAGGGGTGTGTTTTTTTCACATGCTGCGCTGTATCTCAAAAATGATTTCTGATTATTGCTTTAAACTTCACACACTTCTTAATTATTCTAATCCAAAGATCTGTATACTTTTTGGTGACGATTTAAAATTTTATTTTAGAGTAATTGAGTTTTTTGTATAAAAGGGGGGGGGGGGGGTTAATGTCACTTTGTATCTCATAAATGATTTATAATTATTGCTTAAAACTATACATTTTGGTGATTCAAAATTTTACTTTAGAGTTATTGAGTTTTTTAAAAAAAAAAGGGGGACTTTCACATGTTTCATCATATCTTAAAAACCATTAATGACTATTGCTTAAAACTTTACACACATCTTAGTTATATTAATCTAAAGATCGGTATATTTTTTCCTTTTTTCACATGTCGTGCTGTATCTCAAAACTATTTCTGCTTATTGCATAAAACTTCTTACACAAGACGAGGGCATATCATGCACTCGTGGCACAGCTATTTATTCTGACTTGACTATGTATTACTGGTAAATTATTAAACCAGGGATATCGTTACCATAAATTACTTAAAACTTTTACTAAATTTTTCCATAGATATAAAGATTTGGTTTTGAAGTTTGGTTGTATCTGTAGAAAACTTATTTCAAACAGGATAGCACATCCTCATTTTTACGGAAATGTTGTTAACCGTGCCCGGAAATTGAGAAATGACCCATGCAAACTTGTCGCTCCATTAAATAAACTTATTCTAAAAGGTTACCTATTCAGCACTGTAATGAGATCATTGAATATTGTTTTTATTGGTATAACTATTGATTTTGTTATCAGTAAATTAAAAGCTAACTAAATATTCCTAGTATGTTATATGTAAATACATATTCATGGATCTACAATCTGTCGATACCTGAGTGTAACTTGGCATTGCAAAAGGTCATGTTTTTCTCTGGCTGTTTATGACGTCTTTACACTAAATCCATTGGATGTTGGATGTGTACGGATTGATAGTTTAGTCTTAGTTGCATGATTTTTTATTAGTTGTTAGTGGCTTTGAACTAGCTGTCAGATAACTGCATGTACTCTCAGATCTGTTCATTGTGTCTTTTTTGTGTCGGGATGTATAAGTACCGGTGTCATATGGTATTTTGAACCCCATGGTAAATTGACCCCGGGGTCAAAATACCGCTATGGTAAATTGAACCCCCCCATGGTAAATTGAACCCCCCTTGTATGGAAAATTGAACCCCCATGGTAAATTGAACCCCCCTGTTTTTTTCATCCTAGATGAATATTAGAACATTTTACATTATTCTAAAGCTTATCATAAATTAAAAAATCATTCATACAAGAAGGGGAGGTACATTTTCCATGCTTAATTAAAAGAAATATCTTTGCTTGGTATAAGTGCTCTGAAGTCTTTACCAACAAAATGTCATTCAAAATACTTATTGACACATTATAACTAGACCATATGTAGCTTGAATGCTTTAATTATTTGTAATTATAACATATGTATATATATATATATAAGGGCAGTTTTGATTTTCCATGGTAAAAAAAGGGGGAGGGGGTCAAAATACCATGGCAAAGTAAAATTTTAAAAATATCTTTTCCAGCAAGTTAAATACATACAAACTACTTATTGGTGAATTCTAACTACATAAAAGAGTTAGAATTGCTAGAATTTCTGAAATTAAAGGCCTGGAGTAGGGGGTTCAATATACTGCAGGGGGATCAAAATACCATGGCAAAGTAAAATTTTAAAAATATCTTTTCCAGCAAGTTTAATACATACAAACTACTTATTGGTGTATTCTTACTACATAAAAGAGTTCAAATTGCCAGAATTTCTGAAATTAAAGGCCTAGAGTAGGGGGTTCAATAAAACGCAGGGGGTCAAAATACCATGGCTAAGTAAAATTTTCAAAATATCTTTTCCAGCAAGTTTAATACATACAAACTAGTTATTGGTGTATTCTTACTACATAAAAGAGTTTAAATTGCCAGAATTTCTGAAATTAAAGGCCAAGAGTAGGGGGTTCAATATACTGCAGGGGGGTCAAAATACCATGGCGAAGTTAAATTTTCAAAATTTCTTTTCCAGTTTATTAAATACATACAAACTACTTATTGGTGTATTCTTACTACATAAAAAAAGTTAGAATTGCCAGAATTTCTGAAATTAAAGGCCTAGAGTAGGGGATTCAATATACCGCAGGGGGTCAAAATACCATGGCAAAGTAAAATTTTCAAAATATCTTTTCCAGCAAGTTTAATACATACAAACTACTTATTGGTGTATTCTCACTACATAAAAAAAGTTAGAATTGTTTGAATTTCTGAAATTAAAGGCCTAGAGTAGGGGGTTCAATATACCGCCGGGGGTCAAAATACCATGGCAAAGTAAAATTTTCAAAATAACTTTTCCAGCAAGTTTAATACATACAAACATACAGACCATGAATTTCAAAAATTCAAGCTATTCTAAATCCTTAACATAGTTATAATACTCCAATAAGTAGTTTGTATGTATTTAATAAACTGGAAAAGATATTTTGAAAATTTTACTTAGCCATGGTATTTTGACCCCCCTGCGGTATATTGAACCCCCTACTATAGACCTTGAATTTCAAAAATTCAAGCTATTCTAACTCCTTAACATAGTAATAATACTCCAATAGATAGTTTGTATGTATTTGATATACTGGAAAAGATATTTTGAAAATTTTACTTAGCCATGATATTTTGAACCCCCTGCGGTATATTGAACCCCCTACTATAGACCTTGAATTTCAAAAATTCAAGCTATTCTAAATCCTTAACATAGTTATATTACTCCAGTTAGTAGTTTGTATGTATTTAATATACTGGAAAAGTTATTTTGAAAATTTTACTTAGCCATGGTATTTTGACCCCCCTGCGGTATATTGAACCCCCTACCATAGACCTTGAATCTCAAAATTCAAGCTATTCCAACTCCTTAACATAGTTATAATACTTCAATAAGTAGTTTGTATGTATTTTATATACTGGAAAAGATATTTTGAAAATTTTACTTAGCCATGGTATTTTGACCCCCCTGCGGTATATTGAACCCCCTACTGTAGACCTTGAATTTCAAAAATTCAAGCTGTTCTAAATCCTTAACATAGTTATATTACTCCAATAAGTAGTTTGTATGTATTTAATATACTGGAAAAGATATTTTGAAAATTTTACTTAGCCATGGTATTTTGACCCCCCTGCGGTATATTGAACCCCTACTATAGACCTTGAATTTCAAAAATTCAAGCTGTTCTAAATCCTTAACATAGTTATAATACTCCAATAAGTAGTTTGTATGTATTTGATATACTGGAAAAGATATTTTGAAAATTTTATTTAGCCATGGTATTTTGACCCCCCTGCGGTATATTGAACCCCCTACTATAGACCTTGAATTTCAAAAATTCAAGCTATTCTAACTCCTTGACAAAGTTACAATACTCCAGTAATTAGTTTGTATGTATTGTATATACTGGAAAAGATATTTTGAAAATTTTACTTAGCCATGGTATTTTGACCCCCCTGCGGTATATTGAACCCCCTACTATAGACCTTGAATTTCAAAAATTCAAGCTATTCTAACTCCTTAACATAGTTATAATACTCCAATAAGTGGTTTGTATGTGTTAAACATGCTGGAAAAGATATTTTGAAAATTTTGCTTAGCCATGGTATTTTGACCCCCCTGCGGTATATTGAACCCCATACTTAAACCCACAAATTAAAAAAAATGATAGCCAATAAATTGTAAATTAGATTATCTGCAATACTATTTATCAAAAACAGGGGGGTTCAATATACCGCAGGGGGGGTCAAAATACCATATGTGAAAAATGACCCCAGGGTCAAAATATCATGGGGTATAATGACCCCGGGGTCATTTTACCTGACCCCGGGTTCACTTTTTAGGGGGTTCAAAATACCATATGACACCGGGCCACGTCCACTTGTATTTTTGTCCATCTGATGAGTTAAGCCTTTTTTCAACTGATTTTTATAGTTCGTTCTTATGTTGTGCTGTTATACAACTGTCCCAGGTTAGGGGGAGGGTTGGGATCCCGCTAACATGTTTAACCCCACCACATTATTTATGCATGTGCCTGTCCCAAGTCAGGAGCCTGTAATTCAGTGGTTTTCGTTTGTTTATGTGTTACATATTTGTTTTTTGTTCAGTTTTTTACATAAATAAGGCCGTTAGTTTTCTCGTTTGAATTGTTTTACATTGTCTTATCAGGGCCTTTTATAGCTCACTATGCGGTATGGGCTTTGCTCATTGTTGAAGGCCGTACGGTGACCTAGAGTTGTTAATGTCTGTGTCATTTTGGTCTTTTGTGGATAGTTGTCTCATTGGCAATCATACCACATCTTCTTTTTTATATTGAACCCCCTACTATAGACCTTGAATTTCAAAAATTCAAGCTATTCTAACTCCTTAACAAAGTTACAATACTCCAGTAATTAGTTTGTATGTATTGTATATACTGGAAAAGATATTTTGAAAATTTTACTTAGCCATGGTATTTTGACCCCCCTGCGGTATATTGAACCCCCTACTATAGACCTTGAATTTCAAAAATTCAAGCTATTCTAACTCCTTAACATAGTTATAATACTCCAATAAGTGGTTTGTATGTGTTAAACATGCTGGAAAAGATATTTTGAAAATTTTGCTTAGCCATGGTATTTTGACCCCCCTGCGGTATATTGAACCCCATACTTAAACCCACAAATTAAAAAAAATGATAGCCAATAAATTGTAAATTAGATTATCTGCAATACTATTTATCAAAAACAGGGGGGTTCAATATACCGCAGGGGGGGTCAAAATACCATATGTGAAAAATGACCCCAGGGTCAAAATATCATGCGGTATAATGACCCCGGGGTCATTTTACCTGACCCCGGGTTCACTTTTTAGGGGGTTCAAAATACCATATGACACCGGGCCACGTCCACTTGTATTTTTGTCCATCTGATGAGTTAAGCCTTTTTTCAACTGATTTTTATAGTTCGTTCTTATGTTGTGCTGTTATACAACTGTCCCAGGTTAGGGGGAGGGTTGGGATCCCGCTAACATGTTTAACCCCACCACATTATTTATGCATGTGCCTGTCCCAAGTCAGGAGCCTGTAATTCAGTGGTTTTCGTTTGTTTATGTGTTACATATTTGTTTTTTGTTCAGTTTTTTACATAAATAAGGCCGTTAGTTTTCTCGTTTGAATTGTTTTACATTGTCTTATCGGGGCCTTTTATAGCTCACTATGCGGTATGGGCTTTGCTCATTGTTGAAGGCCGTACGGTGACCTAGAGTTGTTAATGTCTGTGTCATTTTGGTCTTTTGTGGATAGTTGTCTCATTGGCAATCATACCACATCTTCTTTTTTATATTGAACCCCCTACTATAGACCTTGAATTTCAAAAATTCAAGCTATTCTAACTCCTTAACAAAGTTACAATACTCCAGTAATTAGTTTGTATGTATTGTATATACTGGAAAAGATATTTTGAAAATTTTACTTAGCCATGGTATTTTGACCCCCCTGCGGTATATTGAACCCCCTACTATAGACCTTGAATTTCAAAAATTCAAGCTATTCTAACTCCTTAACATAGTTATAATACTCCAATAAGTGGTTTGTATGTGTTAAACATGCTGGAAAAGATATTTTGAAAATTTTGCTTAGCCATGGTATTTTGACCCCCCTGCGGTATATTGAACCCCATACTTAAACCCACAAATTAAAAAAAATGATAGCCAATAAATTGTAAATTAGATTATCTGCAATACTATTTATCAAAAACAGGGGGGTTCAATATACCGCAGGGGGGGTCAAAATACCATATGTGAAAAATGACCCCAGGGTCAAAATATCATGCGGTATAATGACCCCGGGGTCATTTTACCTGACCCCGGGTTCACTTTTTAGGGGGTTCAAAATACCATATGACACCGGGCCACGTCCACTTGTATTTTTGTCCATCTGATGAGTTAAGCCTTTTTTCAACTGATTTTTATAGTTCGTTCTTATGTTGTGCTGTTATACAACTGTCCCAGGTTAGGGGGAGGGTTGGGATCCCGCTAACATGTTTAACCCCACCACATTATTTATGCATGTGCCTGTCCCAAGTCAGGAGCCTGTAATTCAGTGGTTTTCGTTTGTTTATGTGTTACATATTTGTTTTTTGTTCAGTTTTTTACATAAATAAGGCCGTTAGTTTTCTCGTTTGAATTGTTTTACATTGTCTTATCGGGGCCTTTTATAGCTCACTATGCGGTATGGGCTTTGCTCATTGTTGAAGGCCGTACGGTGACCTAGAGTTGTTAATGTCTGTGTCATTTTGGTCTTTTGTGGATAGTTGTCTCATTGGCAATCATACCACATCTTCTTTTTTATATTGAACCCCCTACTATAGACCTTGAATTTCAAAAATTCAAGCTATTCTAACTCCTTAACAAAGTTACAATACTCCAGTAATTAGTTTGTATGTATTGTATATACTGGAAAAGATATTTTGAAAATTTTACTTAGCCATGGTATTTTGACCCCCCTGCGGTATATTGAACCCCCTACTATAGACCTTGAATTTCAAAAATTCAAGCTATTCTAACTCCTTAACATAGTTATAATACTCCAATAAGTGGTTTGTATGTGTTAAACATGCTGGAAAAGATATTTTGAAAATTTTGCTTAGCCATGGTATTTTGACCCCCCTGCGGTATATTGAACCCCATACTTAAACCCACAAATTAAAAAAAATGATAGCCAATAAATTGTAAATTAGATTATCTGCAATACTATTTATCAAAAACAGGGGGGTTCAATATACCGCAGGGGGGGTCAAAATACCATATGTGAAAAATGACCCCAGGGTCAAAATATCATGCGGTATAATGACCCCGGGGTCATTTTACCTGACCCCGGGTTCACTTTTTAGGGGGTTCAAAATACCATATGACACCGGGCCACGTCCACTTGTATTTTTGTCCATCTGATGAGTTAAGCCTTTTTTCAACTGATTTTTATAGTTCGTTCTTATGTTGTGCTGTTATACAACTGTCCCAGGTTAGGGGGAGGGTTGGGATCCAGCTAACATGTTTAACCCCACCACATTATTTATGCATGTGCCTGTCCCAAGTCAGGAGCCTGTAATTCAGTGGTTTTCGTTTGTTTATGTGTTACATATTTGTTTTTTGTTCAGTTTTTTACATATATAAGGCCGTTAGTTTTCTCGTTTGAATTGTTTTACATTGTCTTATCGGGGCCTTTTATAGCTCACTATGCGGTATGGGCTTTGCTCATTGTTGAAGGCCGTACGGTGACCTAGAGTTGTTAATGTCTGTGTCATTTTGGTCTTTTGTGGATAGTTGTCTCATTGGCAATCATACCACATCTTCTTTTTTATATTGACCCCAACTTGTTACATCTAAACAAAAGGTAGGGTACATTGTAGATAGGTAGGGATTTAAAAAAAAAATTTACATTGAGTCTATAGGAGCAAATTATTCCGACTTAATGAAAAATCCCCCATTAAATCTTTAAGGTAGGCTCTTATTAAGACTAAAATGTAAAATAGGTAGGGTAACTGGAACCACACAGATTTTAATTTGGCTTCAGTAATATGTTTCATTCTTAAACATCATTCTTACTTAATTTTCAACTTCACTGACTTTCATGATAATTTTCATCGCTTCAGTTTTTGAATTTTATGTACTTTATAAGACTTGCTGTTCCCTTATATAGGAGGATAGAAATGTTCTTTAACTCAGTTGTCAAGATGGTTAAAATTTGATCGTGATTTGTCAAAATATCCTAATAACAAATCATCAGAGATCTCAAATAACTAGGGTTACTGTTATTTTCTATAATGGTGGCCAATTAACTTTTTTGAAGAAAGTTATACCCCTTGGAAATTACAAATTTATGGAAAATGGCTGCATTAGCGCTCTTACAGCAATTTTTTTTTAACAGATTGTTATATATGACATCAAACAATTTTGGTATAACATTGTAGCTGTCTGTGTTTTCCAAAGACACTTAGTTTCCAGACAAAAACTTAAGTTTAAGTGAATGATTTTATGGGTTATGTTCACAACAATTTTGGAATTAAGGGCCTAAAAAGGGGTCCAAATAAGCATTTTTCTAGTTTCCAGACAATAATTTGTTTGTTAGTGTACAGATCTTTCTGAAATTGAAGCACAAGGTTCCATACCAAAAATGGGAGGGTGGGATTAGTTTTTGGTGTTACAGCCCAAACTGTTTAGGAATTATAGGGGCCAAAAACAATACTTTTTTAATATTTTGTATAAATTTCTTGGTTCTTGACTAATTTCAATGGGGTTTTATTCTTGAATTCTTGGGGTTCTTTAATATGCTGAATCTAATCCGATTAAATCGTATATTAAGTTTTTGGAATTTGGGCCCCATTTTAATTTGGTCCACATGAGGTTCAAAGGGTCCAAAATTAAACTATGTTTGATTTCATCAAAAATTAATTATTTTAGTCAAAGCTTTTACTTAGATTTTTAATTTTGGGTCCTGTTTTCAATTTGGTCTACCTTTAGGTCTTTTAAGTGTCCAAAACTAAACTTACTTTGATTTCAATAAATGTTGAATTCTTGGAACTTTTTTTTAGATTTTTTATTATGGACCCAGTTTTCAAGTTGGTCCAAATTGGGGTCCAAAATTAAACTTTGTTTGATTTCATTAAAAATTAAATTATTTGAGTTAAAGCTTTTACTTAAATTTTTAATTTTGGGTCCCGTTTTCAATTTGGTCTACATTAAAGTCTTAAGGGTCCATTGATTTCATTAAAAGTTGAATTCTAGGGGTTCTTTGATATGCTGAATCTAAAACATGTTTTTAGATTTTTTATTATGAACCCAGTTTTCAGGTTGGTCTAAATTCGGGTCAAAATTAAACTTTGTTTGATTTCATCAAAAATGAAATTATTTGAGTTCTTTGATATGCTGAGTAATAATCTTCAATAATTGAAGAATCGCTAGAAACCTAAAGAAGAAGAAGAAGAAAGCTTTTACTTGGATTTTTAATTTTGGAAAAAGACCGTTTTCAATTTGGTCTACATTTAGGTCTTAAGTGTCCAAAACTAAACTTAGTTTGATTTCAATAAAAGTTGAATTCTTGAAGTTCTTTGATATGCTGAATCTAAACATTTTTTAGATTTTTCATTTTGGACCAAGTTTTCAAGTTGGTTCAAATTGGGGTCCTATATTAAACTGTTTGAATTTCATAAAAAAATTGAATCAAAATGAATTGGGTTCTTTGATATACCAAATCTCACCATGTAAATGTATATGGATTCTTAATTTTTGGTGCCATTTTAAAATTGGTCTACAGTAAGGTCCAAAGGATCTAGAATAAAACCTTAGTTTTGATTTTAACAAAAAATGATTTCTTGGGGTTCTTAGATATGCTGAATCTAAACATGTACTTATATTTTTGACTATTGGCCCAGTTTTCAAGTTGGTCCAAATCGGAATCCAAAATTGAACTTTGTTTTATTTCAACAAAAACTGAATATAGGCTGAGTCTTGCAATGTATTTAGTTATTGATATTTGGGCCCCTTTATTAAATTGGTCCCCATTGAGGTCAAAAGGGTCCAAAATTTCAACTTTGTTTGATTTATTAAAAATTGAATTATTGGTGTTCTTTGATATGCTGAATCTTACTGTATTTAGATTTTTAATCTTGGGCCAAGGGTCCTTTTACAAATTGATCTACTTTAAGGTCCAAAGGATCCAAAATTTAATTTAGAGTAATTCTTTAAAAAAATGAATTTTTTGGGTTCTTTGATAAGCTAAATCTCACCATGTATTTTAATTTTAGATTTTGTTTTTGGGCCCCATTATTAAATTGGTCCACAACATTAAACCTTGTTGGATTTCATCAAAAAAATAATTCTTGGGATTCTTTGATATACTGAAACTTACCATATATATATTTAGTTTTGGGTATTGGACCATAATAGGTTAATTTTTTTTTTAAGTTCAATTAGAACACATTCATTTTGTGTCAAAAACCTATGTTGTGTAAAATATTTAATCACAATCCAAATTCAGAGTTGTATAACGCTTGAATGTTGTCCATACTTGTCCCAACTGTTCATTAAGGACAATTTTTACACAATTTCTTTATCATGTGTTCTAACTTTAAAAAATCTTCTTTAAAACTACTGAACCCATTCAAACCAAATTGAAGAAAGTATGACAAAAAACTACATTTTCAAACACTTATTAATGTATATAAAAAAAATATGATGAAATTAGACACTTACACTCTTAAACGGAAGATAAATGCCAAAAAATAAAGGTGAGCGATTCAGACTTATTTTTGACAAGCTCTTTAATTGGGGCCGATAAACAATTTTTAAAAGTGTTATGTCCCTTGGAAATATTGAATTTGTGGAAAATGGCCTTGTTAGTGCTCTCATGGATACAATATTTGCCAGATTTTTATAAAATCTATACTTTGTAATTATCAGCAATATCAAACTATTTCTAAAATGGTGGTTGATCAACTTTTTAGCTCACCTGGCCTGAAGGGCCAAGTGAGCTTTTCTCATAATTTTGCATCCGGTGTGGTCCGCCATGGTCGTCCGTCGTCGTTTATCGGACAACCCGTTGTTAGGTTGCTGCCCCTGAATTGGTAATTTTAAGGAAATTATACTGTTTTTTGGCTATTATCTTGAATATTATTATAGAGATAAACTGTAAACAGCAATAATGTTCAGCAAAGTAAGATCTACAAATATGTTTATATGACTAAAATGGTCAGTTGACCCCTTAAGGAGTTATTGCCCTTTATAGTTATTTTTTACCAATTTTTCCTATTTTTTTCTAATCTTTTACAAAAATATTCTCTTAAAATGCTGGTCCAAATTTAACCATACTTGGCCATAATCATCATGGAGGTATCTAGTTTAAAAATGTGTGCCGTGACCCTGCCAACCAACCAAGATGGCTGCCATGTCTAAAAATAGAACATAGGGTAAAATGTAGATTTTGGCTTATAACTCTGAAACCAACGCATTAAGGGCAATTCAGACCTTTGGGATAAAATTGTTTTGCAAGTCACGATCTATCTGCCCTGAAATTTTCAGATGAATCCAACAACTGGTTGTTGGGTTGCTGCCCCTGAATTGGAAATTTAAGGAAATTTTGCTGTTTTTGGTTATTATCTTGAATATTATTATAGATAGAGAAAAACTGTACACAGCAATAATGTTCAGCAAAGTAAGATCCACAAATAAGTTAACATGACCAAAATGGTCATGTGACCCCTTAAGGATGTACACTTCTGAGGAGTCAAATTTTTCCTGTGTTAAACTTTTTAAATGGTCATTTAATATTTTGGAAGATAAGTGTTTTCTGAAGTGAATTCATAAAAAAAAATCATAGGCTTGTGCTCTTTTTAAGAAACTATGGCCATCTGAAAAAGGGAAATTTACAGAGTATGAGAAAAATGCTAATTTCCAACAAAAACAGCAATATATGGATTTTTTCAAAATCTATCTAATAAAAATTCATTTTGGACGTTTCATCTTTTTAATACCTTGTATCATAGACAAGAAATCATAAAACACATAATATAATATGAATTTTCCAAAACTGTCTAAAAAATACTTATTTTGGGTGTTTCATCTTTTTAATAATCTGCCTCAAAGACAAAAAAAATCATAAAACACAGAGTATAAAAACATACAAATTGGTTTTTTTTATTATTATAATTTTCACCCCAAAAATCAGAAATTTTCAACCAAAACAGGCCTAAATTCAAACATTTACATAAAAAATGGCACACTTCCTCTGTTCACTTTTTTCCACAGTTAATATGCAGTTAAGCATAGACAAACATTTTAAGCCAAAAAACATTAGGGGTTAGTGCACATTAAAAAAAGTTCTTAGTTATTTACTATGACCAACCCGCCCCAAAAATCACATTTCTAACAAAAATGCAATATATGGATTTAAAAAAGAAAAATATAATAATAACCGAATTTGGGTGTTTTATCTTTTCAATACCTTGTTTCATGATCAAAAATCATACATCACATATGCAGTTGAAAGCATAATTACACTTAACATTTTAAACAATTTTAAACAATTAGATATGGGTTAGTGTGCGTTTTAAAAAGTTTCATGATATTTACTATCCTGCCCCAAAAATCTCATGCTGTGCAAATACAGCACGTCGACTAATTATGTGTTATTAGATTAGTCTATAATTTTCAGATAAGATAAGATATTTTTATTCTGAAACTCCCCCATTAAAGATATTTGTCCATCTGTCACATTTATTTAGGTTTAAAGCCTAAAAATAGCCAAAGTTATAAATTCAAGGGAAATAATCACAAATTATATATATATATATAAGACAAAGATTTTTTTCAAAATATTAATACCTTGTTCCCGCTACAGAAAGCCCAAAAAAGAATAAAATGCAATAAAGTTCAACGTTAAAGAAAGACATAAAACAACAATAAAATGCAGCACTGTCATTTTATTTAAAATAGTTTTTTTTTATATCTAAAATCAAAGATTTTTCAAGAAAACAAACCAAGACGTTAACCTTTGACCTACAAGTTTATACAAGAATTATGACACATCCTCTGTTGATTTATATACGTGTCAAGTATAAACACTGAAAGCATAAGGGTTTTCAGTTATAGAGCATACACGATCTTTACCATACATAGGACATAGGTTTCTGAACTGTAAATTAATTTAGTTAGTTTTTGACCTTTGACCTATAAAGTTGAATTAAATTATGGAACACTCTAACAGACAGATGGACAGATATTTTTTATACAAATATAATGTTATTGTCCTTTATAGTCAACTTTTTAATAATTTTGTAAATTTTGTAAATTTTTGTAAATTTAAAAAAAATATTTTCCTCTTTAACTAATGGGCCAAGTTCATTATAAATCGACAGCAGCCCACAGTTCAAAACTTAAGTTAATTGACCTTTTCCCAAATTGTCTTATTTATGTGAAACTAAATATATATATTTTTTCTGTTTTTTACAAATACGGGAGGGGTCTAGACCGCCAGCACAGCTCCACAGCTCAAAAGTTAAGTATACCTTTATGTTAATGGACCCTTTTCCAAAATTGTCGTATTAATGTGAAACTAATATGCACTTTGTTTTTTCTTGCAGATACAGTCCTACAGACGGAAGGGGTCCAGACCTCCACTGCGCAGACTCCCCAGCTTAAAAGTTAAGTAGACCTTAATGTTAGTGGACCCTTTTTCCAAAATTGTCGTATTAATGTGGAACTTATGTGCACTTTGTTTTTTTCTTGCAGATACAGACCTACAGACCTACAGACAAGACGGAAGGGGTCCAGACCGCCACTGCGCAGACTCCCCAGCTCAAAAGTTAAGTAGACCTTAATGTTAGTTGACCCTTTTTCCAAAATTGTCGTATTAATGTGGAACTAATGTGCACTTTGTTTTTTTCTTGCAGATACAGACCTACAGACCTACAGACAAGACGGAAGGGGTCCAGACCGACACTGCGCAGACTCCCCAGCTCAAAAGTTAAGTAGACCTTAATGTTAGTGGACCCTTTTTCCAAAATTGTCGTATTAATGTGGAACTAATGTGCACTTTGTTTTTTTCTTGCAGATACAGACCTACAGACCTACAGACAAGACGGAAGGGGTCCAGACCGCCACTGCGCAGACTCCCCAGCTCAAAAGTTAAGTAGACCTTAATGTTAGTGGACCCTTTTTCCAAAATTGTCGTATTAATGTGGAACTAATGTGCACTTTGTTTTTTTCTTGCAGATACAGACCTACAGACCTACAGACAAGACGGAAGGGGTCCAGACCGCCACTGCGCAGACTCCCCAGCTCAAAAGTTAAGTAGACCTTAATGTTAGTGGACCCTTTTTCCAAAATTGTCGTATTAATGTGGAACTAATGTGCACTTTGTTTTTTTCTTGCAGATACAGACCTACAGACCTACAGACAAGACGGAAGGGGTCCAGACCGCCACTGCGCAGACTCCCCAGCTCAAAAGTTAAGTAGACCTTAATGTTAGTGGACCCTTTTTCCAAAATTGTCGTATTTATGTGGAACTAATGTGCACTTTGTTTTTTTCTTGCAGATACAGACCTACAGACAAGACGGAAGGGGTCCAGACCGCCACTGCGCAGACTCCCCAGCTCAAAAGTTAAGTAGACCTTAATGTTAGTGGACCCTTTTTCCAAAATTGTCGTATTTATGTGGAACTAATGTGCACTTTGTTTTTTTCTTGCAGATACAGACCTACAGACCTACAGACAAGACGGAAGGGGTCCAGACCGCCACTGCGCAGACTCCCCAGCTCAAAAGTTAAGTAGACCTTTATGTTAATGGACCCTTTTTCCAAAATTGTCGTATTAATGTGGAACTAATGTGCACTTTGTTTTTTTTCTTGCAGATACAGACCTACAGACCTACAGACAAGACGGAAGGGGTCCAGACCGCCGATGCGCAGACTCCCCAGCTCAAAAGTTAAGTAGACCTTAATGTTAGTGGACCCTTTTTCCAAAATTGTCGTATTAATGTGGAACTAATGTGCACTTTGTTTTTTTCTTGCAGATACAGACCTACAGACCTACAGACAAGACGGAAGGGGTCCAGACCGCCACTGCGCAGACTCCCCAGCTCAAAAGTTAAGTAGACCTTAATGTTAGTGGACCCTTTTTCCAAAATTGTCGTATTAATGTGGAACTAATGTGCACTTTGTTTTTTTCTTGCAGATACAGACCTACAGACCTACATACAAGACGGAAGGGGTCCAGACCGCCACTGCGCAGACTCCCCAGCTCAAAAGTTAAGTAGACCTTAATGTTAGTGGACCCTTTTTCCAAAATTGTCGTATTAATGTGGAACTAATGTGCACTTTGTTTTTTTCTTGCAGATACAGACCTACAGACCTACAGACAAGACGGAAGGGGTCCAGACCGCCACTGCGCAGACTCCCCAGCTCAAAAGTTAAGTAGACCTTAATGTTAGTGGACCCTTTTTCCAAAATTGTCGTATTAATGTGGAACTAATGTGCACTTTGTTTTTTTCTTGCAGATACAGACCTACAGACAAGACGGAAGGGGTCCAGACCGCCACTGCGCAGACTCCCCAGCTCAAAAGTTAAGTAGACCTTAATGTTAGTGGACCCTTTTTCCAAAATTGTCGTATTAATGTGGAACTAATGTGCACTTTGTTTTTTTCTTGCAGATACAGACCTACAGACCTACAGACAAGACGGAAGGGGTCCAGACCGCCACTGCGCAGACTCCCCAGCTCAAAAGTTAAGTAGACCTTAATGTTAGTGGACCCTTTTTCCAAAATTGTCGTATTTATGTGGAACTAATGTGCACTTTGTTTTTTTCTTGCAGATACAGACCTACAGACCTACAGACAAGACGGAAGGGGTCCAGACCGCCACTGCGCAGACTCCCCAGCTCAAAAGTTAAGTAGACCTTAATGTTAGTGGACCCTTTTTCCAAAATTGTCGTATTTATGTGGAACTAATGTGCACTTTGTTTTTTTCTTGCAGATACAGACCTACAGACCTACAGACAAGACGGAAGGGGTCCAGACCGCCACTGCGCAGACTCCCCAGCTCAAAAGTTAAGTAGACCTTTATGTTAATGGACCCTTTTTCCAAAATTGTCGTATTAATGTGGAACTAATGTGCACTTTGTTTTTTTTCTTGCAGATACAGACCTACAGACCTACAGACAAGACGGAAGGGGTCCAGACCGCCGATGCGCAGACTCCCCAGCTCAAAAGTTAAGTAGACCTTAATGTTAGTGGACCCTTTTTCCAAAATTGTCGTATTAATGTGGAACTAATGTGCACTTTGTTTTTTTCTTGCAGATACAGACCTACAGACCTACAGACAAGACGGAAGGGGTCCAGACCGCCACTGCGCAGACTCCCCAGCTCAAAAGTTAAGTAGACCTTAATGTTAGTGGACCCTTTTTCCAAAATTGTCGTATTAATGTGGAACTAATGTGCACTTTGTTTTTTTCTTGCAGATACAGACCTACAGACCTACAGACAAGACGGAAGAGGTCCAGACCGCCACTGCGCAGACTCCCCAGCTCAAAAGTTAAGTAGACCTTAATGTGAGTGGACCCTTTTTCCAAAATTGTCGTATTAATGTGGAACTAATGTGCACTTTGTTTTTTTTCTTGCAGATACAGACCTACAGACCTACAGACAAGATGGAAGGGGTCCAGACCGCCACTGCGCAGACTCCCCAGCTCAAAAGTTAAGTAGACCTTAATGTTAGTGGACCCTTTTTCCAAAATTGTCGTATTAATGTGGAACTAATGTGCACTTTGTTTTTTTCTTGCAGATACAGACCTACAGACCTACAGACAAGACGGAAGGGGTCCAGACCGCCACTGCGCAGACTCCCCAGCTCAAAAGTTAAGTAGACCTTAATGTTAGTGGACCCTTTTTCCAAAATTGATGATTAATGTGGAACTAATGTGCACTTTGTTTTTTTCTTGCAGATACAGACCTACAGCCCTACAGACAAGACGGAAGGGGTCCAGACCGCCACTGCGCAGACTCCCCAGCTCAAAAGTTAAGTAGACCTTAATGTTAGTGGACCCTTTTTCCAAAATTGTCGTATTAATGTGGAACTAATGTGCACTTTGTTTTTTTCTTGCAGATACAGACCTACAGCCCTACAGACAAGACGGAAGGGGTCCATACCGCCACTGCGCAGACTCCCCAGCTCAAAAGTTAAGTAGACCTTAATGTTAGTGGACCCTTTTTCCAAAATTGTCGTGATTATGTGGAACTAATGTGCACTTTGTTTTTTTCTTGCAGATACAGACCTACAGACCTACAGACAAGACGGAAGGGGTCCAGACCGCCACTGCGCAGACTCCCCAGCTCAAAAGTTAAGTAGACCTTAATGTTAGTGGACCCTTTTTCCAAAATTGTCGTATTAATGTGGAACTAATGTGCACTTTGTTTTTTTCTTGCAGATACAGACCTACAGACCTACAGACAAGACGGAAGGGGTCCAGACCGCCACTGCGCAGACTCCCCAGCTCAAAAGTTAAGTAGACCTTAATGTTAGTGGACCCTTTTTCCAAAATTGTCGTATTTATGTGGAACTAATGTGCACTTTGTTTTTTTCTTGCAGATACAGACCTGAAGACCTACAGACAAGACGGAAGGGGTCCAGACCGCCACTGCGCAGACTCCCCAGCTCAAAAGTTAAGTAGACCTTAATGTTAGTGGACCCTTTTTCCAAAATTGTCGTATTAATGTGGAACTAATGTGCACTTTGTTTTTTTCTTGCAGATACAGACCTACAGACCTACAGACAAGACGGAAGGGGTCCAGACCGCCACTGCGCAGACTCCCCAGCTCAAAAGTTAAGTAGACCTTAATGTTAGTGGACCCTTTTTCCAAAATTGTCGTATTAATGTGGAACTAATGTGCACTTTGTTTTTTTCTTGCAGATACAGACCTACAGACCTACAGACAAGACGGAAGGGGTCCATACCGCCACTGCGCAGACTCCCCAGCTCAAAAGTTAAGTAGACCCTAATGTTAGTGGACCCTTTTTCCAAAATTGTCGTATTAATGTGGGACTAATGTGCACTTTGTTTTTTTCTTGCAGATACAGACCTACAGACCTACAGACAAGACGGAAGGGGTCCAGACCGCCACTGTGCAGACTCCCCAGCTCAAAAGTTAAGTAGACCTTAATGTTAGTGGACCCTTTTTCCAAAATTGTCGTATTAATGTGGAACTAATGTGCACTTTGTTTTTTTCTTGCAGATACAGACCTACAGACCTACAGACAAGACGGAAGGGGTCCAGACCGCCACTGCGCAGACTCCCCAGCTCAAAAGTTAAGTAGACCTTAATGTTAGTGGACCCTTTTTCCAAAATTGTCGTATTAAAGTGGAACTAATGTGCACTTTGTTTTTTTCTTGCAGATACAGACCTACAGACCTACAGACAAGACGGAAGGGGTCCAGACCGCCACTGCGCAGACTCCCCAGCTCAAAAGTTAAGTAGACCTTAATGTTAGTGGACCCTTTTTCCAAAATTGTCGTATTAATGTGGAACTAATGTGCACTTTGTTTTTTTCTTGCAGATACAGACCTACAGATCTACAGACAAGACGGAAGGGGTCCAGACCGCCACTGCGCAGACTCCCCAGCTCAAAAGTTAAGTAGACCTTAATGTTAGTGGACCCTTTTTCCAAAATTGTCGTATTAATGTGGAACTAATGTGCACTTTGTTTTTTTCTTGCAGATACAGACCTACAGACCTACAGACAAGACGGAAGGGGTCCAGACCGCCACTGCGCAGACTCCCCAGCTCAAAAGTTAAGTAGACCTTAATGTTAGTGGACCCTTTTTCCAAAATTGTCGTATTAATGTGGAACTAATGTGCACTTTGTTTTTTTCTTGCAGATACAGACCTACAGACCTACAGACAAGACGGAAGGGGTCCAGACCGCCACTGCGCAGACTCCCCAGCTCAAAAGTTAAGTAGACCTTAATGTTAGTGGACCCTTTTTCCAAAATTGTCGTATTAATGTGGAACTAATGTGCACTTTGTTTTTTTCTTGCAGATACAGACCTACAGACCTACAGACAAGACGGAAGGGGTCCAGACCGCCACTGCGCAGACTCCCCAGCTCAAAAGTTAAGTAGACCTTAATGTTAGTGGACCCTTTTTCCAAAATTGTCGTATTTATGTGGAACTAATGTGCACTTTGTTTTTTTCTTGCAGATACAGACCTACAGACCTACAGACAAGACGGAAGGGGTCCAGACCGCCACTGCGCAGACTCCCCAGCTCAAAAGTTAAGTAGACCTTAATGTTAGTGGACCCTTTTTCCAAAATTGTCGTATTAATGTGGAACTAATGTGCACTTTGTTTTTTTCTTGCAGATACAGACCTACAGACCTACAGACAAGATGGAAGGGGTCCAGACCGCCACTGCGCAGACTCCCCAGCTCAAAAGTTAAGTAGACCTTAATGTTAGTGGACCCTTTTTCCAAAATTGTCGTATTAATGTGGAACTAATGTGCACTTTGTTTTTTTCTTGCAGATACAGACCTACAGACCTACAGACAAGACGGAAGGGGTCCATACCGCCACTGCGCAGTCTCCCCAGCTCAAAAGTTAAGTAGACCTTAATGTTAGTGGACCCTTTTTCCAAAATTGTCGTATTAATGTGGAACTAATGTGCACTTTGTTTTTTTCTTGCAGATACAGACCTACAGACCTACAGACAAGACGGAAGGGGTTCAGACCACCACTGCGCAGACTCCCCAGCTCAAAAGTTAAGTAGACCTTAATGTTAGTGGACCCTTTTTCCAAAATTGTCGTATTAATGTGGAACTAATGTGCACTTTGTTTTTTTCTTGCAGATACAGACCTACAGACCTACAGACAAGATGGAAGGGGTCCAGACCGCCACTGCGCAGACTCCCCAGCTCAAAAGTTAAGTAGACCTTAATGTTAGTGGACCCTTTTTCCAAAATTGTCGTATTAATGTGGAACTAATGTGCACTTTGTTTTTTTCTTGCAGATACAGACCTACAGACCTACAGACAAGACGGAAGGGGTCCAGACCGCCACTGCGCAGACTCCCCAGCTCAAAAGTTAAGTAGACCTTAATGTTAGTGGACCCTTTTTCCAAAATTGATGATTAATGTGGAACTAATGTGCACTTTGTTTTTTTCTTGCAGATACAGACCTACAGCCCTACAGACAAGACGGAAGGGGTCCAGACCGCCACTGCGCAGACTCCCCAGCTCAAAAGTTAAGTAGACCTTAATGTTAGTGGACCCTTTTTCCAAAATTGTCGTATTAATGTGGAACTAATGTGCACTTTGTTTTTTTCTTGCAGATACAGACCTACAGCCCTACAGACAAGACGGAAGGGGTCCATACCGCCACTGCGCAGACTCCCCAGCTCAAAAGTTAAGTAGACCTTAATGTTAGTGGACCCTTTTTCCAAAATTGTCGTAATTATGTGGAACTAATGTGCACTTTGTTTTTTTCTTGCAGATACAGACCTACAGACCTACAGACAAGACGGAAGGGGTCCATACCGCCACTGCGCAGACTCCCCAGCTCAAAAGTTAAGTAGACCTTAATGTTAGTGGACCCTTTTTCCAAAATTGTCGTATTAATGTGGAACTAATGTGCACTTTGTTTTTTTCTTGCAGATACAGACCTACAGACCAGGGCTTCCAAAAAATATTTGAGCCAGCCGGACATTTCATATCATATTCCGATTTTAGTTCCTTAAGACTTAGTCACAAAAGGCAATTATGGTAATCAGATGGCCATTCCAATGATTGACATAATTGCATAAAAAAAAAACGATTTTAAACTTTACTTTGATATGATATGAATTTGATGTTCGGATGAAACTGTTAAATTGGCAGTGCATCATTCAAAGTGTGCACATTAGCATGCTCATATCTGCCTTAGACTTTTTATTTGTGCAAAATGACATTATCAAATCTTTAGTTTCGTTTTCACATTGTTCTAACCGGATGTTGACTTGACAATGGTAAAACATGGACCATAAACGGATACGTAAAATCCGTGAATGTTTACAAAGCACGACTGAGTGAAGAAGCTCTTTCCGCGTTATTTCTTCAACAAAATACTTGAAATGAACGTTAGATACAGGTATCAATGATAATTTTAGCATTTTTGAAGAAATGTAGGATGCATAATTAAATTTCCCACCTGTGCACATGCGCACACGTGTTCTAGTTCATACGACGTAGTTCTGACGATTTTTCATTTAAAACCTTTTTAAATTTTTCATCAAATCATGTTGATAAACTAATTTCTAATAATTTTAATCTTTTGGACTGAATCAATAAGAAACAAACCGCTGAAAAGTAAGGAAAAAAAAATGTGAATAGACCGATCAATTTATACGATGTCCGGTACTGAACATAGTTCACCTGTCACCTGAACAGGTAGATTTCAGCTGTCCAACTACTAATTAGCCTTGATTAAAATTAGAAAGTATTGGATTAGGTGTTGTTTTGATAGTAATTAATCATCATGTCACATTTATGACCGGAAATGTGTTGATGTTTATGGCAAAAGGTTGGGTCAAAAAGATCGTGTATAAAATGACCGAAAAAGCCTAGAAAACTAAAAAGTATATGACCGTTTCATGCTTTGCCCAGCCGGTCTTTTACCGGACATTATACAAATGACCGGAATATATGGGTATACATTTACAATTAATTCTCCATAGGCCGTAATGGTAACGTTTTCCTCCGTTGCTCAGTCCATATCGTTTACTTGAACATGTATGATGGCTCATATCGAAGCTGATACATTTATACATGTCTGGTTAAATTTTCGGGGTGGCAAGTGAGATTACTTTTTTCGCAAATTGATGGACCCCGGAAGATGGTGAAAAATGTCAGTCTCCTCATGAAATAATCCCAAAATTCTGATCATAAAATTCAATGAAAAAATTGTCCTTTCTAATAATTTATTTCAGGTCAAATCTACATCTTTCTTTTCTCATCACACCAGCTCTATAAAACAGTTCTTATTGTTCATTTATGTCCATTTTTAAAATCACAGCATCCACAATTGTATGGCGGACTAATATTTTTTTTAATTACGTCATCTGAGTTCCTCATCTCAAGGTCTATTAGGGATCCTGACCCATATTGAAATTCATACTTCTGATTTTTCCAAATATTTTTATGTGATCTTCATCGGTATAACATTCTGAATAAATCTGTGTATTTTTGTCCATTTCTGAAAAAAAAATAAAGTTGTTTTAGCACTATAAGGCAATGACACTTTCGTCGCTATATTCATTTATTTTGAATACAATGTGTTTGTATAATTAATTTCTTCCAGAATACCTTCACTAGTCAAAACAAGGACAAAACTTCTGATTATAACCTTTAATTACAATACACAGACCCTGTTAAAGCATTCTATAAAATTTTCTTGTGCCTCAAAGTGCATTTTGACAGAGAAATTATGCAAAAATGAAGATTTTATAAAAAAACCAACACCAAAATAATTATTCTTACTAGTGGAAATCTGGTATTTAAAACTGTGGAAAGCACTCTTAACTACTTGGAAAGTCATCTTTATCATATAATTAGAGTGCAATATAGTGCAAATTTTCAAAACTTGTCCTTTCACATAATTCTATTTGAGAAAAAATGTTTTTAACATGTATTTCAGTGAAAACCTTTTATTAGTGAGAAATCCACATGAGGTTTTAAAGGAAACATTGTGACATCACATGTATTATGGCGTCATTAAATAACGACAGATCAAAATAGAGCTAAATATAGTTTGCAGTGTTACGTGAGAAACAGTTGCCGCAAGATTTAACTCGAAATATTGAGTAGAAACGATCTGTAACTAAGCCTTTTCATTTAATACCAAGACCATAGCAACAGTTTTCATATTTGCATATTTTTAACATACCGACTGTAATTTCAATTGCATAAATACCATAAATAAACAATTTAGAGCTTGCCTAATAAAGCAAAATGCTTACCAGTTATTCAGGACTTTTTAAAACCTCTAGTTTGCCATCTCAGGTTAAAAAGTAATGATATGTCTGGAACTGAAATAAGACAAAAAAATTACTCAGGCTGTGTTATCATTTGATTTAAATACATAAGTACTATTGAGAGAGAAAAATCTAATTCTTGAAAGTTTAATCACAAAGAAAGACAAATGCTTCTCCCTTGTGGCTTAGTCACCTTCATTTAAACCTTTTATTTTAGAAGCAATGGGTAGTAGCTAACTAGCTTAATAGTTGAATAGGTGCAGAAATATTGTTTTCAAAAAGGTTTGACCCTCCCCCTTTTTCACTGAGAAATGACAATATCTATTGTTTTGCTCAAGCGCATTAAAAATATTAGTTCATGATTTTCTTAAAACATGTACATGTTTTTTCTGTTTTTTTGCATATGATATCTACTGACCAGGGGTCAAATCATTGGATAAAAGCACATGCGATGATGTATCTCACTTTACTCGTATGAAGTGTGTTATCTCCCTTGATTATCAGGTATTCCTGTAGACCGAAGTGATAATTACATAACAAAGACTATATTGTGTCATGTTTACTTACAATTTAATAATATTTAAAAGTTGTTTCTTGCCTTTTTCAAATAGTAAACAAATTCCTTTCGGATCTCTCGGAAGTAAACAAAGTGATGATTGTGCCTAAAAAAAGTGTTCAGCCCCGTGCCAGTAATGCATTTTAAAAGCAAAGTTTCATTGAGTTTTTGCTGATCTTTATCAATAATATTTATCTTAAACCATTTATAATAACTAGGTATAAATAAAAAACTACTAACCATCATTTTCGGTGGTGTACAAGGTGAAATCATCCATAAATCAGCCTGAAAACTTCTGGAATTAAGCTTCTAATTTGGGTTTACATTTACAATTAATTCTCCATAGGCCGTAATGGTAACGTTTTCCTCCGTTGCTCAGTCCATATCGTTTACTTGAACATGTATGATGGCTCATATCGAAGCTGATACATTTATACATGTCTGGTTAAATTTTCGGGGTGGCAAGTGAGATTACTTTTTTCGCAAATTGATGGACCCCGGAAGATGGTGAAAAATGTCAGTCTCCTCATGAAATAATCCCAAAATTCTGATCATAAAATTCAATGAAAAAATTGTCCTTTCTAATAATTTATTTCAGGTCAAATCTACATCTTTCTTTTCTCATCACACCAGCTCTATAAAACAGTTCTTATTGTTCATTTATGTCCATTTTTAAAATCACAGCATCCACAATTGTATGGCGGACTAATATTTTTTTTAATTACGTCATCTGAGTTCCTCATCTCAAGGTCTATTAGGGATCCTGACCCATATTGAAATTCATACTTCTGATTTTTCCAAATATTTTTATGTGATCTTCATCGGTATAACATTCTGAATAAATCTGTGTATTTTTGTCCATTTCTGAAAAAAAAATAAAGTTGTTTTAGCACTATAAGGCAATGACACTTTCGTCGCTATATTCATTTATTTTGAATACAATGTGTTTGTATAATTAATTTCTTCCAGAATACCTTCACTAGTCAAAACAAGGACAAAACTTCTGATTATAACCTTTAATTACAATACACAGACCCTGTTAAAGCATTCTATAAAATTTTCTTGTGCCTCAAAGTGCATTTTGACAGAGAAATTATGCAAAAATGAAGATTTTATAAAAAAACCAACACCAAAATAATTATTCTTACTAGTGGAAATCTGGTATTTAAAACTGTGGAAAGCACTCTTAACTACTTGGAAAGTCATCTTTATCATATAATTAGAGTGCAATATAGTGCAAATTTTCAAAACTTGTCCTTTCACATAATTCTATTTGAGAAAAAATGTTTTTAACATGTATTTCAGTGAAAACCTTTTATTAGTGAGAAATCCACATGAGGTTTTAAAGGAAACATTGTGACATCACATGTATTATGGCGTCATTAAATAACGACAGATCAAAATAGAGCTAAATATAGTTTGCAGTGTTACGTGAGAAACAGTTGCCGCAAGATTTAACTCGAAATATTGAGTAGAAACGATCTGTAACTAAGCCTTTTCATTTAATACCAAGACCATAGCAACAGTTTTCATATTTGCATATTTTTAACATACCGACTGTAATTTCAATTGCATAAATACCATAAATAAACAATTTAGAGCTTGCCTAATAAAGCAAAATGCTTACCAGTTATTCAGGACTTTTTAAAACCTCTAGTTTGCCATCTCAGGTTAAAAAGTAATGATATGTCTGGAACTGAAATAAGACAAAAAAATTACTCAGGCTGTGTTATCATTTGATTTAAATACATAAGTACTATTGAGAGAGAAAAATCTAATTCTTGAAAGTTTAATCACAAAGAAAGACAAATGCTTCTCCCTTGTGGCTTAGTCACCTTCATTTAAACCTTTTATTTTAGAAGCAATGGGTAGTAGCTAACTAGCTTAATAGTTGAATAGGTGCAGAAATATTGTTTTCAAAAAGGTTTGACCCTCCCCCTTTTTCACTGAGAAATGACAATATCTATTGTTTTGCTCAAGCGCATTAAAAATATTAGTTCATGATTTTCTTAAAACATGTACATGTTTTTTCTGTTTTTTTGCATATGATATCTACTGACCAGGGGTCAAATCATTGGATAAAAGCACATGCGATGATGTATCTCACTTTACTCGTATGAAGTGTGTTATCTCCCTTGATTATCAGGTATTCCTGTAGACCGAAGTGATAATTACATAACAAAGACTATATTGTGTCATGTTTACTTACAATTTAATAATATTTAAAAGTTGTTTCTTGCCTTTTTCAAATAGTAAACAAATTCCTTTCGGATCTCTCGGAAGTAAACAAAGTGATGATTGTGCCTAAAAAAAGTGTTCAGCCCCGTGCCAGTAATGCATTTTAAAAGCAAAGTTTCATTGAGTTTTTGCTGATCTTTATCAATAATATTTATCTTAAACCATTTATAATAACTAGGTATAAATAAAAAACTACTAACCATCATTTTCGGTGGTGTACAAGGTGAAATCATCCATAAATCAGCCTGAAAACTTCCGGAATTAAGCTTCTAATTTGGGTTTACATTTACAATTAATTCTCCATAGGCCGTAATGGTAACGTTTTCCTCCGTTGCTCAGTCCATATCGTTTACTTGAACATGTATGATGGCTCATATCGAAGCTGATACATTTATACATGTCTGGTTAAATTTTCGGGGTGGCAAGTGAGATTACTTTTTTCGCAAATTGATGGACCCCGGAAGATGGTGAAAAATGTCAGTCTCCTCATGAAATAATCCCAAAATTCTGATCATAAAATTCAATGAAAAAATTGTCCTTTCTAATAATTTATTTCAGGTCAAATCTACATCTTTCTTTTCTCATCACACCAGCTCTATAAAACAGTTCTTATTGTTCATTTATGTCCATTTTTAAAATCACAGCATCCACAATTGTATGGCGGACTAATATTTTTTTTAATTACGTCATCTGAGTTCCTCATCTCAAGGTCTATTAGGGATCCTGACCCATATTGAAATTCATACTTCTGATTTTTCCAAATATTTTTATGTGATCTTCATCGGTATAACATTCTGAATAAATCTGTGTATTTTTGTCCATTTCTGAAAAAAAAATAAAGTTGTTTTAGCACTATAAGGCAATGACACTTTCGTCGCTATATTCATTTATTTTGAATACAATGTGTTTGTATAATTAATTTCTTCCAGAATACCTTCACTAGTCAAAACAAGGACAAAACTTCTGATTATAACCTTTAATTACAATACACAGACCCTGTTAAAGCATTCTATAAAATTTTCTTGTGCCTCAAAGTGCATTTTGACAGAGAAATTATGCAAAAATGAAGATTTTATAAAAAAACCAACACCAAAATAATTATTCTTACTAGTGGAAATCTGGTATTTAAAACTGTGGAAAGCACTCTTAACTACTTGGAAAGTCATCTTTATCATATAATTAGAGTGCAATATAGTGCAAATTTTCAAAACTTGTCCTTTCACATAATTCTATTTGAGAAAAAATGTTTTTAACATGTATTTCAGTGAAAACCTTTTATTAGTGAGAAATCCACATGAGGTTTTAAAGGAAACATTGTGACATCACATGTATTATGGCGTCATTAAATAACGACAGATCAAAATAGAGCTAAATATAGTTTGCAGTGTTACGTGAGAAACAGTTGCCGCAAGATTTAACTCGAAATATTGAGTAGAAACGATCTGTAACTAAGCCTTTTCATTTAATACCAAGACCATAGCAACAGTTTTCATATTTGCATATTTTTAACATACCGACTGTAATTTCAATTGCATAAATACCATAAATAAACAATTTAGAGCTTGCCTAATAAAGCAAAATGCTTACCAGTTATTCAGGACTTTTTAAAACCTCTAGTTTGCCATCTCAGGTTAAAAAGTAATGATATGTCTGGAACTGAAATAAGACAAAAAAATTACTCAGGCTGTGTTATCATTTGATTTAAATACATAAGTACTATTGAGAGAGAAAAATCTAATTCTTGAAAGTTTAATCACAAAGAAAGACAAATGCTTCTCCCTTGTGGCTTAGTCACCTTCATTTAAACCTTTTATTTTAGAAGCAATGGGTAGTAGCTAACTAGCTTAATAGTTGAATAGGTGCAGAAATATTGTTTTCAAAAAGGTTTGACCCTCCCCCTTTTTCACTGAGAAATGACAATATCTATTGTTTTGCTCAAGCGCATTAAAAATATTAGTTCATGATTTTCTTAAAACATGTACATGTTTTTTCTGTTTTTTTGCATATGATATCTACTGACCAGGGGTCAAATCATTGGATAAAAGCACATGCGATGATGTATCTCACTTTACTCGTATGAAGTGTGTTATCTCCCTTGATTATCAGGTATTCCTGTAGACCGAAGTGATAATTACATAACAAAGACTATATTGTGTCATGTTTACTTACAATTTAATAATATTTAAAAGTTGTTTCTTGCCTTTTTCAAATAGTAAACAAATTCCTTTCGGATCTCTCGGAAGTAAACAAAGTGATGATTGTGCCTAAAAAAAGTGTTCAGCCCCGTGCCAGTAATGCATTTTAAAAGCAAAGTTTCATTGAGTTTTTGCTGATCTTTATCAATAATATTTATCTTAAACCATTTATAATAACTAGGTATAAATAAAAAACTACTAACCATCATTTTCGGTGGTGTACAAGGTGAAATCATCCATAAATCAGCCTGAAAACTTCCGGAATTAAGCTTCTAATTTGGGTTTACATTTACAATTAATTCTCCATAGGCCGTAATGGTAACGTTTTCCTCCGTTGCTCAGTCCATATCGTTTACTTGAACATGTATGATGGCTCATATCGAAGCTGATACATTTATACATGTCTGGTTAAATTTTCGGGGTGGCAAGTGAGATTACTTTTTTCGCAAATTGATGGACCCCGGAAGATGGTGAAAAATGTCAGTCTCCTCATGAAATAATCCCAAAATTCTGATCATAAAATTCAATGAAAAAATTGTCCTTTCTAATAATTTATTTCAGGTCAAATCTACATCTTTCTTTTCTCATCACACCAGCTCTATAAAACAGTTCTTATTGTTCATTTATGTCCATTTTTAAAATCACAGCATCCACAATTGTATGGCGGACTAATATTTTTTTTAATTACGTCATCTGAGTTCCTCATCTCAAGGTCTATTAGGGATCCTGACCCATATTGAAATTCATACTTCTGATTTTTCCAAATATTTTTATGTGATCTTCATCGGTATAACATTCTGAATAAATCTGTGTATTTTTGTCCATTTCTGAAAAAAAAATAAAGTTGTTTTAGCACTATAAGGCAATGACACTTTCGTCGCTATATTCATTTATTTTGAATACAATGTGTTTGTATAATTAATTTCTTCCAGAATACCTTCACTAGTCAAAACAAGGACAAAACTTCTGATTATAACCTTTAATTACAATACACAGACCCTGTTAAAGCATTCTATAAAATTTTCTTGTGCCTCAAAGTGCATTTTGACAGAGAAATTATGCAAAAATGAAGATTTTATAAAAAAACCAACACCAAAATAATTATTCTTACTAGTGGAAATCTGGTATTTAAAACTGTGGAAAGCACTCTTAACTACTTGGAAAGTCATCTTTATCATATAATTAGAGTGCAATATAGTGCAAATTTTCAAAACTTGTCCTTTCACATAATTCTATTTGAGAAAAAATGTTTTTAACATGTATTTCAGTGAAAACCTTTTATTAGTGAGAAATCCACATGAGGTTTTAAAGGAAACATTGTGACATCACATGTATTATGGCGTCATTAAATAACGACAGATCAAAATAGAGCTAAATATAGTTTGCAGTGTTACGTGAGAAACAGTTGCCGCAAGATTTAACTCGAAATATTGAGTAGAAACGATCTGTAACTAAGCCTTTTCATTTAATACCAAGACCATAGCAACAGTTTTCATATTTGCATATTTTTAACATACCGACTGTAATTTCAATTGCATAAATACCATAAATAAACAATTTAGAGCTTGCCTAATAAAGCAAAATGCTTACCAGTTATTCAGGACTTTTTAAAACCTCTAGTTTGCCATCTCAGGTTAAAAAGTAATGATATGTCTGGAACTGAAATAAGACAAAAAAATTACTCAGGCTGTGTTATCATTTGATTTAAATACATAAGTACTATTGAGAGAGAAAAATCTAATTCTTGAAAGTTTAATCACAAAGAAAGACAAATGCTTCTCCCTTGTGGCTTAGTCACCTTCATTTAAACCTTTTATTTTAGAAGCAATGGGTAGTAGCTAACTAGCTTAATAGTTGAATAGGTGCAGAAATATTGTTTTCAAAAAGGTTTGACCCTCCCCCTTTTTCACTGAGAAATGACAATATCTATTGTTTTGCTCAAGCGCATTAAAAATATTAGTTCATGATTTTCTTAAAACATGTACATGTTTTTTCTGTTTTTTTGCATATGATATCTACTGACCAGGGGTCAAATCATTGGATAAAAGCACATGCGATGATGTATCTCACTTTACTCGTATGAAGTGTGTTATCTCCCTTGATTATCAGGTATTCCTGTAGACCGAAGTGATAATTACATAACAAAGACTATATTGTGTCATGTTTACTTACAATTTAATAATATTTAAAAGTTGTTTCTTGCCTTTTTCAAATAGTAAACAAATTCCTTTCGGATCTCTCGGAAGTAAACAAAGTGATGATTGTGCCTAAAAAAAGTGTTCAGCCCCGTGCCAGTAATGCATTTTAAAAGCAAAGTTTCATTGAGTTTTTGCTGATCTTTATCAATAATATTTATCTTAAACCATTTATAATAACTAGGTATAAATAAAAAACTACTAACCATCATTTTCGGTGGTGTACAAGGTGAAATCATCCATAAATCAGCCTGAAAACTTCCGGAATTAAGCTTCTAATTTGGGTTTACATTTACAATTAATTCTCCATAGGCCGTAATGGTAACGTTTTCCTCCGTTGCTCAGTCCATATCGTTTACTTGAACATGTATGATGGCTCATATCGAAGCTGATACATTTATACATGTCTGGTTAAATTTTCGGGGTGGCAAGTGAGATTACTTTTTTCGCAAATTGATGGACCCCGGAAGATGGTGAAAAATGTCAGTCTCCTCATGAAATAATCCCAAAATTCTGATCATAAAATTCAATGAAAAAATTGTCCTTTCTAATAATTTATTTCAGGTCAAATCTACATCTTTCTTTTCTCATCACACCAGCTCTATAAAACAGTTCTTATTGTTCATTTATGTCCATTTTTAAAATCACAGCATCCACAATTGTATGGCGGACTAATATTTTTTTTAATTACGTCATCTGAGTTCCTCATCTCAAGGTCTATTAGGGATCCTGACCCATATTGAAATTCATACTTCTGATTTTTCCAAATATTTTTATGTGATCTTCATCGGTATAACATTCTGAATAAATCTGTGTATTTTTGTCCATTTCTGAAAAAAAAATAAAGTTGTTTTAGCACTATAAGGCAATGACACTTTCGTCGCTATATTCATTTATTTTGAATACAATGTGTTTGTATAATTAATTTCTTCCAGAATACCTTCACTAGTCAAAACAAGGACAAAACTTCTGATTATAACCTTTAATTACAATACACAGACCCTGTTAAAGCATTCTATAAAATTTTCTTGTGCCTCAAAGTGCATTTTGACAGAGAAATTATGCAAAAATGAAGATTTTATAAAAAAACCAACACCAAAATAATTATTCTTACTAGTGGAAATCTGGTATTTAAAACTGTGGAAAGCACTCTTAACTACTTGGAAAGTCATCTTTATCATATAATTAGAGTGCAATATAGTGCAAATTTTCAAAACTTGTCCTTTCACATAATTCTATTTGAGAAAAAATGTTTTTAACATGTATTTCAGTGAAAACCTTTTATTAGTGAGAAATCCACATGAGGTTTTAAAGGAAACATTGTGACATCACATGTATTATGGCGTCATTAAATAACGACAGATCAAAATAGAGCTAAATATAGTTTGCAGTGTTACGTGAGAAACAGTTGCCGCAAGATTTAACTCGAAATATTGAGTAGAAACGATCTGTAACTAAGCCTTTTCATTTAATACCAAGACCATAGCAACAGTTTTCATATTTGCATATTTTTAACATACCGACTGTAATTTCAATTGCATAAATACCATAAATAAACAATTTAGAGCTTGCCTAATAAAGCAAAATGCTTACCAGTTATTCAGGACTTTTTAAAACCTCTAGTTTGCCATCTCAGGTTAAAAAGTAATGATATGTCTGGAACTGAAATAAGACAAAAAAATTACTCAGGCTGTGTTATCATTTGATTTAAATACATAAGTACTATTGAGAGAGAAAAATCTAATTCTTGAAAGTTTAATCACAAAGAAAGACAAATGCTTCTCCCTTGTGGCTTAGTCACCTTCATTTAAACCTTTTATTTTAGAAGCAATGGGTAGTAGCTAACTAGCTTAATAGTTGAATAGGTGCAGAAATATTGTTTTCAAAAAGGTTTGACCCTCCCCCTTTTTCACTGAGAAATGACAATATCTATTGTTTTGCTCAAGCGCATTAAAAATATTAGTTCATGATTTTCTTAAAACATGTACATGTTTTTTCTGTTTTTTTGCATATGATATCTACTGACCAGGGGTCAAATCATTGGATAAAAGCACATGCGATGATGTATCTCACTTTACTCGTATGAAGTGTGTTATCTCCCTTGATTATCAGGTATTCCTGTAGACCGAAGTGATAATTACATAACAAAGACTATATTGTGTCATGTTTACTTACAATTTAATAATATTTAAAAGTTGTTTCTTGCCTTTTTCAAATAGTAAACAAATTCCTTTCGGATCTCTCGGAAGTAAACAAAGTGATGATTGTGCCTAAAAAAAGTGTTCAGCCCCGTGCCAGTAATGCATTTTAAAAGCAAAGTTTCATTGAGTTTTTGCTGATCTTTATCAATAATATTTATCTTAAACCATTTATAATAACTAGGTATAAATAAAAAACTACTAACCATCATTTTCGGTGGTGTACAAGGTGAAATCATCCATAAATCAGCCTGAAAACTTCCGGAATTAAGCTTCTAATTTGGGTTTACATTTACAATTAATTCTCCATAGGCCGTAATGGTAACGTTTTCCTCCGTTGCTCAGTCCATATCGTTTACTTGAACATGTATGATGGCTCATATCGAAGCTGATACATTTATACATGTCTGGTTAAATTTTCGGGGTGGCAAGTGAGATTACTTTTTTCGCAAATTGATGGACCCCGGAAGATGGTGAAAAATGTCAGTCTCCTCATGAAATAATCCCAAAATTCTGATCATAAAATTCAATGAAAAAATTGTCCTTTCTAATAATTTATTTCAGGTCAAATCTACATCTTTCTTTTCTCATCACACCAGCTCTATAAAACAGTTCTTATTGTTCATTTATGTCCATTTTTAAAATCACAGCATCCACAATTGTATGGCGGACTAATATTTTTTTTAATTACGTCATCTGAGTTCCTCATCTCAAGGTCTATTAGGGATCCTGACCCATATTGAAATTCATACTTCTGATTTTTCCAAATATTTTTATGTGATCTTCATCGGTATAACATTCTGAATAAATCTGTGTATTTTTGTCCATTTCTGAAAAAAAAATAAAGTTGTTTTAGCACTATAAGGCAATGACACTTTCGTCGCTATATTCATTTATTTTGAATACAATGTGTTTGTATAATTAATTTCTTCCAGAATACCTTCACTAGTCAAAACAAGGACAAAACTTCTGATTATAACCTTTAATTACAATACACAGACCCTGTTAAAGCATTCTATAAAATTTTCTTGTGCCTCAAAGTGCATTTTGACAGAGAAATTATGCAAAAATGAAGATTTTATAAAAAAACCAACACCAAAATAATTATTCTTACTAGTGGAAATCTGGTATTTAAAACTGTGGAAAGCACTCTTAACTACTTGGAAAGTCATCTTTATCATATAATTAGAGTGCAATATAGTGCAAATTTTCAAAACTTGTCCTTTCACATAATTCTATTTGAGAAAAAATGTTTTTAACATGTATTTCAGTGAAAACCTTTTATTAGTGAGAAATCCACATGAGGTTTTAAAGGAAACATTGTGACATCACATGTATTATGGCGTCATTAAATAACGACAGATCAAAATAGAGCTAAATATAGTTTGCAGTGTTACGTGAGAAACAGTTGCCGCAAGATTTAACTCGAAATATTGAGTAGAAACGATCTGTAACTAAGCCTTTTCATTTAATACCAAGACCATAGCAACAGTTTTCATATTTGCATATTTTTAACATACCGACTGTAATTTCAATTGCATAAATACCATAAATAAACAATTTAGAGCTTGCCTAATAAAGCAAAATGCTTACCAGTTATTCAGGACTTTTTAAAACCTCTAGTTTGCCATCTCAGGTTAAAAAGTAATGATATGTCTGGAACTGAAATAAGACAAAAAAATTACTCAGGCTGTGTTATCATTTGATTTAAATACATAAGTACTATTGAGAGAGAAAAATCTAATTCTTGAAAGTTTAATCACAAAGAAAGACAAATGCTTCTCCCTTGTGGCTTAGTCACCTTCATTTAAACCTTTTATTTTAGAAGCAATGGGTAGTAGCTAACTAGCTTAATAGTTGAATAGGTGCAGAAATATTGTTTTCAAAAAGGTTTGACCCTCCCCCTTTTTCACTGAGAAATGACAATATCTATTGTTTTGCTCAAGCGCATTAAAAATATTAGTTCATGATTTTCTTAAAACATGTACATGTTTTTTCTGTTTTTTTGCATATGATATCTACTGACCAGGGGTCAAATCATTGGATAAAAGCACATGCGATGATGTATCTCACTTTACTCGTATGAAGTGTGTTATCTCCCTTGATTATCAGGTATTCCTGTAGACCGAAGTGATAATTACATAACAAAGACTATATTGTGTCATGTTTACTTACAATTTAATAATATTTAAAAGTTGTTTCTTGCCTTTTTCAAATAGTAAACAAATTCCTTTCGGATCTCTCGGAAGTAAACAAAGTGATGATTGTGCCTAAAAAAAGTGTTCAGCCCCGTGCCAGTAATGCATTTTAAAAGCAAAGTTTCATTGAGTTTTTGCTGATCTTTATCAATAATATTTATCTTAAACCATTTATAATAACTAGGTATAAATAAAAAACTACTAACCATCATTTTCGGTGGTGTACAAGGTGAAATCATCCATAAATCAGCCTGAAAACTTCCGGAATTAAGCTTCTAATTTGGGTTTACATTTACAATTAATTCTCCATAGGCCGTAATGGTAACGTTTTCCTCCGTTGCTCAGTCCATATCGTTTACTTGAACATGTATGATGGCTCATATCGAAGCTGATACATTTATACATGTCTGGTTAAATTTTCGGGGTGGCAAGTGAGATTACTTTTTTCGCAAATTGATGGACCCCGGAAGATGGTGAAAAATGTCAGTCTCCTCATGAAATAATCCCAAAATTCTGATCATAAAATTCAATGAAAAAATTGTCCTTTCTAATAATTTATTTCAGGTCAAATCTACATCTTTCTTTTCTCATCACACCAGCTCTATAAAACAGTTCTTATTGTTCATTTATGTCCATTTTTAAAATCACAGCATCCACAATTGTATGGCGGACTAATATTTTTTTTAATTACGTCATCTGAGTTCCTCATCTCAAGGTCTATTAGGGATCCTGACCCATATTGAAATTCATACTTCTGATTTTTCCAAATATTTTTATGTGATCTTCATCGGTATAACATTCTGAATAAATCTGTGTATTTTTGTCCATTTCTGAAAAAAAAATAAAGTTGTTTTAGCACTATAAGGCAATGACACTTTCGTCGCTATATTCATTTATTTTGAATACAATGTGTTTGTATAATTAATTTCTTCCAGAATACCTTCACTAGTCAAAACAAGGACAAAACTTCTGATTATAACCTTTAATTACAATACACAGACCCTGTTAAAGCATTCTATAAAATTTTCTTGTGCCTCAAAGTGCATTTTGACAGAGAAATTATGCAAAAATGAAGATTTTATAAAAAAACCAACACCAAAATAATTATTCTTACTAGTGGAAATCTGGTATTTAAAACTGTGGAAAGCACTCTTAACTACTTGGAAAGTCATCTTTATCATATAATTAGAGTGCAATATAGTGCAAATTTTCAAAACTTGTCCTTTCACATAATTCTATTTGAGAAAAAATGTTTTTAACATGTATTTCAGTGAAAACCTTTTATTAGTGAGAAATCCACATGAGGTTTTAAAGGAAACATTGTGACATCACATGTATTATGGCGTCATTAAATAACGACAGATCAAAATAGAGCTAAATATAGTTTGCAGTGTTACGTGAGAAACAGTTGCCGCAAGATTTAACTCGAAATATTGAGTAGAAACGATCTGTAACTAAGCCTTTTCATTTAATACCAAGACCATAGCAACAGTTTTCATATTTGCATATTTTTAACATACCGACTGTAATTTCAATTGCATAAATACCATAAATAAACAATTTAGAGCTTGCCTAATAAAGCAAAATGCTTACCAGTTATTCAGGACTTTTTAAAACCTCTAGTTTGCCATCTCAGGTTAAAAAGTAATGATATGTCTGGAACTGAAATAAGACAAAAAAATTACTCAGGCTGTGTTATCATTTGATTTAAATACATAAGTACTATTGAGAGAGAAAAATCTAATTCTTGAAAGTTTAATCACAAAGAAAGACAAATGCTTCTCCCTTGTGGCTTAGTCACCTTCATTTAAACCTTTTATTTTAGAAGCAATGGGTAGTAGCTAACTAGCTTAATAGTTGAATAGGTGCAGAAATATTGTTTTCAAAAAGGTTTGACCCTCCCCCTTTTTCACTGAGAAATGACAATATCTATTGTTTTGCTCAAGCGCATTAAAAATATTAGTTCATGATTTTCTTAAAACATGTACATGTTTTTTCTGTTTTTTTGCATATGATATCTACTGACCAGGGGTCAAATCATTGGATAAAAGCACATGCGATGATGTATCTCACTTTACTCGTATGAAGTGTGTTATCTCCCTTGATTATCAGGTATTCCTGTAGACCGAAGTGATAATTACATAACAAAGACTATATTGTGTCATGTTTACTTACAATTTAATAATATTTAAAAGTTGTTTCTTGCCTTTTTCAAATAGTAAACAAATTCCTTTCGGATCTCTCGGAAGTAAACAAAGTGATGATTGTGCCTAAAAAAAGTGTTCAGCCCCGTGCCAGTAATGCATTTTAAAAGCAAAGTTTCATTGAGTTTTTGCTGATCTTTATCAATAATATTTATCTTAAACCATTTATAATAACTAGGTATAAATAAAAAACTACTAACCATCATTTTCGGTGGTGTACAAGGTGAAATCATCCATAAATCAGCCTGAAAACTTCCGGAATTAAGCTTCTAATTTGGGTTTACATTTACAATTAATTCTCCATAGGCCGTAATGGTAACGTTTTCCTCCGTTGCTCAGTCCATATCGTTTACTTGAACATGTATGATGGCTCATATCGAAGCTGATACATTTATACATGTCTGGTTAAATTTTCGGGGTGGCAAGTGAGATTACTTTTTTCGCAAATTGATGGACCCCGGAAGATGGTGAAAAATGTCAGTCTCCTCATGAAATAATCCCAAAATTCTGATCATAAAATTCAATGAAAAAATTGTCCTTTCTAATAATTTATTTCAGGTCAAATCTACATCTTTCTTTTCTCATCACACCAGCTCTATAAAACAGTTCTTATTGTTCATTTATGTCCATTTTTAAAATCACAGCATCCACAATTGTATGGCGGACTAATATTTTTTTTAATTACGTCATCTGAGTTCCTCATCTCAAGGTCTATTAGGGATCCTGACCCATATTGAAATTCATACTTCTGATTTTTCCAAATATTTTTATGTGATCTTCATCGGTATAACATTCTGAATAAATCTGTGTATTTTTGTCCATTTCTGAAAAAAAAATAAAGTTGTTTTAGCACTATAAGGCAATGACACTTTCGTCGCTATATTCATTTATTTTGAATACAATGTGTTTGTATAATTAATTTCTTCCAGAATACCTTCACTAGTCAAAACAAGGACAAAACTTCTGATTATAACCTTTAATTACAATACACAGACCCTGTTAAAGCATTCTATAAAATTTTCTTGTGCCTCAAAGTGCATTTTGACAGAGAAATTATGCAAAAATGAAGATTTTATAAAAAAACCAACACCAAAATAATTATTCTTACTAGTGGAAATCTGGTATTTAAAACTGTGGAAAGCACTCTTAACTACTTGGAAAGTCATCTTTATCATATAATTAGAGTGCAATATAGTGCAAATTTTCAAAACTTGTCCTTTCACATAATTCTATTTGAGAAAAAATGTTTTTAACATGTATTTCAGTGAAAACCTTTTATTAGTGAGAAATCCACATGAGGTTTTAAAGGAAACATTGTGACATCACATGTATTATGGCGTCATTAAATAACGACAGATCAAAATAGAGCTAAATATAGTTTGCAGTGTTACGTGAGAAACAGTTGCCGCAAGATTTAACTCGAAATATTGAGTAGAAACGATCTGTAACTAAGCCTTTTCATTTAATACCAAGACCATAGCAACAGTTTTCATATTTGCATATTTTTAACATACCGACTGTAATTTCAATTGCATAAATACCATAAATAAACAATTTAGAGCTTGCCTAATAAAGCAAAATGCTTACCAGTTATTCAGGACTTTTTAAAACCTCTAGTTTGCCATCTCAGGTTAAAAAGTAATGATATGTCTGGAACTGAAATAAGACAAAAAAATTACTCAGGCTGTGTTATCATTTGATTTAAATACATAAGTACTATTGAGAGAGAAAAATCTAATTCTTGAAAGTTTAATCACAAAGAAAGACAAATGCTTCTCCCTTGTGGCTTAGTCACCTTCATTTAAACCTTTTATTTTAGAAGCAATGGGTAGTAGCTAACTAGCTTAATAGTTGAATAGGTGCAGAAATATTGTTTTCAAAAAGGTTTGACCCTCCCCCTTTTTCACTGAGAAATGACAATATCTATTGTTTTGCTCAAGCGCATTAAAAATATTAGTTCATGATTTTCTTAAAACATGTACATGTTTTTTCTGTTTTTTTGCATATGATATCTACTGACCAGGGGTCAAATCATTGGATAAAAGCACATGCGATGATGTATCTCACTTTACTCGTATGAAGTGTGTTATCTCCCTTGATTATCAGGTATTCCTGTAGACCGAAGTGATAATTACATAACAAAGACTATATTGTGTCATGTTTACTTACAATTTAATAATATTTAAAAGTTGTTTCTTGCCTTTTTCAAATAGTAAACAAATTCCTTTCGGATCTCTCGGAAGTAAACAAAGTGATGATTGTGCCTAAAAAAAGTGTTCAGCCCCGTGCCAGTAATGCATTTTAAAAGCAAAGTTTCATTGAGTTTTTGCTGATCTTTATCAATAATATTTATCTTAAACCATTTATAATAACTAGGTATAAATAAAAAACTACTAACCATCATTTTCGGTGGTGTACAAGGTGAAATCATCCATAAATCAGCCTGAAAACTTCCGGAATTAAGCTTCTAATTTGGGTTTACATTTACAATTAATTCTCCATAGGCCGTAATGGTAACGTTTTCCTCCGTTGCTCAGTCCATATCGTTTACTTGAACATGTATGATGGCTCATATCGAAGCTGATACATTTATACATGTCTGGTTAAATTTTCGGGGTGGCAAGTGAGATTACTTTTTTCGCAAATTGATGGACCCCGGAAGATGGTGAAAAATGTCAGTCTCCTCATGAAATAATCCCAAAATTCTGATCATAAAATTCAATGAAAAAATTGTCCTTTCTAATAATTTATTTCAGGTCAAATCTACATCTTTCTTTTCTCATCACACCAGCTCTATAAAACAGTTCTTATTGTTCATTTATGTCCATTTTTAAAATCACAGCATCCACAATTGTATGGCGGACTAATATTTTTTTTAATTACGTCATCTGAGTTCCTCATCTCAAGGTCTATTAGGGATCCTGACCCATATTGAAATTCATACTTCTGATTTTTCCAAATATTTTTATGTGATCTTCATCGGTATAACATTCTGAATAAATCTGTGTATTTTTGTCCATTTCTGAAAAAAAAATAAAGTTGTTTTAGCACTATAAGGCAATGACACTTTCGTCGCTATATTCATTTATTTTGAATACAATGTGTTTGTATAATTAATTTCTTCCAGAATACCTTCACTAGTCAAAACAAGGACAAAACTTCTGATTATAACCTTTAATTACAATACACAGACCCTGTTAAAGCATTCTATAAAATTTTCTTGTGCCTCAAAGTGCATTTTGACAGAGAAATTATGCAAAAATGAAGATTTTATAAAAAAACCAACACCAAAATAATTATTCTTACTAGTGGAAATCTGGTATTTAAAACTGTGGAAAGCACTCTTAACTACTTGGAAAGTCATCTTTATCATATAATTAGAGTGCAATATAGTGCAAATTTTCAAAACTTGTCCTTTCACATAATTCTATTTGAGAAAAAATGTTTTTAACATGTATTTCAGTGAAAACCTTTTATTAGTGAGAAATCCACATGAGGTTTTAAAGGAAACATTGTGACATCACATGTATTATGGCGTCATTAAATAACGACAGATCAAAATAGAGCTAAATATAGTTTGCAGTGTTACGTGAGAAACAGTTGCCGCAAGATTTAACTCGAAATATTGAGTAGAAACGATCTGTAACTAAGCCTTTTCATTTAATACCAAGACCATAGCAACAGTTTTCATATTTGCATATTTTTAACATACCGACTGTAATTTCAATTGCATAAATACCATAAATAAACAATTTAGAGCTTGCCTAATAAAGCAAAATGCTTACCAGTTATTCAGGACTTTTTAAAACCTCTAGTTTGCCATCTCAGGTTAAAAAGTAATGATATGTCTGGAACTGAAATAAGACAAAAAAATTACTCAGGCTGTGTTATCATTTGATTTAAATACATAAGTACTATTGAGAGAGAAAAATCTAATTCTTGAAAGTTTAATCACAAAGAAAGACAAATGCTTCTCCCTTGTGGCTTAGTCACCTTCATTTAAACCTTTTATTTTAGAAGCAATGGGTAGTAGCTAACTAGCTTAATAGTTGAATAGGTGCAGAAATATTGTTTTCAAAAAGGTTTGACCCTCCCCCTTTTTCACTGAGAAATGACAATATCTATTGTTTTGCTCAAGCGCATTAAAAATATTAGTTCATGATTTTCTTAAAACATGTACATGTTTTTTCTGTTTTTTTGCATATGATATCTACTGACCAGGGGTCAAATCATTGGATAAAAGCACATGCGATGATGTATCTCACTTTACTCGTATGAAGTGTGTTATCTCCCTTGATTATCAGGTATTCCTGTAGACCGAAGTGATAATTACATAACAAAGACTATATTGTGTCATGTTTACTTACAATTTAATAATATTTAAAAGTTGTTTCTTGCCTTTTTCAAATAGTAAACAAATTCCTTTCGGATCTCTCGGAAGTAAACAAAGTGATGATTGTGCCTAAAAAAAGTGTTCAGCCCCGTGCCAGTAATGCATTTTAAAAGCAAAGTTTCATTGAGTTTTTGCTGATCTTTATCAATAATATTTATCTTAAACCATTTATAATAACTAGGTATAAATAAAAAACTACTAACCATCATTTTCGGTGGTGTACAAGGTGAAATCATCCATAAATCAGCCTGAAAACTTCCGGAATTAAGCTTCTAATTTGGGTTTACATTTACAATTAATTCTCCATAGGCCGTAATGGTAACGTTTTCCTCCGTTGCTCAGTCCATATCGTTTACTTGAACATGTATGATGGCTCATATCGAAGCTGATACATTTATACATGTCTGGTTAAATTTTCGGGGTGGCAAGTGAGATTACTTTTTTCGCAAATTGATGGACCCCGGAAGATGGTGAAAAATGTCAGTCTCCTCATGAAATAATCCCAAAATTCTGATCATAAAATTCAATGAAAAAATTGTCCTTTCTAATAATTTATTTCAGGTCAAATCTACATCTTTCTTTTCTCATCACACCAGCTCTATAAAACAGTTCTTATTGTTCATTTATGTCCATTTTTAAAATCACAGCATCCACAATTGTATGGCGGACTAATATTTTTTTTAATTACGTCATCTGAGTTCCTCATCTCAAGGTCTATTAGGGATCCTGACCCATATTGAAATTCATACTTCTGATTTTTCCAAATATTTTTATGTGATCTTCATCGGTATAACATTCTGAATAAATCTGTGTATTTTTGTCCATTTCTGAAAAAAAAATAAAGTTGTTTTAGCACTATAAGGCAATGACACTTTCGTCGCTATATTCATTTATTTTGAATACAATGTGTTTGTATAATTAATTTCTTCCAGAATACCTTCACTAGTCAAAACAAGGACAAAACTTCTGATTATAACCTTTAATTACAATACACAGACCCTGTTAAAGCATTCTATAAAATTTTCTTGTGCCTCAAAGTGCATTTTGACAGAGAAATTATGCAAAAATGAAGATTTTATAAAAAAACCAACACCAAAATAATTATTCTTACTAGTGGAAATCTGGTATTTAAAACTGTGGAAAGCACTCTTAACTACTTGGAAAGTCATCTTTATCATATAATTAGAGTGCAATATAGTGCAAATTTTCAAAACTTGTCCTTTCACATAATTCTATTTGAGAAAAAATGTTTTTAACATGTATTTCAGTGAAAACCTTTTATTAGTGAGAAATCCACATGAGGTTTTAAAGGAAACATTGTGACATCACATGTATTATGGCGTCATTAAATAACGACAGATCAAAATAGAGCTAAATATAGTTTGCAGTGTTACGTGAGAAACAGTTGCCGCAAGATTTAACTCGAAATATTGAGTAGAAACGATCTGTAACTAAGCCTTTTCATTTAATACCAAGACCATAGCAACAGTTTTCATATTTGCATATTTTTAACATACCGACTGTAATTTCAATTGCATAAATACCATAAATAAACAATTTAGAGCTTGCCTAATAAAGCAAAATGCTTACCAGTTATTCAGGACTTTTTAAAACCTCTAGTTTGCCATCTCAGGTTAAAAAGTAATGATATGTCTGGAACTGAAATAAGACAAAAAAATTACTCAGGCTGTGTTATCATTTGATTTAAATACATAAGTACTATTGAGAGAGAAAAATCTAATTCTTGAAAGTTTAATCACAAAGAAAGACAAATGCTTCTCCCTTGTGGCTTAGTCACCTTCATTTAAACCTTTTATTTTAGAAGCAATGGGTAGTAGCTAACTAGCTTAATAGTTGAATAGGTGCAGAAATATTGTTTTCAAAAAGGTTTGACCCTCCCCCTTTTTCACTGAGAAATGACAATATCTATTGTTTTGCTCAAGCGCATTAAAAATATTAGTTCATGATTTTCTTAAAACATGTACATGTTTTTTCTGTTTTTTTGCATATGATATCTACTGACCAGGGGTCAAATCATTGGATAAAAGCACATGCGATGATGTATCTCACTTTACTCGTATGAAGTGTGTTATCTCCCTTGATTATCAGGTATTCCTGTAGACCGAAGTGATAATTACATAACAAAGACTATATTGTGTCATGTTTACTTACAATTTAATAATATTTAAAAGTTGTTTCTTGCCTTTTTCAAATAGTAAACAAATTCCTTTCGGATCTCTCGGAAGTAAACAAAGTGATGATTGTGCCTAAAAAAAGTGTTCAGCCCCGTGCCAGTAATGCATTTTAAAAGCAAAGTTTCATTGAGTTTTTGCTGATCTTTATCAATAATATTTATCTTAAACCATTTATAATAACTAGGTATAAATAAAAAAACTACTAACCATCATTTTCGGTGGTGTACAAGGTGAAATCATCCATAAATCAGCCTGAAAACTTCCGGAATTAAGCTTCTAATTTGGGTTTACATTTACAATTAATTCTCCATAGGCCGTAATGGTAACGTTTTCCTCCGTTGCTCAGTCCATATCGTTTACTTGAACATGTATGATGGCTCATATCGAAGCTGATACATTTATACATGTCTGGTTAAATTTTCGGGGTGGCAAGTGAGATTACTTTTTTCGCAAATTGATGGACCCCGGAAGATGGTGAAAAATGTCAGTCTCCTCATGAAATAATCCCAAAATTCTGATCATAAAATTCAATGAAAAAATTGTCCTTTCTAATAATTTATTTCAGGTCAAATCTACATCTTTCTTTTCTCATCACACCAGCTCTATAAAACAGTTCTTATTGTTCATTTATGTCCATTTTTAAAATCACAGCATCCACAATTGTATGGCGGACTAATATTTTTTTTAATTACGTCATCTGAGTTCCTCATCTCAAGGTCTATTAGGGATCCTGACCCATATTGAAATTCATACTTCTGATTTTTCCAAATATTTTTATGTGATCTTCATCGGTATAACATTCTGAATAAATCTGTGTATTTTTGTCCATTTCTGAAAAAAAAATAAAGTTGTTTTAGCACTATAAGGCAATGACACTTTCGTCGCTATATTCATTTATTTTGAATACAATGTGTTTGTATAATTAATTTCTTCCAGAATACCTTCACTAGTCAAAACAAGGACAAAACTTCTGATTATAACCTTTAATTACAATACACAGACCCTGTTAAAGCATTCTATAAAATTTTCTTGTGCCTCAAAGTGCATTTTGACAGAGAAATTATGCAAAAATGAAGATTTTATAAAAAAACCAACACCAAAATAATTATTCTTACTAGTGGAAATCTGGTATTTAAAACTGTGGAAAGCACTCTTAACTACTTGGAAAGTCATCTTTATCATATAATTAGAGTGCAATATAGTGCAAATTTTCAAAACTTGTCCTTTCACATAATTCTATTTGAGAAAAAATGTTTTTAACATGTATTTCAGTGAAAACCTTTTATTAGTGAGAAATCCACATGAGGTTTTAAAGGAAACATTGTGACATCACATGTATTATGGCGTCATTAAATAACGACAGATCAAAATAGAGCTAAATATAGTTTGCAGTGTTACGTGAGAAACAGTTGCCGCAAGATTTAACTCGAAATATTGAGTAGAAACGATCTGTAACTAAGCCTTTTCATTTAATACCAAGACCATAGCAACAGTTTTCATATTTGCATATTTTTAACATACCGACTGTAATTTCAATTGCATAAATACCATAAATAAACAATTTAGAGCTTGCCTAATAAAGCAAAATGCTTACCAGTTATTCAGGACTTTTTAAAACCTCTAGTTTGCCATCTCAGGTTAAAAAGTAATGATATGTCTGGAACTGAAATAAGACAAAAAAATTACTCAGGCTGTGTTATCATTTGATTTAAATACATAAGTACTATTGAGAGAGAAAAATCTAATTCTTGAAAGTTTAATCACAAAGAAAGACAAATGCTTCTCCCTTGTGGCTTAGTCACCTTCATTTAAACCTTTTATTTTAGAAGCAATGGGTAGTAGCTAACTAGCTTAATAGTTGAATAGGTGCAGAAATATTGTTTTCAAAAAGGTTTGACCCTCCCCCTTTTTCACTGAGAAATGACAATATCTATTGTTTTGCTCAAGCGCATTAAAAATATTAGTTCATGATTTTCTTAAAACATGTACATGTTTTTTCTGTTTTTTTGCATATGATATCTACTGACCAGGGGTCAAATCATTGGATAAAAGCACATGCGATGATGTATCTCACTTTACTCGTATGAAGTGTGTTATCTCCCTTGATTATCAGGTATTCCTGTAGACCGAAGTGATAATTACATAACAAAGACTATATTGTGTCATGTTTACTTACAATTTAATAATATTTAAAAGTTGTTTCTTGCCTTTTTCAAATAGTAAACAAATTCCTTTCGGATCTCTCGGAAGTAAACAAAGTGATGATTGTGCCTAAAAAAAGTGTTCAGCCCCGTGCCAGTAATGCATTTTAAAAGCAAAGTTTCATTGAGTTTTTGCTGATCTTTATCAATAATATTTATCTTAAACCATTTATAATAACTAGGTATAAATAAAAAACTACTAACCATCATTTTCGGTGGTGTACAAGGTGAAATCATCCATAAATCAGCCTGAAAACTTCCGGAATTAAGCTTCTAATTTGGGTTTACATTTACAATTAATTCTCCATAGGCCGTAATGGTAACGTTTTCCTCCGTTGCTCAGTCCATATCGTTTACTTGAACATGTATGATGGCTCATATCGAAGCTGATACATTTATACATGTCTGGTTAAATTTTCGGGGTGGCAAGTGAGATTACTTTTTTCGCAAATTGATGGACCCCGGAAGATGGTGAAAAATGTCAGTCTCCTCATGAAATAATCCCAAAATTCTGATCATAAAATTCAATGAAAAAATTGTCCTTTCTAATAATTTATTTCAGGTCAAATCTACATCTTTCTTTTCTCATCACACCAGCTCTATAAAACAGTTCTTATTGTTCATTTATGTCCATTTTTAAAATCACAGCATCCACAATTGTATGGCGGACTAATATTTTTTTTAATTACGTCATCTGAGTTCCTCATCTCAAGGTCTATTAGGGATCCTGACCCATATTGAAATTCATACTTCTGATTTTTCCAAATATTTTTATGTGATCTTCATCGGTATAACATTCTGAATAAATCTGTGTATTTTTGTCCATTTCTGAAAAAAAAATAAAGTTGTTTTAGCACTATAAGGCAATGACACTTTCGTCGCTATATTCATTTATTTTGAATACAATGTGTTTGTATAATTAATTTCTTCCAGAATACCTTCACTAGTCAAAACAAGGACAAAACTTCTGATTATAACCTTTAATTACAATACACAGACCCTGTTAAAGCATTCTATAAAATTTTCTTGTGCCTCAAAGTGCATTTTGACAGAGAAATTATGCAAAAATGAAGATTTTATAAAAAAACCAACACCAAAATAATTATTCTTACTAGTGGAAATCTGGTATTTAAAACTGTGGAAAGCACTCTTAACTACTTGGAAAGTCATCTTTATCATATAATTAGAGTGCAATATAGTGCAAATTTTCAAAACTTGTCCTTTCACATAATTCTATTTGAGAAAAAATGTTTTTAACATGTATTTCAGTGAAAACCTTTTATTAGTGAGAAATCCACATGAGGTTTTAAAGGAAACATTGTGACATCACATGTATTATGGCGTCATTAAATAACGACAGATCAAAATAGAGCTAAATATAGTTTGCAGTGTTACGTGAGAAACAGTTGCCGCAAGATTTAACTCGAAATATTGAGTAGAAACGATCTGTAACTAAGCCTTTTCATTTAATACCAAGACCATAGCAACAGTTTTCATATTTGCATATTTTTAACATACCGACTGTAATTTCAATTGCATAAATACCATAAATAAACAATTTAGAGCTTGCCTAATAAAGCAAAATGCTTACCAGTTATTCAGGACTTTTTAAAACCTCTAGTTTGCCATCTCAGGTTAAAAAGTAATGATATGTCTGGAACTGAAATAAGACAAAAAAATTACTCAGGCTGTGTTATCATTTGATTTAAATACATAAGTACTATTGAGAGAGAAAAATCTAATTCTTGAAAGTTTAATCACAAAGAAAGACAAATGCTTCTCCCTTGTGGCTTAGTCACCTTCATTTAAACCTTTTATTTTAGAAGCAATGGGTAGTAGCTAACTAGCTTAATAGTTGAATAGGTGCAGAAATATTGTTTTCAAAAAGGTTTGACCCTCCCCCTTTTTCACTGAGAAATGACAATATCTATTGTTTTGCTCAAGCGCATTAAAAATATTAGTTCATGATTTTCTTAAAACATGTACATGTTTTTTCTGTTTTTTTGCATATGATATCTACTGACCAGGGGTCAAATCATTGGATAAAAGCACATGCGATGATGTATCTCACTTTACTCGTATGAAGTGTGTTATCTCCCTTGATTATCAGGTATTCCTGTAGACCGAAGTGATAATTACATAACAAAGACTATATTGTGTCATGTTTACTTACAATTTAATAATATTTAAAAGTTGTTTCTTGCCTTTTTCAAATAGTAAACAAATTCCTTTCGGATCTCTCGGAAGTAAACAAAGTGATGATTGTGCCTAAAAAAAGTGTTCAGCCCCGTGCCAGTAATGCATTTTAAAAGCAAAGTTTCATTGAGTTTTTGCTGATCTTTATCAATAATATTTATCTTAAACCATTTATAATAACTAGGTATAAATAAAAAACTACTAACCATCATTTTCGGTGGTGTACAAGGTGAAATCATCCATAAATCAGCCTGAAAACTTCCGGAATTAAGCTTCTAATTTGGGTTTACATTTACAATTAATTCTCCATAGGCCGTAATGGTAACGTTTTCCTCCGTTGCTCAGTCCATATCGTTTACTTGAACATGTATGATGGCTCATATCGAAGCTGATACATTTATACATGTCTGGTTAAATTTTCGGGGTGGCAAGTGAGATTACTTTTTTCGCAAATTGATGGACCCCGGAAGATGGTGAAAAATGTCAGTCTCCTCATGAAATAATCCCAAAATTCTGATCATAAAATTCAATGAAAAAATTGTCCTTTCTAATAATTTATTTCAGGTCAAATCTACATCTTTCTTTTCTCATCACACCAGCTCTATAAAACAGTTCTTATTGTTCATTTATGTCCATTTTTAAAATCACAGCATCCACAATTGTATGGCGGACTAATATTTTTTTTAATTACGTCATCTGAGTTCCTCATCTCAAGGTCTATTAGGGATCCTGACCCATATTGAAATTCATACTTCTGATTTTTCCAAATATTTTTATGTGATCTTCATCGGTATAACATTCTGAATAAATCTGTGTATTTTTGTCCATTTCTGAAAAAAAAATAAAGTTGTTTTAGCACTATAAGGCAATGACACTTTCGTCGCTATATTCATTTATTTTGAATACAATGTGTTTGTATAATTAATTTCTTCCAGAATACCTTCACTAGTCAAAACAAGGACAAAACTTCTGATTATAACCTTTAATTACAATACACAGACCCTGTTAAAGCATTCTATAAAATTTTCTTGTGCCTCAAAGTGCATTTTGACAGAGAAATTATGCAAAAATGAAGATTTTATAAAAAAACCAACACCAAAATAATTATTCTTACTAGTGGAAATCTGGTATTTAAAACTGTGGAAAGCACTCTTAACTACTTGGAAAGTCATCTTTATCATATAATTAGAGTGCAATATAGTGCAAATTTTCAAAACTTGTCCTTTCACATAATTCTATTTGAGAAAAAATGTTTTTAACATGTATTTCAGTGAAAACCTTTTATTAGTGAGAAATCCACATGAGGTTTTAAAGGAAACATTGTGACATCACATGTATTATGGCGTCATTAAATAACGACAGATCAAAATAGAGCTAAATATAGTTTGCAGTGTTACGTGAGAAACAGTTGCCGCAAGATTTAACTCGAAATATTGAGTAGAAACGATCTGTAACTAAGCCTTTTCATTTAATACCAAGACCATAGCAACAGTTTTCATATTTGCATATTTTTAACATACCGACTGTAATTTCAATTGCATAAATACCATAAATAAACAATTTAGAGCTTGCCTAATAAAGCAAAATGCTTACCAGTTATTCAGGACTTTTTAAAACCTCTAGTTTGCCATCTCAGGTTAAAAAGTAATGATATGTCTGGAACTGAAATAAGACAAAAAAATTACTCAGGCTGTGTTATCATTTGATTTAAATACATAAGTACTATTGAGAGAGAAAAATCTAATTCTTGAAAGTTTAATCACAAAGAAAGACAAATGCTTCTCCCTTGTGGCTTAGTCACCTTCATTTAAACCTTTTATTTTAGAAGCAATGGGTAGTAGCTAACTAGCTTAATAGTTGAATAGGTGCAGAAATATTGTTTTCAAAAAGGTTTGACCCTCCCCCTTTTTCACTGAGAAATGACAATATCTATTGTTTTGCTCAAGCGCATTAAAAATATTAGTTCATGATTTTCTTAAAACATGTACATGTTTTTTCTGTTTTTTTGCATATGATATCTACTGACCAGGGGTCAAATCATTGGATAAAAGCACATGCGATGATGTATCTCACTTTACTCGTATGAAGTGTGTTATCTCCCTTGATTATCAGGTATTCCTGTAGACCGAAGTGATAATTACATAACAAAGACTATATTGTGTCATGTTTACTTACAATTTAATAATATTTAAAAGTTGTTTCTTGCCTTTTTCAAATAGTAAACAAATTCCTTTCGGATCTCTCGGAAGTAAACAAAGTGATGATTGTGCCTAAAAAAAGTGTTCAGCCCCGTGCCAGTAATGCATTTTAAAAGCAAAGTTTCATTGAGTTTTTGCTGATCTTTATCAATAATATTTATCTTAAACCATTTATAATAACTAGGTATAAATAAAAAACTACTAACCATCATTTTCGGTGGTGTACAAGGTGAAATCATCCATAAATCAGCCTGAAAACTTCCGGAATTAAGCTTCTAATTTGGGTTTACATTTACAATTAATTCTCCATAGGCCGTAATGGTAACGTTTTCCTCCGTTGCTCAGTCCATATCGTTTACTTGAACATGTATGATGGCTCATATCGAAGCTGATACATTTATACATGTCTGGTTAAATTTTCGGGGTGGCAAGTGAGATTACTTTTTTCGCAAATTGATGGACCCCGGAAGATGGTGAAAAATGTCAGTCTCCTCATGAAATAATCCCAAAATTCTGATCATAAAATTCAATGAAAAAATTGTCCTTTCTAATAATTTATTTCAGGTCAAATCTACATCTTTCTTTTCTCATCACACCAGCTCTATAAAACAGTTCTTATTGTTCATTTATGTCCATTTTTAAAATCACAGCATCCACAATTGTATGGCGGACTAATATTTTTTTTAATTACGTCATCTGAGTTCCTCATCTCAAGGTCTATTAGGGATCCTGACCCATATGACCGTTTTGGAAGCCTTGCTACAGACCTACAGACAAGACGGAAGGGGTTCAGACCACCACTGCGCAGACTCCCCAGCTCAAAAGTTAAGTAGACCTTAATGTTAGTGGACCCTTTTTCCAAAATTGTCGTATTAATGTGGAACTAATGTGCACTTTGTTTTTTTCTTGCAGATACAGACCTACAGACAAGATGGAAGGGGTCCAGACCGCCACTGCGCAGACTCCCCAGCTCAAAAGTTAAGTAGACCTTAATGTTAGTGGACCCTTTTTCCAAAATTGTCGTATTAATGTGGAACTAATGTGCACTTTGTTTTTTTCTTGAAGATACAGACCTACAGACCTACAGACAAGACGGAAGGGGTCCAGACCGCCACTGCGCAGACTCCCCAGCTCAAAAGTTAAGTAGACCTTAATGTTAGTGGACCCTTTTTCCAAAATTGATGATTAATGTGGAACTAATGTGCACTTTGTTTTTTTCTTGCAGATACAGACCTACAGCCCTACAGACAAGACGGAAGGGGTCCAGACCGCCACTGCGCAGACTCCCCAGCTCAAAAGTTAAGTAGACCTTAATGTTAGTGGACCCTTTTTCCAAAATTGTCGTATTAATGTGGAACTAATGTGCACTTTGTTTTTTTCTTGCAGATACAGACCTACAGCCCTACAGACAAGACGGAAGGGGTCCATACCGCCACTGCGCAGACTCCCCAGCTCAAAAGTTAAGTAGACCTTAATGTTAGTGGACCCTTTTTCCAAAATTGTCGTAATTATGTGGAACTAATGTGCACTTTGTTTTTTTCTTGCAGATACAGACCTACAGACCTACAGACAAGACGGAAGGGGTCCAGACCGCCACTGCGCAGACTCCCCAGCTCAAAAGTTAAGTAGACCTTAATGTTAGTGGACCCTTTTTCCAAAATTGTCGTATTAATGTGGAACTAATGTGCACTTTGTTTTTTTCTTGCAGATACAGACCTACAGCCCTACAGACAAGACGGAAGGGGTCCATACCGCCACTGCGCAGACTCCCCAGCTCAAAAGTTAAGTAGACCTTAATGTTAGTGGACCCTTTTTCCAAAATTGTCGTATTAATGTGGAACTAATGTGCACTTTGTTTTTTTCTTGCAGATACAGACCTACAGACAAGATGGAAGGGGTCCAGACCGCCACTGCGCAGACTCCCCAGCTCAAAAGTTAAGTAGACCTTAATGTTAGTGGACCCTTTTTCCAAAATTGTCGTATTAATGTGGAACTAATGTGCACTTTGTTTTTTTCTTGCAGATACAGACCTACAGACCTACAGACAAGACGGAAGGGGTCCAGACCGCCACTGCGCAGACTCCCCAGCTCAAAAGTTAAGTAGACCTTAATGTTAGTGGACCCTTTTTCCAAAATTGATGATTAATGTGGAACTAATGTGCACTTTGTTTTTTTCTTGCAGATACAGACCTACAGCCCTACAGACAAGACGGAAGGGGTCCAGACCGCCACTGCGCAGACTCCCCAGCTCAAAAGTTAAGTAGACCTTAATGTTAGTGGACCCTTTTTCCAAAATTGTCGTATTAATGTGGAACTAATGTGCACTTTGTTTTTTTCTTGCAGATACAGACCTACAGCCCTACAGACAAGACGGAAGGGGTCCATACCGCCACTGCGCAGACTCCCCAGCTCAAAAGTTAAGTAGACCTTAATGTTAGTGGACCCTTTTTCCAAAATTGTCGTAATTATGTGGAACTAATGTGCACTTTGTTTTTTTCTTGCAGATACAGACCTACAGACCTACAGACAAGACGGAAGGGGTCCAGACCGCCACTGCGCAGACTCCCCAGCTCAAAAGTTAAGTAGACCTTAATGTTAGTGGACCCTTTTTCCAAAATTGTCGTATTAATGTGGAACTAATGTGCACTTTGTTTTTTTCTTGCAGATACAGACCTACAGACCTACAGACAAGACGGAAGGGGTCCAGACCGCCACTGCGCAGACTCCCCAGCTCAAAAGTTAAGTAGACCTTAATGTTAGTGGACCCTTTTTCCAAAATTGTCGTATTAATGTGGAACTAATGTGCACTTTGTTTTTTTCTTGCAGATACAGACCTACAGACAAGATGGAAGGGGTCCAGACCGCCACTGCGCAGACTCCCCAGCTCAAAAGTTAAGTAGACCTTAATGTTAGTGGACCCTTTTTCCAAAATTGTCGTATTAATGTGGAACTAATGTGCACTTTGTTTTTTTCTTGAAGATACAGACCTACAGACCTACAGACAAGACGGAAGGGGTCCAGACCGCCACTGCGCAGACTCCCCAGCTCAAAAGTTAAGTAGACCTTAATGTTAGTGGACCCTTTTTCCAAAATTGATGATTAATGTGGAACTAATGTGCACTTTGTTTTTTTCTTGCAGATACAGACCTACAGCCCTACAGACAAGACGGAAGGGGTCCAGACCGCCACTGCGCAGACTCCCCAGCTCAAAAGTTAAGTAGACCTTAATGTTAGTGGACCCTTTTTCCAAAATTGTCGTATTAATGTGGAACTAATGTGCACTTTGTTTTTTTCTTGCAGATACAGACCTACAGCCCTACAGACAAGACGGAAGGGGTCCATACCGCCACTGCGCAGACTCCCCAGCTCAAAAGTTAAGTAGACCTTAATGTTAGTGGACCCTTTTTCCAAAATTGTCGTAATTATGTGGAACTAATGTGCACTTTGTTTTTTTCTTGCAGATACAGACCTACAGACCTACAGACAAGACGGAAGGGGTCCAGACCGCCACTGCGCAGACTCCCCAGCTCAAAAGTTAAGTAGACCTTAATGTTAGTGGACCCTTTTTCCAAAATTGTCGTATTAATGTGGAACTAATGTGCACTTTGTTTTTTTCTTGCAGATACAGACCTACAGACCTACAGACAAGACGGAAGGGGTCCAGACCGCCACTGCGCAGACTCCCCAGCTCAAAAGTTAAGTAGACCTTAATGTTAGTGGACCCTTTTTCCAAAATTGTCGTATTAATGTGGAACTAATGTGCACTTTGTTTTTTTCTTGCAGATACAGACCTACAGACAAGATGGAAGGGGTCCAGACCGCCACTGCGCAGACTCCCCAGCTCAAAAGTTAAGTAGACCTTAATGTTAGTGGACCCTTTTTCCAAAATTGTCGTATTAATGTGGAACTAATGTGCACTTTGTTTTTTTCTTGCAGATACAGACCTACAGACCTACAGACAAGACGGAAGGGGTCCAGACCGCCACTGCGCAGACTCCCCAGCTCAAAAGTTAAGTAGACCTTAATGTTAGTGGACCCTTTTTCCAAAATTGATGATTAATGTGGAACTAATGTGCACTTTGTTTTTTTCTTGCAGATACAGACCTACAGCCCTACAGACAAGACGGAAGGGGTCCAGACCGCCACTGCGCAGACTCCCCAGCTCAAAAGTTAAGTAGACCTTAATGTTAGTGGACCCTTTTTCCAAAATTGTCGTATTAATGTGGAACTAATGTGCACTTTGTTTTTTTCTTGCAGATACAGACCTACAGCCCTACAGACAAGACGGAAGGGGTCCATACCGCCACTGCGCAGACTCCCCAGCTCAAAAGTTAAGTAGACCTTAATGTTAGTGGACCCTTTTTCCAAAATTGTCGTATTAATGTGGAACTAATGTGCACTTTGTTTTTTTCTTGCAGATACAGACCTACAGACAAGATGGAAGGGGTCCAGACCGCCACTGCGCAGACTCCCCAGCTCAAAAGTTAAGTAGACCTTAATGTTAGTGGACCCTTTTTCCAAAATTGTCGTATTAATGTGGAACTAATGTGCACTTTGTTTTTTTCTTGCAGATACAGACCTACAGACCTACAGACAAGACGGAAGGGGTCCAGACCGCCACTGCGCAGACTCCCCAGCTCAAAAGTTAAGTAGACCTTAATGTTAGTGGACCCTTTTCCAAAATTGATGATTAATGTGGAACTAATGTGCACTTTGTTTTTTTCTTGCAGATACAGACCTACAGCCCTACAGACAAGACGGAAGGGGTCCAGACCGCCACTGCGCAGACTCCCCAGCTCAAAAGTTAAGTAGACCTTAATGTTAGTGGACCCTTTTTCCAAAATTGTCGTATTAATGTGGAACTAATGTGCACTTTGTTTTTTTCTTGCAGATACAGACCTACAGACAAGATGGAAGGGGTCCAGACCGCCACTGCGCAGACTCCCCAGCTCAAAAGTTAAGTAGACCTTAATGTTAGTGGACCCTTTTTCCAAAATTGTCGTATTAATGTGGAACTAATGTGCACTTTGTTTTTTTCTTGCAGATACAGACCTACAGACCTACAGACAAGACGGAAGGGGTCCAGACCGCCACTGCGCAGACTCCCCAGCTCAAAAGTTAAGTAGACCTTAATGTTAGTGGACCCTTTTTCCAAAATTGATGATTAATGTGGAACTAATGTGCACTTTGTTTTTTTCTTGCAGATACAGACCTACAGCCCTACAGACAAGACGGAAGGGGTCCAGACCGCCACTGCGCAGACTCCCCAGCTCAAAAGTTAAGTAGACCTTAATGTTAGTGGACCCTTTTTCCAAAATTGTCGTATTAATGTGGAACTAATGTGCACTTTGTTTTTTTCTTGCAGATACAGACCTACAGCCCTACAGACAAGACGGAAGGGGTCCATACCGCCACTGCGCAGACTCCCCAGCTCAAAAGTTAAGTAGACCTTAATGTTAGTGGACCCTTTTTCCAAAATTGTCGTAATTATGTGGAACTAATGTGCACTTTGTTTTTTTCTTGCAGATACAGACCTACAGACCTACAGACAAGACGGAAGGGGTCCAGACCGCCACTGCGCAGACTCCCCAGCTCAAAAGTTAAGTAGACCTTAATGTTAGTGGACCCTTTTTCCAAAATTGTCGTATTAATGTGGAACTAATGTGCACTTTGTTTTTTTCTTGCAGATACAGACCTACAGACCTACAGACAAGACGGAAGGGGTCCAGACCGCCACTGCGCAGACTCCCCAGCTCAAAAGTTAAGTAGACCTTAATGTTAGTGGACCCTTTTTCCAAAATTGTCGTATTAATGTGGAACTAATGTGCACTTTGTTTTTTTCTTGCAGATACAGACCTACAGACAAGATGGAAGGGGTCCAGACCGCCACTGCGCAGACTCCCCAGCTCAAAAGTTAAGTAGACCTTAATGTTAGTGGACCCTTTTTCCAAAATTGTCGTATTAATGTGGAACTAATGTGCACTTTGTTTTTTTCTTGCAGATACAGACCTACAGACCTACAGACAAGACGGAAGGGGTCCAGACCACCACTGCGCAGACTCCCCAGCTCAAAAGTTAAGTAGACCTTAATGTTAGTGGACCCTTTTTCCAAAATTGATGATTAATGTGGAACTAATGTGCACTTTGTTTTTTTCTTGCAGATAAAGACCTACAGCCCTACAGACAAGACGGAAGGGGTCCAGACCGCCACTGCGCAGACTCCCCAGCTCAAAAGTTAAGTAGACCTTAATGTTAGTGGACCCTTTTTCCAAAATTGTCGTATTAATGTGGAACTAATGTGCACTTTGTTTTTTTCTTGCAGATACAGACCTACAGCCCTACAGACAAGACGGAAGGGGTCCATACCGCCACTGCGCAGACTCCCCAGCTCAAAAGTTAAGTAGACCTTAATGTTAGTGGACCCTTTTTCCAAAATTGTCGTAATTATGTGGAACTAATGTGCACTTTGTTTTTTTCTTGCAGATACAGACCTACAGACAAGACGGAAGGGGTCCAGACCGCCACTGCGCAGACTCCCCAGCTCAAAAGTTAAGTAGACCTTAATGTTAGTGGACCCTTTTTCCAAAATTGTCGTATTAATGTGGAACTAATGTGCACTTTGTTTTTTTCTTGCAGATACAGACCTACAGACCTACAGACAAGACGGAAGGGGTCCAGACCGCCACTGCGCAGACTCCCCAGCTCAAAAGTTAAGTAGACCTTAATGTTAGTGGACCCTTTTTCCAAAATTGTCGTATTAATGTGGAACTAATGTGCACTTTGTTTTTTTCTTGCAGATACAGACCTACAGACCTACAGACAAGACGGAAGGGGTCCATACCGCCACTGCGCAGACTCCCCAGCTCAAAAGTTAAGTAGACCTTAATGTTAGTGGACCCTTTTTCCAAAATTGTCGTATTAATGTGGAACTAATGTGCACTTTGTTTTTTTCTTGCAGATACAGACCTACAGACCTACAGACAAGACGGAAGGGGTCCAGACCGCCACTGCGCAGACTCCCCAGCTCAAAAGTTAAGTAGACCTTAATGTTAGTGGACCCTTTTTCCAAAATTGTCGTATTTATGTGGAACTAATGTGCACTTTGTTTTTTTCTTGCAGATACAGACCTGAAGACCTACAGACAAGACGGAAGGGGTCCAGACCGCCACTGCGCAGACTCCCCAGCTCAAAAGTTAAGTAGACCTTAATGTTAGTGGACCCTTTTTCCAAAATTGTCGTATTAATGTGGAACTAATGTGCACTTTGTTTTTTTCTTGCAGATACAGACCTACAGACCTACAGACAAGACGGAAGGGGTCCAGACCGCCACTGCGCAGACTCCCCAGCTCAAAAGTTAAGTAGACCTTAATGTTAGTGGACCCTTTTTCCAAAATTGTCGTATTAATGTGGAACTAATGTGCACTTTGTTTTTTTCTTGCAGATACAGACCTACAGACAAGATGGAAGGGGTCCAGACCGCCACTGCGCAGACTCCCCAGCTCAAAAGTTAAGTAGACCTTAATGTTAGTGGACCCTTTTTCCAAAATTGTCGTATTAATGTGGAACTAATGTGCACTTTGTTTTTTTCTTGCAGATACAGACCTACAGACCTACAGACAAGACGGAAGGGGTCCAGACCGCCACTGCGCAGACTCCCCAGCTCAAAAGTTAAGTAGACCTTAATGTTAGTGGACCCTTTTTCCAAAATTGATGATTAATGTGGAACTAATGTGCACTTTGTTTTTTTCTTGCAGATACAGACCTACAGCCCTACAGACAAGACGGAAGGGGTCCAGACCGCCACTGCGCAGACTCCCCAGCTCAAAAGTTAAGTAGACCTTAATGTTAGTGGACCCTTTTTCCAAAATTGTCGTATTAATGTGGAACTAATGTGCACTTTGTTTTTTTCTTGCAGATACAGACCTACAGCCCTACAGACAAGACGGAAGGGGTCCATACCGCCACTGCGCAGACTCCCCAGCTCAAAAGTTAAGTAGACCTTAATGTTAGTGGACCCTTTTTCCAAAATTGTCGTAATTATGTGGAACTAATGTGCACTTTGTTTTTTTCTTGCAGATACAGACCTACAGACAAGACGGAAGGGGTCCAGACCGCCACTGCGCAGACTCCCCAGCTCAAAAGTTAAGTAGACCTTAATGTTAGTGGACCCTTTTTCCAAAATTGTCGTATTAATGTGGAACTAATGTGCACTTTGTTTTTTTCTTGCAGATACAGACCTACAGACAAGACGGAAGGGGTCCAGACCGCCACTGCGCAGACTCCCCAGCTCAAAAGTTAAGTAGACCTTAATGTTAGTGGACCCTTTTTCCAAAATTGTCGTATTAATGTGGAACTAATGTGCACTTTGTTTTTTTCTTGCAGATACAGACCTACAGACCTACAGACAAGACGGAAGGGGTCCATACCGCCACTGCGCAGACTCCCCAGCTCAAAAGTTAAGTAGACCTTAATGTTAGTGGACCCTTTTTCCAAAATTGTCGTATTAATGTGGAACTAATGTGCACTTTGTTTTTTTCTTGCAGATACAGACCTACAGACCTACAGACAAGACGGAAGGGGTCCAGACCGCCACTGCGCAGACTCCCCAGCTCAAAAGTTAAGTAGACCTTAATGTTAGTGGACCCTTTTTCCAAAATTGTCGTATTTATGTGGAACTAATGTGCACTTTGTTTTTTTCTTGCAGATACAGACCTGAAGACCTACAGACAAGACGGAAGGGGTCCAGACCGCCACTGCGCAGACTCCCCAGCTCAAAAGTTAAGTAGACCTTAATGTTAGTGGACCCTTTTTCCAAAATTGTCGTATTAATGTGGAACTAATGTGCACTTTGTTTTTTTCTTGCAGATACAGACCTACAGACCTACAGACAAGACGGAAGGGGTCCAGACCGCCACTGCGCAGACTCCCCAGCTCAAAAGTTAAGTAGACCTTAATGTTAGTGGACCCTTTTTCCAAAATTGTCGTATTAATGTGGAACTAATGTGCACTTTGTTTTTTTCTTGCAGATACAGACCTACAGCCCTACAGACAAGACGGAAGGGGTCCATACCGCCACTGCGCAGACTCCCCAGCTCAAAAGTTAAGTAGACCTTAATGTTAGTGGACCCTTTTTCCAAAATTGTCGTATTAATGTGGAACTAATGTGCACTTTGTTTTTTTCTTGCAGATACAGACCTACAGACAAGATGGAAGGGGTCCAGACCGCCACTGCGCAGACTCCCCAGCTCAAAAGTTAAGTAGACCTTAATGTTAGTGGACCCTTTTTCCAAAATTGTCGTATTAATGTGGAACTAATGTGCACTTTGTTTTTTTCTTGCAGATACAGACCTACAGACCTACAGACAAGACGGAAGGGGTCCAGACCGCCACTGCGCAGACTCCCCAGCTCAAAAGTTAAGTAGACCTTAATGTTAGTGGACCCTTTTTCCAAAATTGATGATTAATGTGGAACTAATGTGCACTTTGTTTTTTTCTTGCAGATACAGACCTACAGCCCTACAGACAAGACGGAAGGGGTCCAGACCGCCACTGCGCAGACTCCCCAGCTCAAAAGTTAAGTAGACCTTAATGTTAGTGGACCCTTTTTCCAAAATTGTCGTATTAATGTGGAACTAATGTGCACTTTGTTTTTTTCTTGCAGATACAGACCTACAGCCCTACAGACAAGACGGAAGGGGTCCATACCGCCACTGCGCAGACTCCCCAGCTCAAAAGTTAAGTAGACCTTAATGTTAGTGGACCCTTTTTCCAAAATTGTCGTAATTATGTGGAACTAATGTGCACTTTGTTTTTTTCTTGCAGATACAGACCTACAGACCTACAGACAAGACGGAAGGGGTCCAGACCGCCACTGCGCAGACTCCCCAGCTCAAAAGTTAAGTAGACCTTAATGTTAGTGGACCCTTTTTCCAAAATTGTCGTATTAATGTGGAACTAATGTGCACTTTGTTTTTTTCTTGCAGATACAGACCTACAGACCTACAGACAAGACGGAAGGGGTCCAGACCGCCACTGCGCAGACTCCCCAGCTCAAAAGTTAAGTAGACCTTAATGTTAGTGGACCCTTTTTCCAAAATTGTCGTATTAATGTGGAACTAATGTGCACTTTGTTTTTTTCTTGCAGATACAGACCTACAGACAAGATGGAAGGGGTCCAGACCGCCACTGCGCAGACTCCCCAGCTCAAAAGTTAAGTAGACCTTAATGTTAGTGGACCCTTTTTCCAAAATTGTCGTATTAATGTGGAACTAATGTGCACTTTGTTTTTTTCTTGCAGATACAGACCTACAGACCTACAGACAAGACGGAAGGGGTCCAGACCACCACTGCGCAGACTCCCCAGCTCAAAAGTTAAGTAGACCTTAATGTTAGTGGACCCTTTTTCCAAAATTGATGATTAATGTGGAACTAATGTGCACTTTGTTTTTTTCTTGCAGATAAAGACCTACAGCCCTACAGACAAGACGGAAGGGGTCCAGACCGCCACTGCGCAGACTCCCCAGCTCAAAAGTTAAGTAGACCTTAATGTTAGTGGACCCTTTTTCCAAAATTGTCGTATTAATGTGGAACTAATGTGCACTTTGTTTTTTTCTTGCAGATACAGACCTACAGCCCTACAGACAAGACGGAAGGGGTCCATACCGCCACTGCGCAGACTCCCCAGCTCAAAAGTTAAGTAGACCTTAATGTTAGTGGACCCTTTTTCCAAAATTGTCGTAATTATGTGGAACTAATGTGCACTTTGTTTTTTTCTTGCAGATACAGACCTACAGACAAGACGGAAGGGGTCCAGACCGCCACTGCGCAGACTCCCCAGCTCAAAAGTTAAGTAGACCTTAATGTTAGTGGACCCTTTTTCCAAAATTGTCGTATTAATGTGGAACTAATGTGCACTTTGTTTTTTTCTTGCAGATACAGACCTACAGACCTACAGACAAGACGGAAGGGGTCCAGACCGCCACTGCGCAGACTCCCCAGCTCAAAAGTTAAGTAGACCTTAATGTTAGTGGACCCTTTTTCCAAAATTGTCGTATTAATGTGGAACTAATGTGCACTTTGTTTTTTTCTTGCAGATACAGACCTACAGACCTACAGACAAGACGGAAGGGGTCCATACCGCCACTGCGCAGACTCCCCAGCTCAAAAGTTAAGTAGACCTTAATGTTAGTGGACCCTTTTTCCAAAATTGTCGTATTAATGTGGAACTAATGTGCACTTTGTTTTTTTCTTGCAGATACAGACCTACAGACCTACAGACAAGACGGAAGGGGTCCAGACCGCCACTGCGCAGACTCCCCAGCTCAAAAGTTAAGTAGACCTTAATGTTAGTGGACCCTTTTTCCAAAATTGTCGTATTTATGTGGAACTAATGTGCACTTTGTTTTTTTCTTGCAGATACAGACCTGAAGACCTACAGACAAGACGGAAGGGGTCCAGACCGCCACTGCGCAGACTCCCCAGCTCAAAAGTTAAGTAGACCTTAATGTTAGTGGACCCTTTTTCCAAAATTGTCGTATTAATGTGGAACTAATGTGCACTTTGTTTTTTTCTTGCAGATACAGACCTACAGACCTACAGACAAGACGGAAGGGGTCCAGACCGCCACTGCGCAGACTCCCCAGCTCAAAAGTTAAGTAGACCTTAATGTTAGTGGACCCTTTTTCCAAAATTGTCGTATTAATGTGGAACTAATGTGCACTTTGTTTTTTTCTTGCAGATACAGACCTACAGACAAGATGGAAGGGGTCCAGACCGCCACTGCGCAGACTCCCCAGCTCAAAAGTTAAGTAGACCTTAATGTTAGTGGACCCTTTTTCCAAAATTGTCGTATTAATGTGGAACTAATGTGCACTTTGTTTTTTTCTTGCAGATACAGACCTACAGACCTACAGACAAGACGGAAGGGGTCCAGACCGCCACTGCGCAGACTCCCCAGCTCAAAAGTTAAGTAGACCTTAATGTTAGTGGACCCTTTTTCCAAAATTGATGATTAATGTGGAACTAATGTGCACTTTGTTTTTTTCTTGCAGATACAGACCTACAGCCCTACAGACAAGACGGAAGGGGTCCAGACCGCCACTGCGCAGACTCCCCAGCTCAAAAGTTAAGTAGACCTTAATGTTAGTGGACCCTTTTTCCAAAATTGTCGTATTAATGTGGAACTAATGTGCACTTTGTTTTTTTCTTGCAGATACAGACCTACAGCCCTACAGACAAGACGGAAGGGGTCCATACCGCCACTGCGCAGACTCCCCAGCTCAAAAGTTAAGTAGACCTTAATGTTAGTGGACCCTTTTTCCAAAATTGTCGTAATTATGTGGAACTAATGTGCACTTTGTTTTTTTCTTGCAGATACAGACCTACAGACAAGACGGAAGGGGTCCAGACCGCCACTGCGCAGACTCCCCAGCTCAAAAGTTAAGTAGACCTTAATGTTAGTGGACCCTTTTTCCAAAATTGTCGTATTAATGTGGAACTAATGTGCACTTTGTTTTTTTCTTGCAGATACAGACCTACAGACCTACAGACAAGACGGAAGGGGTCCAGACCGCCACTGCGCAGACTCCCCAGCTCAAAAGTTAAGTAGACCTTAATGTTAGTGGACCCTTTTTCCAAAATTGTCGTATTAATGTGGAACTAATGTGCACTTTGTTTTTTTCTTGCAGATACAGACCTACAGACCTACAGACAAGACGGAAGGGGTCCATACCGCCACTGCGCAGACTCCCCAGCTCAAAAGTTAAGTAGACCTTAATGTTAGTGGACCCTTTTTCCAAAATTGTCGTATTAATGTGGAACTAATGTGCACTTTGTTTTTTTCTTGCAGATACAGACCTACAGACCTACAGACAAGACGGAAGGGGTCCAGACCGCCACTGCGCAGACTCCCCAGCTCAAAAGTTAAGTAGACCTTAATGTTAGTGGACCCTTTTTCCAAAATTGTCGTATTTATGTGGAACTAATGTGCACTTTGTTTTTTTCTTGCAGATACAGACCTGAAGACCTACAGACAAGACGGAAGGGGTCCAGACCGCCACTGCGCAGACTCCCCAGCTCAAAAGTTAAGTAGACCTTAATGTTAGTGGACCCTTTTTCCAAAATTGTCGTATTAATGTGGAACTAATGTGCACTTTGTTTTTTTCTTGCAGATACAGACCTACAGACCTACAGACAAGACGGAAGGGGTCCAGACCGCCACTGCGCAGACTCCCCAGCTCAAAAGTTAAGTAGACCTTAATGTTAGTGGACCCTTTTTCCAAAATTGTCGTATTAATGTGGAACTAATGTGCACTTTGTTTTTTTCTTGCAGATACAGACCTACAGACAAGATGGAAGGGGTCCAGACCGCCACTGCGCAGACTCCCCAGCTCAAAAGTTAAGTAGACCTTAATGTTAGTGGACCCTTTTTCCAAAATTGTCGTATTAATGTGGAACTAATGTGCACTTTGTTTTTTTCTTGCAGATACAGACCTACAGACCTACAGACAAGACGGAAGGGGTCCAGACCGCCACTGCGCAGACTCCCCAGCTCAAAAGTTAAGTAGACCTTAATGTTAGTGGACCCTTTTTCCAAAATTGATGATTAATGTGGAACTAATGTGCACTTTGTTTTTCTCTTGCAGATACAGACCTACAGCCCTACAGACAAGACGGAAGGGGTCCAGACCGCCACTGCGCAGACTCCCCAGCTCAAAAGTTAAGTAGACCTTAATGTTAGTGGACCCTTTTTCCAAAATTGTCGTATTAATGTGGAACTAATGTGCACTTTGTTTTTTTCTTGCAGATACAGACCTACAGACCTACAGACAAGACGGAAGGGGTCCAGACCGCCACTGCGCAGACTCCCCAGCTCAAAAGTTAAGTAGACCTTAATGTTAGTGGACCCTTTTTCCAAAATTGTCGTATTAATGTGGAACTAATGTGCACTTTGTTTTTTTCTTGCAGATACAGACCTACAGACCTACAGACAAGACGGAAGGGGTCCATACCGCCACTGCGCAGACTCCCCAGCTCAAAAGTTAAGTAGACCTTAATGTTAGTGGACCCTTTTTCCAAAATTGTCGTATTAATGTGGAACTAATGTGCACTTTGTTTTTTTCTTGCAGATACAGACCTACAGACCTACAGACAAGACGGAAGGGGTCCAGACCGCCACTGCGCAGACTCCCCAGCTCAAAAGTTAAGTAGACCTTAATGTTAGTGGACCCTTTTTCCAAAATTGTCGTATTTATGTGGAACTAATGTGCACTTTGTTTTTTTCTTGCAGATACAGACCTGAAGACCTACAGACAAGACGGAAGGGGTCCAGACCGCCACTGCGCAGACTCCCCAGCTCAAAAGTTAAGTAGACCTTAATGTTAGTGGACCCTTTTTCCAAAATTGTCGTATTAATGTGGAACTAATGTGCACTTTGTTTTTTTCTTGCAGATACAGACCTACAGACCTACAGACAAGACGGAAGGGGTCCAGACCGCCACTGCGCAGACTCCCCAGCTCAAAAGTTAAGTAGACCTTAATGTTAGTGGACCCTTTTTCCAAAATTGTCGTATTAATGTGGAACTAATGTGCACTTTGTTTTTTTCTTGCAGATACAGACCTACAGACAAGATGGAAGGGGTCCAGACCGCCACTGCGCAGACTCCCCAGCTCAAAAGTTAAGTAGACCTTAATGTTAGTGGACCCTTTTTCCAAAATTGTCGTATTAATGTGGAACTAATGTGCACTTTGTTTTTTTCTTGCAGATACAGACCTACAGACCTACAGACAAGACGGAAGGGGTCCAGACCGCCACTGCGCAGACTCCCCAGCTCAAAAGTTAAGTAGACCTTAATGTTAGTGGACCCTTTTTCCAAAATTGATGATTAATGTGGAACTAATGTGCACTTTGTTTTTTTCTTGCAGATACAGACCTACAGCCCTACAGACAAGACGGAAGGGGTCCAGACCGCCACTGCGCAGACTCCCCAGCTCAAAAGTTAAGTAGACCTTAATGTTAGTGGACCCTTTTTCCAAAATTGTCGTATTAATGTGGAACTAATGTGCACTTTGTTTTTTTCTTGCAGATACAGACCTACAGCCCTACAGACAAGACGGAAGGGGTCCATACCGCCACTGCGCAGACTCCCCAGCTCAAAAGTTAAGTAGACCTTAATGTTAGTGGACCCTTTTTCCAAAATTGTCGTAATTATGTGGAACTAATGTGCACTTTGTTTTTTTCTTGCAGATACAGACCTACAGACCTACAGACCTACAGACAAGACGGAAGGGGTCCAGACCGCCACTGCGCAGACTCCCCAGCTCAAAAGTTAAGTAGACCTTAATGTTAGTGGACCCTTTTTCCAAAATTGTCGTATTAATGTGGAACTAATGTGCACTTTGTTTTTTTCTTGCAGATACAGACCTACAGACCTACAGACAAGACGGAAGGGGTCCAGACCGCCACTGCGCAGACTCCCCAGCTCAAAAGTTAAGTAGACCTTAATGTTAGTGGACCCTTTTTCCAAAATTGTCGTATTAATGTGGAACTAATGTGCACTTTGTTTTTTTCTTGCAGATACAGACCTACAGACAAGATGGAAGGGGTCCAGACCGCCACTGCGCAGACTCCCCAGCTCAAAAGTTAAGTAGACCTTAATGTTAGTGGACCCTTTTTCCAAAATTGTCGTATTAATGTGGAACTAATGTGCACTTTGTTTTTTTCTTGCAGATACAGACCTACAGACCTACAGACAAGACGGAAGGGGTCCAGACCGCCACTGCGCAGACTCCCCAGCTCAAAAGTTAAGTAGACCTTAATGTTAGTGGACCCTTTTTCCAAAATTGATGATTAATGTGGAACTAATGTGCACTTTGTTTTTTTCTTGCAGATACAGACCTACAGCCCTACAGACAAGACGGAAGGGGTCCAGACCGCCACTGCGCAGACTCCCCAGCTCAAAAGTTAAGTAGACCTTAATGTTAGTGGACCCTTTTTCCAAAATTGTCGTATTAATGTGGAACTAATGTGCACTTTGTTTTTTTCTTGCAGATACAGACCTACAGCCCTACAGACAAGACGGAAGGGGTCCATACCGCCACTGCGCAGACTCCCCAGCTCAAAAGTTAAGTAGACCTTAATGTTAGTGGACCCTTTTTCCAAAATTGTCGTATTAATGTGGAACTAATGTGCACTTTGTTTTTTTCTTGCAGATACAGACCTACAGACCTACAGACAAGACGGAAGGGGTCCAGACCGCCACTGCGCAGACTCCCCAGCTCAAAAGTTAAGTAGACCTTAATGTTAGTGGACCCTTTTTCCAAAATTGTCGTATTAATGTGGAACTAATGTGCACTTTGTTTTTTTCTTGCAGATACAGACCTACAGACCTACAGACAAGACGGAAGGGGTCCAGACCGCCACTGCGCAGACTCCCCAGCTCAAAAGTTAAGTAGACCTTAATGTTAGTGGACCCTTTTTCCAAAATTGTCGTATTAATGTGGAACTAATGTGCACTTTGTTTTTTTCTTGCAGATACAGACCTACAGACCTACAGACAAGACGGAAGGGGTCCATACCGCCACTGCGCAGACTCCCCAGCTCAAAAGTTAAGTAGACCTTAATGTTAGTGGACCCTTTTTCCAAAATTGTCGTATTAATGTGGAACTAATGTGCACTTTGTTTTTTTCTTGCAGATACAGACCTACAGACCTACAGACAAGACGGAAGGGGTCCAGACCGCCACTGCGCAGACTCCCCAGCTCAAAAGTTAAGTAGACCTTAATGTTAGTGGACCCTTTTTCCAAAATTGTCGTATTTATGTGGAACTAATGTGCACTTTGTTTTTTTCTTGCAGATACAGACCTGAAGACCTACAGACAAGACGGAAGGGGTCCAGACCGCCACTGCGCAGACTCCCCAGCTCAAAAGTTAAGTAGACCTTAATGTTAGTGGACCCTTTTTCCAAAATTGTCGTATTAATGTGGAACTAATGTGCACTTTGTTTTTTTCTTGCAGATACAGACCTACAGACCTACAGACAAGACGGAAGGGGTCCAGACCGCCACTGCGCAGACTCCCCAGCTCAAAAGTTAAGTAGACCTTAATGTTAGTGGACCCTTTTTCCAAAATTGTCGTATTAATGTGGAACTAATGTGCACTTTGTTTTTTTCTTGCAGATACAGACCTACAGACCTACAGACAAGACGGAAGGGGTCCATACCGCCACTGCGCAGACTCCCCAGCTCAAAAGTTAAGTAGACCCTAATGTTAGTGGACCCTTTTTCCAAAATTGTCGTATTAATGTGGGACTAATGTGCACTTTGTTTTTTTCTTGCAGATACAGACCTACAGACCTACAGACAAGACGGAAGGGGTCCAGACCGCCACTGCGCAGACTCCCCAGCTCAAAAGTTAAGTAGACCTTAATGTTAGTGGACCCTTTTTCCAAAATTGTCGTATTAATGTGGAACTAATGTGCACTTTGTTTTTTTCTTGCAGATACAGACCTACAGACCTACAGACAAGACGGAAGGGGTCCAGACCGCCACTGCGCAGACTCCCCAGCTCAAAAGTTAAGTAGACCTTAATGTTAGTGGACCCTTTTTCCAAAATTGTCGTATTAATGTGGAACTAATGTGCACTTTGTTTTTTTCTTGCAGATACAGACCTACAGCCCTACAGACAAGACGGAAGGGGTCCAGACCGCCACTGCGCAGACTCCCCAGCTCAAAAGTTAAGTAGACCTTAATGTTAGTGGACCCTTTTTCCAAAATTGTCGTATTAATGTGGAACTAATGTGCACTTTGTTTTTTTCTTGCAGATACAGACCTACAGCCCTACAGACAAGACGGAAGGGGTTCAGACCGCCACTGCGCAGACTCCCCAGCTCAAAAGATAAGTAGACCTTAATGTTAGTGGACCCTTTTTCCAAAATTGTCGTATTAATGTGGAACTAATGTGCACTTTGTTTTTTTCTTGCAGATACAGACCTACAGACCTACAGACAAGACGGAAGGGGTCCAGACCGCCACTGCGCAGACTCCCCAGCTCAAAAGTTAAGTAGACCTTAATGTTAGTGGACCCTTTTTCCAAAATTGTCGTATTAATGTGGAACTAATGTGCACTTTGTTTTTTTCTTGCAGATACAGACCTACAGCCCTACAGACAAGACGGAAGGGGTCCAGACCGCCACTGCGCAGACTCCCCAGCTCAAAAGTTAAGTAGACCTTAATGTTAGTGGACCCTTTTTCCAAAATTGTCGTATTAATGTGGAACTAATGTGCACTTTGTTTTTTTCTTGCAGATACAGACCTACAGACCTACAGACAAGACGGAAGGGGTCCAGACCGCCACTGCGCAGACTCCCCAGCTCAAAAGTTAAGTAGACCTTTATGTTAGTGGACCCTTTTTCCAAAATTGTCGTATTAATGTGGAACTAATGTGCACTTTGTTTTTTTCTTGCAGATACAGACCTACAGCCCTACAGACAAGACGGAAGGGGTCCAGACCGCCACTGCGCAGACTCCCCAGCTCAAAAGTTAAGTAGACCTTAATGTTAGTGGACCCTTTTTCCAAAATTGTCGTATTAATGTGGAACTAATGTGCACTTTGTTTTTTTCTTGCAGATACAGACCTACAGCCCTACAGACAAGACGGAAGGGGTCCAGACCGCCACTGCGCAGACTCCCCAGCTCAAAAGATAAGTAGACCTTAATGTTAGTGGACCCTTTTTCCAAAATTGTCGTATTAATGTGGAACTAATGTGCACTTTGTTTTTTTCTTGCAGATACAGACCTACAGACCTACAGACAAGACGGAAGGGGTCCAGACCGCCACTGCGCAGACTCCCCAGCTCAAAAGTTAAGTAGACCTTAATGTTAGTGGACCCTTTTTCCAAAATTGTCGTATTAATGTGAAACTAATGTGCACTTTGTTTTTTTCTTGCAGATACAGACCTACAGCCCTACAGACAAGACGGAAGGGGTCCAGACCGCCACTGCGCAGACTCCCCAGCTCAAAAGTTAAGTAGACCTTAATGTTAGTGGACCCTTTTTCCAAAATTGTCGTATTAATGTGGAACTAATGTGCACTTTGTTTTTTTCTTGCAGATACAGACCTACAGCCCTACAGACAAGACGGAAGGGGTCCAGACCGCCACTGCGCAGACTCCCCAGCTCAAAAGATAAGTAGACCTTAATGTTAGTGGACCCTTTTTCCAAAATTGTCGTATTAATGTGGAACTAATGTGCACTTTGTTTTTTTCTTGCAGATACAGACCTACAGACCTACAGACAAGACGGAAGGGGTCCAGACCGCCACTGCGCAGACTCCCCAGCTCAAAAGTTAAGTAGACCTTAATGTTAGTGGACCCTTTTTCCAAAATTGTCGTATTAATGTGGAACTAATGTGCACTTTGTTTTTTTCTTGCAGATACAGACCTACAGCCCTACAGACAAGACGGAAGGGGTCCAGACCGCCACTGCGCAGACTCCCCAGCTCAAAAGTTAAGTAGACCTTAATGTTAGTGGACCCTTTTTCCAAAATTGTCGTATTAATGTGGAACTAATGTGCACTTTGTTTTTTTCTTGCAGATACAGACCTACAGACCTACAGACAAGACGGAAGGGGTCCAGACCGCCACTGCGCAGACTCCCCAGCTCAAAAGTTAAGTAGACCTTTATGTTAGTGGACCCTTTTTCCAAAATTGTCGTATTAATGTGGAACTAATGTGCACTTTGTTTTTTTCTTGCAGATACAGACCTACAGCCCTACAGACAAGACGGAAGGGGTCCAGACCGCCACTGCGCAGACTCCCCAGCTCAAAAGTTAAGTAGACCTTAATGTTAGTGGACCCTTTTTCCAAAATTGTCGTATTAATGTGGAACTAATGTGCACTTTGTTTTTTTCTTGCAGATACAGACCTACAGCCCTACAGACAAGACGGAAGGGGTCCAGACCGCCACTGCGCAGACTCCCCAGCTCAAAAGATAAGTAGACCTTAATGTTAGTGGACCCTTTTTCCAAAATTGTCGTATTAATGTGGAACTAATGTGCACTTTGTTTTTTTCTTGCAGATACAGACCTACAGACCTACAGACAAGACGGAAGGGGTCCAGACCGCCACTGCGCAGACTCCCCAGCTCAAAAGTTAAGTAGACCTTAATGTTAGTGGACCCTTTTTCCAAAATTGTCGTATTAATGTGAAACTAATGTGCACTTTGTTTTTTTCTTGCAGATACAGACCTACAGACCTACAGACAAGACGGAAGGGGTCCAGACCGCCACTGCGCAGACTCCCCAGCTCAAAAGTTAAGTAGACCTTAATGTTAGTGGACCCTTTTTCCAAAATTGTCGTATTAATGTGGAACTAATGTGCACTTTGTTTTTTTCTTGCAGATACAGACCTACAGCCCTACAGACAAGACGGAAGGGGTCCAGACCGCCACTGCGCAGACTCCCCAGCTCAAAAGTTAAGTAGACCTTAATGTTAGTGGACCCTTTTTCCAAAATTGTCGTATTAATGTGGAACTAATGTGCACTTTGTTTTTTTCTTGCAGATACAGACCTACAGACCTACAGACAAGACGGAAGGGGTCCAGACCGCCACTGCGCAGACTCCCCAGCTCAAAAGTTAAGTAGACCTTTATGTTAGTGGACCCTTTTTCCAAAATTGTCGTATTAATGTGGAACTAATGTGCACTTTGTTTTTTTCTTGCAGATACAGACCTACAGCCCTACAGACAAGACGGAAGGGGTCCAGACCGCCACTGCGCAGACTCCCCAGCTCAAAAGTTAAGTAGACCTTAATGTTAGTGGACCCTTTTTCCAAAATTGTCGTATTAATGTGGAACTAATGTGCACTTTGTTTTTTTCTTGCAGATACAGACCTACAGACCTACAGACAAGACGGAAGGGGTCCAGACCGCCACTGCGCAGACTCCCCAGCTCAAAAGTTAAGTAGACCTTAATGTTAGTGGACCCTTTTTCCAAAATTGTCGTATTAATGTGGAACTAATGTGCACTTTGTTTTTTTCTTGCAGATACAGACCTACAGACCTACAGACAAGACGGAAGGGGTCCAGACCGCCACTGCGCAGACTCCCCAGCTCAAAAGTTAAGTAGACCTTAATGTTAGTGGACCCTTTTTCCAAAATTGTCGTATTAATGTGGAACTAATGTGCACTTTGTTTTTTTCTTGCAGATACAGACCTACAGACCTACAGACAAGACGGAAGGGGTCCAGACCGCCACTGCGCAGACTCCCCAGCTCAAAAGTTAAGTAGACCTTAATGTTAGTGGACCCTTTTTCCAAAATTGTCGTATTAATGTGGAAATAATGTGCACTTTGTTTTTTTCTTGCAGATACAGACCTACAGCCCTACAGACAAGACGGAAGGGGTCCAGACCGCCACTGCGCAGACTCCCCAGCTCAAAAGTTAAGTAGACCTTAATGTTAGTGGACCCTTTTTCCAAAATTGTCCTATTAATGTGGAACTAATGTGCACTTTGTTTTTTTCTTGCAGATACAGACCTACAGACCTACAGACAAGACGGAAGGGGTCCATACCGCCACTGCGCAGACTCCCCAGCTCAAAAGTTAAATAGACCTTAATGTTAGTGGACCCTTTTTCCAAAATTGATGATTAATGTGGAACTAATGTGCACTTTGTTTTTTTCTTGCAGATACAGACCTACAGACCTACAGACAAGACGGAAGGGGTCCAGACCGCCACTGCGCAGACTCCCCAGCTCAAAAGTTAAGTAGACCTTAATGTTAGTGGACCCTTTTTCCAAAATTGTCGTATTAATGTGGAACTAATGTGCACTTTGTTTTTTTCTTGCAGATACAGACCTACAGACCTACAGACAAGACGGAAGGGGTCCAGACCGCCACTGCGCAGACTCCCCAGCTCAAAAGTTAAGTAGACCTTTATGTTAGTGGACCCTTTTTCCAAAATTGTCGTATTAATGTGGAACTAATGTGCACTTTGTTTTTTTCTTGCAGATACAGACCTACAGCCCTACAGACAAGACGGAAGGGGTCCAGACCGCCACTGCGCAGACTCCCCAGCTCAAAAGTTAAGTAGACCTTAATGTTAGTGGACCCTTTTTCCAAAATTGTCGTATTAATGTGGAACTAATGTGCACTTTGTTTTTTTCTTGCAGATACAGACCTACAGACAAGACGGAAGGGGTCCATACCGCCACTGCGCAGACTCCCCAGCTCAAAAGTTAAGTAGACCTTAATGTTAGTGGACCCTTTTTCCAAAATTGTCGTATTAATGTGGAACTAATGTGCACTTTATTTTTTTCTTGCAGATACATACCTACAGACCTACAGACAAGACGGAAGGGGTCCAGACCGCCACTGCGCAGACTCCCCAGCTCAAAAGTTAAGTAGACCTTAATGTTAGTGGACCCTTTTTCCAAAATTGTCGTATTAATGTGGAACTAATGTGCACTTTGTTTTTTTCTTGCAGATACAGACCTACAGACAAGACGGGAGGGGTCCAGACCGCCACTGCGCAGACTCCGCAGGTCAAAAGTCAAGTAGACATTAATTTTAATTGACCGTTTTTCCAAAATTGTCGTCTTTTTAGCATTACCTATAGTGGCAGCTGAAGCTGAAACAAACAATTACTTTTTCTCAGGGTGAAAAAGAATTTATGTTTTTCTCCCAAAACTGGAAAAAAGTTATTTTCCAAAAATATCAATAGCCCCCAATCCCCCCTCCCACCCCTCCGAAAATCAAAATGATTACTGCCTTAGAGCTAAAAGCCTCTACTTTTATTTGGAAAAATTAATCAGGTTCAGGGCTTATATTTATAATAATTAATGAAATTTAAATTTTCAGAATTACACACTTGTAGTTCCCAAGATGTAAGTGGAAGTGAAATTATACAATGAAATGAATGAATTGATTAGATATACATGTAGATGAGATCCTATAGTTACAGTACATGTAATTGGTATGTATTTGTTACAGTCTATTTGTAGTGGTATGACAAAAATGCTGAATCATGTGCAAATTTAAAAAGGAGTTCACGCAAACTGACGAAATAAAAAAAACACTATCAATCAACAGATCAAGGAAAAAGTTAATCTGCTATATATATGTATGGAATAGGCATGTAGTTACATTTATTTACCTCTGTAATTTTCAGTCCATGTACATTTATGAGATTAAAATTTTATATTCTGGATATCCTAAAATTTCAATTCTTATTTCATATGAATATTATTCCCATGTGCTAATTTATACTTGTAGTTTGAGGAAAATTATCAAAATAGCTCGACTAAGATTAAACAATATATTATTACTGATATCATAAACTAGGTAATTTTTGCCTTGTCTGAAACTGATTGTATGGTGTACAATACTGTCTGGGCAGGGTTCATTTGTCAATATAAAGTGTCATATTTTGGTCTGTTTATTGTATACTACACAAGCTATAATCAATTAAGAAATCAGCTGTTTTTGGTGTAAGCTATGATTGTAAGGGGCTAAGACATGTAAGAAAGGGGCTTGAAAATGATGAGTTGTGTTTTTATAGGTACTAAGTATACTTATATATATACAGGTTATATGTAGTACACATATATAAGTATACTTGAAGACAGTTTGTTTTCATAAGTAATTTATTATAAATTATAAAACATGTAATGTGCTACGACTTCCAATGAGACAACTATCCACTAGAGTCTAAATGACTGAATACTGCCAACTATAAATGATCATCTGTACAGCTTTCAACAATGAGCAAAACTGATACAGCATAGTGAGCTATAAAATGTCCTGAAACAGGGTTTGAAATTCAAAAACCTGGGTTTAATGAGTATTGCAATGCCCAGCCCAGTGGGAAATACTAGTAAAAAACCTAGGTCTGGGTTTTACTAAAAATCACCATAAAGTCACCAATTGATCATGTCAGAGCTTGATCGAGCTTAAAATGTAATACAATTTTCTCCTAATTATAAGTTTAGTAAATCATTGGAGACTAAATTGATGTAATCTTTTTTGCTTGAACCTTGACCACAGAAACAAACATTACATGTGGATTTTATTATATTACAGGAACTGTAGGAAGTTTTCCAAGAGTGTGATTGCTAAGTATGCATTACAGGATTTTATCATTGGAGCAACATCTTAGGAGGATAAACTTGTGCAAATGTATGAAGGAATCTTTGAGTACAAATAGCAATTATATGCAGAAGAGGGCTCTTAAACATTATTAACAGACATGAAGTAATAGTAGTAGTGTAATCAAGAATTAAGTGTAAACCACCTGGAATAAACTATTGTGTATATTTTTTCAACCACAAGTACTTTCATAATATAATACAGTTCAAATTCAAATTGCTGTGTCAACAGACAAGTAATGTTAAAAAAATGAAAATGCATGTTGTTTTAAAATGAAATTTGTATATAAAAAAAACGAAATAACAATTTTTTTTAGCTTATTGTGCAGCCTAAATTTGAGATCCTTTACTGGTATTATGCTTGTTGTTTTGTCAACATTTTCCTTAAATCTTAAGAGTTAAAATGAGAAAAACTATTTTTGCATATATGATAGTTATCAAAGGTACCAGGATTATAATGTAGTACGCCAGACGCGCGTTTCGTCTACATAAGACTCATCAGTGACGCTCATATCAAAATATTTATAAAGCCAAACAAGTACAAAGTTGAAGAGCATTGAGGATCCAAAATTCGAAACAAGAAGTAAATGGTTGTAAATAACAGAGAGACTTTCAATTTGGTACATTTGTATATCATCTTTATTTCACAGAACTTTCTATTTTAGTGTATTAGTACAATGAGATATGAGGTATACACCAATCAGACAGCAATAAAACAACAAAAACACCTGAAAGGCATTTAGTTTCTAACATGCAGTCCTCAAAAATTGATGACCACACAATATGACTTAATTTAATTGAACATACATATTAAAAATCAATTCAAATGAAATGTACATAATTGTAAACATCTTTTATAGCCAGTCCATAAATCATTTACAAAAAAGGATTGAGACTTGAACTCAATCCAAAAAGTTCTAGGAGTGAACTGATTGGTGCCCTGGATATTGTTCATAACCTGTGATGCATTTTCTTGCCTTCTTTATTTTAAGACCAAAAAGTTTTGAATAGTAAGAAAGAGAAATAGAATGGAAGTATGAACACATTTTCATAGAATATTTTTCATGCTTATACATATCAGAATTTGTACTAAATTATGAATAAGCTCAAATCCTATGAAATTTGTGTGATTGAGGGCAAATTCACTATAATCTCATTTAAGAAAAAAAAACGCTTGATTCATGTTAATTTCACGTGAAATCTCAATTCATGTGAATTTCACATCAGAAACACGTGAAATTAACGTGAAAATTTTCATGTGAGTTTCATGTATGAAGCTCGTTTGAGGTGAATCTCAAGTAAAATTTACGTGAACAAAATTTGCCTGTAAAACTCTGTAAAATTAGCTGAATGTTTAAAACACAATCTATTAAGGAAATATTAAGCTCCTCAATGATCAAAATTGGTGTTTTCCAAATTGCTATGTATGATGTATCCAATGAAATTTTTCAGACAAAGTGTGTGGTCCAAGTTTTTTGAAATTTTTATATTTTTGTCAAATGGTCAAAAGAAAATATTTTGTCAAATGGTTAAAGTAATAGACATACAAAAGTTTTTTCACAGCAAGTGTGGACATAGATTTTAACTCTTATATTTTCTCGAGAAAAAATTTCAGAAAAAGACAAAATGTTATTTTTATAATAAAGAAATAGAAATTGTCAAAGACAACTAGTATCTTGGTGTATATTTTGCTGGAAATGGATTTATCAAAATCATTTGGTAATCAAATAAATGCAATTAATGTCTCCATGATAATCTTGAAAATAACTAAATATTAAATAAACAATACTGCTTATAGTAAATGCTTGGCTTAGGTTAGCTGTTAAGCAACACGGTTAAATAAATAACCCTAAGGGAAAAACAGAACTCTTTTTATCAGATTACACTGACGAACATCAAAACATACTATCCACACTGATCTGTGTAAACACTTGTATTGAAAAAATAAAAATCATGCAGAAATGAACCTTATGTTTTCCTCTGCATGCTATTCAAAATCAAAGATGTGGAACATAATTCATCATAATCAAATAAATGCAATTATGTCTCCTCTATGACAATCTTGAAATAAACTTAATATTGAATAAACAAATTTACTGCTTATGTTTAATGTTCGGCTTAGGTTAGCTGTTAAGAAACACAGTTTGATATAGAACCCTTTGGGCAAAAACAGAACTCCTTTTGTCAGAAAACACGGTCAAACATACTATCCACATTAATATGTGTCCACACTTGTATTGAAAAAAACAAAAATCATGCAGAAATGAACTTTTTTTTCTTTAGATTAGACCGTTGGTTTTCCAGTTTAAATGGTTTTACACTAGTAGTTTTTGGAGCCCTTTATAGTTTGCTGTTCGGTGTGAGACTGGGCTCCTTGTTGAAGGTCGTACCTTGACCTTTAATTGTTTACTTTTATAAATTGTGACTTGGATGGAGAGTTGTCTCATTGGCACTCTAACCACATCTTACCACATCTTCCTATATCTACTTATGTTTTCCTCTCCATGCTATTCAAAATCAAAGATGTGGTACATAATTTATCATAATCAATTGATTGATTGATTGATGGTTGCTTAATGTCCAGTGGCAAGTATTTGATGCATGTTCAGGACGAGAACAAATTAACAATTATTATAAATACAATAGGTATTTATGTCTTGTCATAATAGAGGCCATTCGGGATTATGGTCGGGGAAATTTGGACTGCCTCTGGAAAATGAGGGTATATTGGATAGGGACAGAAATTGCAACAGGCCGCTTACGGACCCCTCAACCAGTTTTTGCAATGGCTCTTAACGTGCAAAGAGCGTGACACTTTCTTAACACAAGGCATCGGATTTAACGTCCCCATTCTGACCGGACGTGACTGCGAACTCGATACATCCCGCACATCCAAACGGACGCCCCACTTCGGCAAGCGTTTTACTGTCGGTCGGGAGAAGACCAAGTGACCATATTTCGTTTCCTCAGTCACCCTTGGGGGTTATCATAATCAAATAAATGCAATTAATGTCTCCTCCAGAACAGGGTTGAAAATAAACAAAATATTGAATAAACAATACTTCTTATAGTTAATGTTTGGCTCAGGTTAGCTGTCAAGCAACACAGTTTAATATAGAACCCTATGGGAAAAACAATCCTTTTGTCAGATTACACTGACGAACATCAAAACATACTGTCCACACTGATCTGTGTCCACGCTTGTATTGGAAAAAAAAGTTTTTTAAATGCAAGTGTGGACATAGATTTTAACCCTTATATTTTCTCGAGGAAAAATTTCAAAAAAAAAGACAAAATGTTATTTTTGTAATAAAGAAATAGAAATTGTCAAAGACAACTAATATCTTGGTGTATATTTTGCTGGAAATGAATTTATCAAAATCATTTGGTAATCAAATAAATGCAATTAATGTTTCCATGATAATCTTGAAAATAACTAAATATTAAATAAACAATACTGCTTATAGTAAATGCTTGGCTTAGGTTAACTGTTAAGCAACACAGTTAAATAAATAACCCTAAGGGAAAAACCGAACTCTTTTTATCAGATTACACTGACGAACATCAAAACATACTATCCACACTGATCTGTGTCAACACTTGTATTGAAAAAATAAAAATCATGCAGAAATGAACCTTATGTTTTCCTCTGCATGCTATTCAAAATCAAAGATGTGGAACATAATTCGTCATAATCAAATAAATGCAATTATGTCTCCTCTATGACAATCTTGAAATAAACTAAATATTGAATAAACAATACTGCTTTTGTTTAATGTTTGGCTTAGGTTAGCTGTTAAGAAACACAGTTTGATATAGAACCCTTTGGGCAAAAACAGAACTCCTTTTGTCAGAAAACACGGTCAAACATACTATCCACATTAATATGTGTCCACACTTGTATTGAAAAAACAAAAATCATGCAGAAATGAACTTTTATTTCTTTAGATTAGACCGTTGGTTTTCCAGTTTAAATGGTTTTACACTAGTAGTTTTTGGAGCCCTTTATAGTTTGCTGTTCGGTGTGAGACTAGGCTCCTTGTTGAAGGTCGTACCTTGACCTTTAATTGTTTACTTTTATAAATTGTGACTTGGATGGAGAGTTGTCTCATTGGCACTCTAACCACATCTTACCACATCTTCCTATATCTACTTATGTTTTCCTCTCCATGCTATTCAAAATCAAAGATGTGGTACATAATTTATCATAATCAATTGATTGATTGATTAATGGTTGCTTAATGTCCAGTGGCAAGTATTTGATGCATGTTCAGGACGAGAACAAATTAACAATTATTATAAATACAATAGGTATATATGTCTTGTCATAATAGAGGCCATTCGGGATTATGGTCGGGGAAATTTGGACTGCCTCTGGAAAATGAGGGTATATTGGATAGGGACAGAAATTGCAACAGGCCGCCTACGGACCACTCAACCAGTTTTTGCAATGGCTCTTAACGTGCAAAGAGCGTGACACTCTCTTAACACAAGGCATCGGATTTAACGTCCCCATTCTGACCGGACGTGACTGCGAACTCGATACATCCCGCACATCCAAACGGACGCCCCACTTCGGCAAGCGTTTTACTGTCGGTCGGGAGAAGACCAAGTGACCATATTTCGTTTCCCCAGTCGCCCTTGGGGGTTATCATAATCAAATAAATGCAATTAATTTCTTCTCCATGACACTCTTGAAAAGAAACTAAATATTGAATAAACAATACTGCTAATGGTTAATGTTTGGCTCAGGTTAGCTGTTAAGCAACACAGTTTTATATTGAACCCTATGGAGAAAACAGAACTCCTTTTGTCATTAAACACTGTCAAACATCCAAACATACTATCCACACTGATTTGTGTCCACACTTGTATTGAAAAAAAAACGGACGAAAATTCTTGTATATTCTCGAGGTAGACTTTCAGAAAAATAATAATTTTGTAATAGAAAAATAGAAATTGTCAAAGACTACAAGTATCTTGTTGTATTTTTTGCTACAAGTGGGTCGTTTTAACAACCAAAAAATATTTAAGAGACCAGGGAACAAATAGCAATGTATAGTTTATTTTAAAAAATGTTGAATGTCAATTAGATATGTTTGATAAAGCCATTTTACCAGCTAGTGTTACTTTCCAATTCAGAGGTCTGGTGTTTTGAAAATTTAGTTGTTTAAGAAAAAGTATACTTGCGGTTTTACAAGATGATGTTAAATCTAAAGCAGACCACACCAAATAGCATTATTTATGGAGAACTCGGATGATTTCCGATCTACCAATAAAATGTGAATGATAAAATGTTGGTGTAGTTTTACTTTAGTAAATGATGAAATGGACAAAATCTCCTTAATTCTTTACAAATTGCTGTTTGTATATTATGAGAATGATGGTTTTGAAAGCAAACGGTTGACATTTGTTAAAAGCATTTTTGATAGTTGTGGTCTATCAAATATATGGAGATCACAATCTCATTTTTCCACAGATTGTCACTGGGGTAAAGCTGATGACCGTAACTGCATTCATGGTCATCCCAAGATGTCGGATGAAAAATAAGGTCAGTATCTGTATTGTGTGTTACAGTGTTTCTATATCTTTTTCTTTACAAAGTATACATCGATGCGATGTAAATTTATAAAAGATTCACACAGAAATCACAAATTACTACCGAAAAATGTTCAGGAAACGCGAAATTCAATTTGAAAAAACCGCTAAGATGTCCGTAAATCATTATCAAAATATTTTCAAGATGACCGTAACATAAAACAAGGATGACCGTGATTGGTAAACAGATGACCGTAACTTGTAAAAGATGACCGTAATTTGTATAGAATGACCGTAATTTGTATAGAATGACTGTAATTTATAAAGGATGATCGTAACTTTTAAATGATGTCCCTCAATTCTAAGAATATCCGTATTTGTATTCATAGCTTTTTGTTGTAATTTGACAAAGACACAAGCGGGACAAGAATGTCACACATTGTCTTAGATTTTTTACTAGTACTATATTTGTTATTGGCTTTTATACTGCATTCGTTCTATTTGAGCAGTTAAGTGCGTTGACTGTATATTTCTATGTCATATACAGTCACTGCATGGCCCGATATCCCTTTTCCTCATGAATATTTAAATAGCAGTTGCCGAAATGTTCATGTCCGTCATATTTGTTTTTCGTAAGAGCACATATTTCGTCCTATTTGTCCTCTTATTTTTTAGGATCTGGGTATGTGTTTGTCTCTTTGTTTTTCTCATTTTGACGCTACATTAGTCCCTTATTTCTGTGACAAAATCAATTTAAATAAAACTCAGATGATTGACACAAGGGATAGAAAGTGTTCCGACCAAAGAGGGCGGGTAGTGTTACCCAACTCCGATATATTCATGTATGTAGTTTATAGTGGTGAAACCTCACTCCCCCGATATATACGCTAAAGCGGGAAACCAAAAAATCAAAGTGAAAGAAGGTAGATCAAGACATCAACAAACAACGAACTAGAACAGCACAGACTGACAGTGGACACAAAAACGATGAAATATAAAGACAAATAAAATACCCAGACACGTAAAACGAAAGAGGGACGAGGTTAAGGACTGAGCAGTTGCAATAAGCATGTATATCAACACTGATATACTGAGACAAATATACCGCATGAAAAGAATAATTGGAATCAAAACGGACAACCACAAATATTAAAGAGAACGGAGTTGGTCTTTTTAGAGAAAATTTACCCATAAACATAAGACAGATGCTTTGCCGGAATAATGGGCTGTCGGAGTAACGGGTTGTCGGAATAGTGGGCTGTCGGAGTAATGGGCTGTCGGAATAGTAGGCTGTCGGAATAGTGGGCTGTCGGAGTAATTGGCTGTCGGAATAATGGTTGTCGGACTAATGGGATGTCCATGCAGCATATAGGGTTATATAATGACCAGTGTAAAACAATTCAAAAGAGAAAGACTACGACTTGATATATAAATGAAACAAACAAAAATATAATAGGAACTCAGCAATAAAAGAAAACCATTGCCTGAACCACATCCGCATTACGCCATCGGAAGTTAGCGTGTCATATCATCGGACTTAAAAAGCAAACAACCATCGCACTTTCAGGGGCGGATCCAACCATTTTAAAAAGGGGGATCCTAACACATGATAAAGAGGGAGGGATGTTCCAACCACATGTCCTCATTCAAATGCATTGGTCGTCCAAAAAAAAGGGGGGTTCCAACCTCCGGAAACCCCCTTCTGGATCCGCCAATGACTTTAGTGTCCGACACCATCGCACTTTAGCGTAGCCGTAGACCATCTTAATAAGCGAAACCATCGCACTTTAGAGTACTTTCGCACTTTACAGTCCTACATATATTTTTTTTTTAAAGTATGAAAATGTCTCATCTGTCCCAAAGACCCGTATCTAATATGGTTCTAAAGATTTTTATATTGTATATGATGATGTCTATTAGATTATGACACTATATATAATAAACTATCGATTTACTAACTTACCTTTCTGTAAATATATATAATATGGCGTAACACATCCAACGACTGAATACAAATATACAGGTATGGAAATATATTACAGGTAAGCAGAGATTTTTTGGCGGTAACTAGAAAGCATGCAGGTAAAAAGGTGTGCTTGATTTTGAATTAGTCATGCGTCTAGCATCCGTGTGATAGGATGATGAATAATAATATAACATATGAAAAATACGTGTAAAGCATAGAAAAACATGAACTTCATATATGACCAATTTACTATTTTCCTTATAACGTCGATCCATAGAGACGTTGTTCTTCAGAAGTGATTTTTTTTTGCACGGCGGGCTTTGAGCAGAATTGGCTTCCTTTTTTCAAGTCAGTCTGGTATTTTAAAAGCGCTTCAAATCATAAACTGGTTATCAGACGGTTTTATTTTAATAGATTTAGGTTTCGAGCTTCACTTAAGACACACACATAGGAGACATAACGTCCAGTGCTAAATATTTCACGCATTATTTGAATTAAGAATGAATACTGTAGATAGGTTACTAGTATCGTACCGGGAATGATGGATTGGACCTAATATTTTACGTTTATTAACGGGACTAACACTAGTTGGAGTTTTAATCTTAAAAAAAATTAAGAGCCAGTGGCGGATCCAGAAATTTTCATAAGTGGGGGCCCAGTCCAATTTTTAGTTAGCTCTTTACAAGCAATATTTATACATCTGAAAAATGTCGCCGGTAATTTGCAACGATTACGTCGAAAAAACCCGCCAGCGACGTCGTGCACTTTAGCGCTAACGTTGAGGTTACAAAGGGGGGGGGGGGACGCAATTTTTAGGATAAATCGCGTTTATCATAGAATCCAGCACGGTGACATGTATTTTTTATTTCTGATTTGAAGAAAGCATGACAAAATGCAGTTCATGCAGAAAAATGATAAAAATGACATTTTCAGAAACACTTTATTTCTATATTTTTTCAGTTGGATTAAAAAAATCCCACTTTGAGCATCTGGTTCGCAATGTCAAGCAAAGCTTGAAAATTTGTATAGTAATTCGTGTAGGGATTTATTTTTTTCCTTATTGTCACTTATCACAGCTTCAAATTGAACCCGATCTTAATAATTTACGACAAAGAATATTTGCTTCAAAAATTTTATAACATTGTTTAACTTTTTTGCAAAATTGCACAAATCCCCAATTTTCAGCCTCAATTTTCTCGAAAACGAGCACGGTGACCTATGTTTTATTTTGTGTTTTATTTTATAACTCGCCAAGGCCTACAACATATTTAAAAATCAAGAAAATGACATTTTATCGAGAAACTGTATCGGATGCCCTTAAAATTTGTCGCTGGACGTAATAAAGTAGCCATCCATCATCATCATCATCCCTTGTAAAAAAAAAAAAGAACCGACGTGGTCTCAACTTATTACAATAGGCTATTACTTAACAACAATGGGTTGATTTTAAGTCAGACTCACTCAAGGTCACCTGGCAGAAAAACATACCCTTTTCAGCTTTCGGCATGCAATTATCCGCTCGACATCATATGTTTCAGGTAAGACTTCTCTCCTTTCGACTGTCTCTGTCGCTGTATGGTCAGTGCCACTAAAGTTTCCATCGGCAAGTCGCTTGAAATCAATTTTCCTTAAATTACGTGTGTTTGGCATGTGAGTTTTTTTAGTAAATAAAAGGGAGATAACTCGCACAAAGGGCGGATTTAATATAGGTCACGTGATTTAGCTAATGAATAAAGTACCCGCAATTTTGCCGTATGTGAAGTCATGATCAGTCATTGGTTCATATTAGTCGTATTTCTTTTTCGTAAATTGTTTTGCTATAATAATGGTTTCTTATTTTTCATGTTGGGTCCCATAGACAGATCAAGGGGGTGCCTGGGGGCCCGGGCCACCCCTTTTGTGGGAAAAAATTGGTTTATTATGTAGGGAATCACTGAATCATGACACCCCCCCCCCCCCCCCCCTGTTCTGTGTATTGTTACGATTTAGTGATCGTATTATTAAATTAATAGTACTCGTGTTCTCCATATTCTATAGTAGTAATTTTATGAGTCAGCTGTTTTTGTTTACGTTTTCGCAACGCTATTTTTACGATGGAATGTCACCTCGTACAGAATATTCACGGTTGGTTGGCATGTATTTCAATGATACATGATGCGATAATGTGTTTACCTTATTTGCTTATTTATTTTCTTAATGTAATAACTTGTGTTTTAGCCGTAATCGTCTAAATACCAGCAGTGCCATAATTTATTTACAAGAGAAGCCATATTTATTTGTGTATTGGCGGTCTGCAACACGAGATTGCCTGTGAACATAACAAACGTTTTGATTGGTCGATCCATTGACCGGAAAATTATAAATAGAAGGTTGACGAAACGAACTTTAGATTTAATCTCACCGCCTGCAAGAGCAGTCGGAATTTATGCTGTCTTGATGTCCTTATAATTTAGTGTGAAGGTTTTGAATGTTTTAAGAAAACTAAACCTTCTTACACATGGCAATTGTTTGTTTTGAAGAAGAAGAAGACGACCTTCGACCTACGGGAAAGTCCCGTCAGCTGTCGTTCCACTTAGTCAACTTTCTATAAATACGACGAGAGAGGTTTTCTGGAAATCTACTTTCACTTTAGCAGAGAGAAACCTTTATGAGATGATTACGGCAAATTGTTTATAAATATAAATGTATGTTTTTATGACCAATTTGTAAATATTTGATTATATAGATGTTATATAAAATGCATCTGAACTTTATACCTGACTTAGTTATTATTTCAACCATATACCAACTCAAAGGATCCATGCAAATTATGTTCGATCGAGCCTCCTTATTCAATTTAACTTACCACTCGGTTTAAAGGGGCGAAATCGTTACATTGGTGTCAGAAGTGGGATCCTATTAACTTTGAATTTGGTGGTTGAAATAAATAATTTATAAATTATACTAAAGAAGCTTTAGTATATTTACCTGATTTCACTAAATTTTTATAGTAAGAATTATTAAAATTTTAGTACAATATGGATGATTCTAGAGAAGTAATTATAGATGTAAATCATTCTTTCCAAGAGGAAAATGATGGGGAAATTACCATTCCTTTAAATGAACAGAAGGTTGATAGTGTTGACTATGCAGAGCAGACAATAAGCCATGACAAAGAGCAAAACTTATTTATGAATGAATTAAGAAACCTTAAAAGTTTATTTCATAACCAGTTTGGGGAGATAACCCATGAGTTTTCTAATTGTCAAAAAGAAGTTATCATTGCTGTAAATCAGATAAAAAGAGATTTTCAAGAGGAAATTTCTTGTATTAAAGACCGCATAAGCAAAATTGAAGATGCTGTATATGAAAACAAGAGAAATATTTCTACCAATTATAAAACTATTGAACAAAATAAAGATTTAGTAAATCACAATGATCACATGAGCATGATGAGTGACATAGTAAATACTGAAAACAAATCTAAAGGTGATGGGCAAGCAGTTCCTGATGAAGCTAATCAGACAAGTCAAAATACAGAAAAACAACAACAAAACACAGATCATATTTATTCATTTAATAAAGATAAAATGTATAATATAAATCAAAACTATGCTGTACTGGATAGACCCAAGGTTCCAAGATTGACCAATTCCCATACCCATTTACCCAAGTCTAATAATGTAACCATGAAGCCACAGTTGTATGAGGGAGATGAAGATTTAGATGAATATTTAGCTCAATTTGAAATTTTAGCTGAAATAAACGGTTGGAATTATGCAACCAAATCATTATATTTGGCTGGTAGTTTAAAAGGGGGAGCAAGAGCTCTTTTAAATGAACTAGATAAGGAATCTAGGAAAGATTATAATAGCTTAGTAAAAGTTTTGGACAATAGATATGGTTCAGCTGAGAAATCAGAACTATTTAGGGCAAAACTTCAGACCCGTATGAGAGGTAAAGAAGAAAGTTTACCTGAGTTAGCTCAGTCAATTAAGAAATTGACTAGGCAAGCTTATCCAAGTGCCCAATCCACAATAACTAGTGTATTAGCACTAGAACATTTTATAGATGCTTTACAAGATGCTGATTTAAGACTAAGACTTAGGGAATCTAACCCTAAATCCATACATGAAGCAGAAACACTAGCTGTTAGGCTAGAGACGTTAAAGTTAGCAGAGAGACAAAAAGGGAGGATGGTTAGACAGGCAGATTCAGTTCAGACTAATGCTAAATTTAATACAGAGTTGAATGATGACAAGGGGGAAGATTTAAAATCCTTAAAAAATGAATTGAGTGATTTTAAAAGAGAAATGATCTCATTGTCCAGAAATATAAAGGGTATGTCCCAAAACCAAATTAGGAGCCAAGGGGGAGGTAACCAACAGAGGAACTATCAAAATGGTCAGAGAGGATATAATAACCAGAATAAGAATTTTGGCCTGGGGAATAGAAATTTTAACCAGAGAAATAATAATTTTGGTCAGAATCAGAATAATTATCAACAGGGAAACCAGTTGAGGTCGGACTCAGGGGTCGGAGCCAGGCCGGGACAGAATGGCCCAAGTCGATAAAGATTAATGAATCTTTGGCAAATAATGAGGGACTATTTGTTAGAGCTAAAATTAATGATAAATGTTTAGCTTTTCTTGTGGATACTGGAGCAAATGTTACTATTTTAAGTAAGAAATTTATTGATGAAATAAATCCCTCATTACTCCCAAAAATTAATCCTGTAAATATTAATTTAATTACTGCTACTGGTGATAGTGCACCATTTATAGGACAAATTGATGTTGAAATTTGTCTTGGAAATTATATTTATCACCACAATGTGTTAGTGGCTGATATTTTCAATGAAGGTATCATTGGAATGGATTTTCTTGTAACTCATGACTGTGATGTCTTGTTAAGTCAAAATAAGTTGAAGATTAAAGGGGAGATAATTCAATGTTATCATTATGCAAGCAGTGCTAAAACTTGTTATAGAGTGGCTATGCAAGAGACAGTAGATGTGCCTCCTAACTCAGAAATGATTGTTTCTGGGGAGTCAGATGAGCCTATTTTTAGAGGTTTAGCTGGTTTAATAGAACCTAATGAAAAGTTTATGGAGAAAAATGGTTTATTGGTGGCAAGATCAATTGTACATCCAGAGATGTATAACATTCCTTTGAGGATAATAAATTTAAATAAAGAGGCCTGCACTTTATATAAGGGTACAATTATTGCAACCTGCAATAAAGTAGACGAAGAAAATATTCAAACTTCTGAGTTTGTAAATAGTGTGGCTGGTGGCCAAACTATAGTAAATAAGGGGAGACAATTACCTGATTATTTACATGAAGTATTTGAGTCTAATCAAGCTAATCTTGATAAAGATCAAAAGGAGAAATTTAGAGACCTTTTAATAGAATATAGTGACATATTCTCAAAGTCCTCTGAGGACATTGGTTTAACTGATTTAGTTGAACATACCATAAATACTGGAAATAACCCTCCAGTACGTCAGCGACCCAGACGAATACCCCTAGCTAGAATGAAGGATGCTGAAGCTGAGATTCAGAAAATGGTTAAGCAAGATATTATAGAACCTTCTACAAGTCCCTGGAACTCCAATATAGTTCTCGTGAAGAAGTCAGATGGTAGTTGGCGATTCTGTATTGATTTTCGCGCCGTAAATTTATTGGTTTTACGCCCATCCTACCCCTTGCCCCGAATAGATGACACTATAGACTCCTTGTCGGGCTCCAAGTTCTTCTCAACCGTCGATTTGAAGTCAGGATATTATCAGATTCCGGTAGCCAAAGAAGATAGACCAAAAACAGCCTTTTCCTTTCCAGGGGGTGGTCTCTGGCAGTTCAAGAGAATGCCAATGGGTCTATGTAATAGTGCCCCTGTATTTGAACAATTGATGGAGACAGTTTTATCAGGTTTGACCTGGAAAATTTGTTTAGTTTATTTAGATGATATAATTGTTTTCTCAAAATCATTTGAGGAACATATGAAAAACTTGAAAGAAGTTTTTCAAAGATTAAAAGCAGCTAATTTAAAGCTGAATCCCAAGAAGTGTAACTTTCTTAAGAAAGAAGTTAAATTTTTAGGTCACATTGTTAGCGAAAGTGGAGTAGCTACTGACCCTAATAAAGTTCAGTCAGTTAAGGACTGGCCAGTGCCCAAGAGTATAAAAGATGTGAGAAGTTTTCTAGGATTAACATCCTATTATAGAAAATTTATTTTGAAATATGCTGATAAAGCTAAACCTTTGTATAAGGTTACTGAGAAAAACCAAAAGTTTGTCTGGACAGAAGAATGTCAACAATCTTTTGAAGAATTAAAGACTACTTTAATTAGTGCACCTATTTTAGCCTACCCTACCAGGGAGGATTTATTTATTTTGGATACCGATGCGAGTAATGATGGTATGGGAGCAGTACTATCCCAACTCCAGGATGGAGTAGAAAAAGTAATTTGTTACTTTAGTAAAACTTTCAGTAGATCTGAGAGAAAATATTGTGTTACGAGAAGAGAACTACTAGCTGTAGTAGCCTCTATTAAACATTTTCACCATTATTTATATGGTAAATACTTCAAGGTTAGAAGTGACCATGGTGCATTAAGGTGGTTGTTCAATTTTAAGAATCCAGAAGGTCAGTTAGCTCGTTGGTTCGAGGTCCTGGCATCATATGATTTTAAAATTGAGCACAGAGCTGGAAGGTCCCACAATAATGCAGACGCCCTAAGTAGACGTCCTTGCTATAACAAAGAATGTCCTCACTGTGCTAGAGCAGAAATTAATTATGAATTGGTTCCAACTCATAAAAACGTTTTAACGGTTGAAAAATGTAGTGATAATGCCACTATTAGTGAATCTTGCAGAAATGTTCAAGATGTTAGTGTCAAACAATCAGTTACAACAACTAGTATTAGCTGTAAAAATGAAGATTGGCCAAACATGACAAGTGACGAAACTTGCCACAAAGTAAAAAGTCATGTAATTCATAATGAATTTAGAAGTAAGGGTCCAGATGTAAACCCTGATGTACTCCCTGTTCAGTCTGAGATAGTAAGAGTCTGTACAAGATCTAAGGATTATGGTTGCAGTCAAAATGAGAAGGACGACCCAGTTAAAGAGATAAATTTTGAAAATGTTTCAGAATCTCAATTATCTGATGATGCAATCAGTATAATTATCCAATGGAAAATAGATGAAGTTAAACCCATATGGGCAGATGTATCCCATATGAGTCCTGAAGTTAAATTTTATTGGTCAAGATTAAATTCTTTAATTCTTGTCAATGGAATCTTATATAGAAAGTGGGAAAGCTATAATGGAAAACATTATGATCTACATATTGTTCTTCCAGCTAATTTTAAAAGGTTAGTGTTGAACCAAGTACATAACACAGTGACCGGTGGTCATCTTGGTGTTAGAAAGACTCTATCAAAAATTAAACAGAGATATTTTTGGTATAAAATGAGACAGGATGTTAAATTTTGGTGTACCAAATGTGATATTTGTGCTTCTAAGAAAGCACCTTGTAAAAAACCTAAGGCCCCAATGAAGCAGTATCTTGTGGGTGCTCCTTGGGAAAGAATGGCTATTGACATTCTAGGACCTTTACCCATAAGTGTCAATAATAATCGCTATCTAATGGTAGTTCAGGATTATTTTTCAAAATGGACGGAAGCTATACCAATTCCAGACACTGAAGCAGTGACAGTAGCTAGGAAATTTGTTGAAAGAATAGTAACCATTTTTGGGGTTCCTCTTTCAATCCACTCAGACCAAGGGTCTAATTTTGAATCTAATGTGTTTAAAGAGATGTGTATTATTTTGGGTATCCATAAAACCCGTACAACACCATTCCGACCTAAATCGGATGGTATGGTTGAAAAGTCTAATTCAACCATTGAGACGATGTTATCTGCTTTTGTAAGCAAACACCAGAGAGATTGGGACGAATATATTTATTTATTGATGTTGGCCTATCGGTCATCAGAACATGAGAGTTTGGGTACATCTCCATGTTCTATGTTATTTGGAAAAGAAGTTAATCTTCCAGTGGACTTAATTCTGGGTAGACCAGAGACTGAAAAGTCACCTTTGCCTTTAAAAACTGTTTATGCCTATGAATTATCCCAAAAGATGGAGGTAATTCATAAGTTTGCACGAAATAAATTAAAACTGTCAAGTGACAGAATGAAAAGAAATTATGATGTTGGAACTAAGATGCAAACATTTGATGTAGGAGATCCCGTGTGGTTACATAATCCTCGTCGTGTCAAGGGATTGTGTCCTAAGTTACAAAATAATTGGGAAGGCCCATATATTGTTGTAAATAGACTCAATGATGTTATATATAGAATACAGAAGGGACCAAAGATGAAACCTAAGGTGGTGCACCAAGACAGGTTGAAGCCATATCTAGGAGAAAATGTTCCTGTTTGGTTTAATTAAATATGTGGAGCTTGCGGTACAGAAGAAGATGTTGAACATGCAGTCAGCCTAGAACATTTATTGGAAGAAATGAACATTGTGTTATATATTTATATGTGTGTTACCTAAATAATTCTAGGTGAATACATGAGTTTTCGGTTAAATGTATATTGTAACTTGTTAGACAGTTGTTGTCTTATGAGTTATTCGATTTTGTTTTCAAGTTTTGAGCCAATTAGTGGATTAATTTAATTAATGTATAGATAGTTTCTGTGCATTTGAGGACAAACGCCTAGTGGTTAGGGGGCTGTGTTACGATTTAGTGATCGTATTATTAAATTAATAGTACTCGTGTTCTCCATATTCTATAGTAGTAATTTTATGAGTCAGCTGTTTTTGTTTACGTTTTCGCAACGCTATTTTTACGATGGAATGTCACCTCGTACAGAATATTCACGGTTGGTTGGCATGTATTTCAATGATACATGATGCGATAATGTGTTTACCTTATTTGCTTATTTATTTTCTTAATGTAATAACTTGTGTTTTAGCCGTAATCGTCTAAATACCAGCAGTGCCATAATTTATTTACAAGAGAAGCCATATTTATTTGTGTATTGGCGGTCTGCAACACGAGATTGCCTGTGAACATAACAAACGTTTTGATTGGTCGATCCATTGACCGGAAAATTATAAATAGAAGGTTGACGAAACGAACTTTAGATTTAATCTCACCGCCTGCAAGAGCAGTCGGAATTTATGCTGTCTTGATGTCCTTATAATTTAGTGTGAAGGTTTTGAATGTTTTAAGAAAACTAAACCTTCTTACACATGGCAATTGTTTGTTTTGAAGAAGAAGAAGACGACCTTCGACCTACGGGAAAGTCCCGTCAGCTGTCGTTCCACTTAGTCAACTTTCTATAAATACGACGAGAGAGGTTTTCTGGAAATCTACTTTCACTTTAGCAGAGAGAAACCTTTATGAGATGATTACGGCAAATTGTTTATAAATATAAATGTATGTTTTTATGATCAATTTGTAAATATTTGATTATATAGATGTTATATAAAATGCATCTGAACTTTATACCTGACTTAGTTATTATTTCAACCATATACCAACTCAAAGGATCCATGCAAATTATGTTCGATCGAGCCTCCTTATTCAATTTAACTTACCACTCGGTTTAAAGGGGCGAAATCGTTACAGTATTTTGGATCTATACATATTTCACCATACATGTATATATAAGCTCACTACTGTCTATATACTAGTAACGAAGTCCGTTTAATGTTCATATGTTTAAGGTGGTATGGGAGACTAAAATAAAAATGATAGTATCTATCGATATATGTTCAAAATTATAATAAAAATGATAGGTCATCGTGCATTTTCTCAAGCTACAGGTTGTGACAAAATGACACATTTTGTATGGATAAAACAGGAAAAAAACAGATTTTTTTATTGGAAACTAAACAAAATGATAGAATTCTAAAATAAGTTAGGAAAAGATAGCTTTCAGACAGTGCTTTGAGAATATAAAAAGAAAAGATAGGGTCACCGTACGTTTTTTTTCTGGCTAAAATACAAAATAGAAAAATTCCATGTAGATTCCTTCAGAAAATGCACTGTTTATAATTAAATGCGGTTCCTTCAACCAACATACGTAATAAATCTCAAGACTTTACATCATTTTTTTAAAATTTCATTTAATGAAAGTGTGTTGCCTATTGTCGAGATTACCGCGGGATTACGACGTTCCTAAGTTTGTAGATCTTTGTACATTACCATTGGCGACGTTGGCGACTTCAGTGACGTCGCCGTGGGCTCTTTGAGTTGTTATTAAAAGTTATGGCTGAACAGACGTGTTTGTTTATATTAGCGAAAATATCATACTTTTAACCTCCACATTTATGGTACCGTGACCAATGGATTTAAAGAAGCTCAAGTCGATACGATCCGGGAACAGAAGTGCTGTTACAAAACTCATTCGAAAGATAGATGCAGCGAAGCATGATATAGATTTCGATCCAGAAGAATTAACCGCAACATTTGACAACCTTATTCAGAAGCAAAAGTTATTGAACAACTTGAACGAACAGATACTTAACCTAACGGAAGCAGAAGATATAGAAGATGAAATCCTAGACTCAGATGAGTATTGTATCAATTTAGAAACAAAAATCAGACACTTACGAAATTTTTTTCAAGATACGCATACCACATCACAGTCACGTCAGAGCGAAACTTCATCACAAATACTAAATGTTGAACATCAACCGTTCGTCACAGCAAACCTCACAGAAAATTCATGCACGCAGCCGTTCCAAAATCCGTTCTCTCAAGCTAGTAACACAGTGAGTACTAATATAAATCCGTATACATCCGCAAGCAGTCAGAATCATTACTTACCCAAACTCACACTTCCGATATTCACAGGGAACATATTAGAGTGGCAAACTTTCTGGGATTCGTATGAATGCGCTATACATTTAAACCCTTCATTGACCGATGTCCAGAAATTTAATTACCTCAAAGCACAATTACAGAATGAAGCATTACGCACCATAGCAGGTTTTGCGCTTACTAATGCAAACTACGCAGACGCCATTATTTTGTTGAAGGAGAGATTCGGGCAAACACACAAAATTACACAAGCGTACATGCAAGCTTTATTAGAAATTACACCGCCAAGAAATAATCTTGTCAGTTTGAGACACTTTTATGATCAAATGGAAACTTACGTAAGAGGGCTAGAATCTTTAGGCCAATCACAAGATTCTTATGGAACATTACTTGTGCCAATCATTTTGAGTAAGTTACCGGGAGAAATTAAAAAGAACCTTGCCCGTGAACATGGAACAGAAAACTGGTTATTACGAGACCTCCGGAAAAGTATTTGCAATGAAATAAACATAATTGACGCGGGACAAGACACTGAAACTTCTAACAATTTACCAAGTGCATCGTCTTTCTTTACCGGGACAAAATGGATAAAACCACCAAACCAAACTCTAGATAGGAGACATACACACCAGAATTTGCAATATAAACCTTGTGTATTCTGTCACGATTTACACGCACCAGCGCATTGCACGAATGTATCTGATCTAGAAACACGCATGGATATTGTAAAACGCGAACAATTGTGTTTCAACTGTCTAGGTACACACCGTATACACGAATGTTATTCAAATCAGTTTTGCCGCATTTGCAATAAAAGACATCACACAAGTCTGTGTACCGATAACCCATTTAACAGCAACATTGTCCATGATAATGACACCAGCAGACATATCCAGCAAAATGCAAATGACAGCCCACAGAATACGAATTCTCCTATTAGCAATGGACATTTGCAGAACTCACCAAATTTGAATCAGACATCTGTAAATATTGTAAATGATACAAATCAGAAAGGAGAGGACACTACAATTCTACACTCCTCGTCAAATGACGTACGCACGCATGTACTTTTGAAAACTGCCGTCGCACCAGTATGGTCAGACAACTTATGTATAGATACTCATATACTTTTTGACGAGGGATCACAGCGATCATTTGTGACCGAAGATTTAGCAAGAAAACTTAATTTACATACAGAGGGAATTGAAATTCTACAATTATCGTCATTTGGAGATAGAAACAAAAACGTACGACATTTAGATAAATCAACAGTGTTCGTAGAATCAAATGCAGGACAGAAAATACCGATACACGTTCTAATTGTACCAATGATTGCCGTACCTTTGCAGAACAATATTCGCCACATCAACAGAGGACTGAATTATTTACGGGGACTTAAGTTAGCACATCCAGTAACACAGGAAGAGTCTTTCGAAATATCGTTATTAATCGGAGCAGACTACTACTGGGACTTAGTCGAGAATGAAGTCGTAAGAGGAAATGGTCCAACCGCCGTAAAGTCAAAGTTAGGTTTCTTACTTTCCGGTTCAATAAGGGACAAAAGCGAACACGCATTGATATGTACCAACATATTAAGCATTCTTGTTTCGAACAAACCAGAGGAACACGATATAAAAACCTCTCTAAACACAACACACAGAAGTACTCAATCTAGACGATTAGCAAGTGCCAAGGTCCGGAAGAAGATACGGAAGCGTACGAATTACCAATCATAGACGAACATGATGAGGAAGACTAGTTAACAATTTTCAAAAGGACTTTCAAAGTTAATTCAAATTTTTCATTCATGTGAACAAAAACTTAGTTAATTCAATTCAGTTCATTCATGGAGATAGAGACTTTTTTAATTTGATTTATTTACAAATATGGACAGTTAATGTTAAATTTAAGATAATTTGCACTTTTTGCGGCCCCCAGTATGTCGAGATTACCGCGGGATTACGACGTTCCTAAGTTTGTAGATCTTTGTACATTACCATTGGCGACGTTGGCGACTTCAGTGACGTCGCCGTGGGCTCTTTGAGTTGTTATTAAAAGTTATGGCTGAACAGACGTGTTTGTTTATATTAGCGAAAATATCATACTTTTAACCTCCACAGTTAAAATAATAACTAACAGTGTTTCGGGATTTTTTGCTTATACTATTAAAGCATGGGTCCCTTTTCAAAAGTCTCCCAACTATTTCTTTGATTTAGCAAGGTATTCTTTGATATTTTTGTTACGTTTATACGCTATGATAGGCACCTGGGTGAAGATTTCACTACATTGTTTGTCTTTTTGCAGATTGCTCAAATGTTTTCTTATAACCTTACTAAGGTTTTTAACCATTGGATTATATTTAGTAATGAAAGTGAGTGGGAAATCCGTTGTCCTATCGGCCTTCAATAAGGTTATTTTTCTGCTTGTGGTATTTTTAACGTTTCTAATAACATTCTCTGTTTTATTTTTACAGTATCCTCTTTCAACTAACTTATCTTGTAAGTTAGTTAAATGTCTATCTAACTCATTGATGTCTCTATTATTTCTAATATGACGTATAGATTCACACACTGTAATACTTGTGAATGTGTGTTTCGGATGTGCACTAGTGATTGGTAAATATTGATACGTTTCAGTTTTTTTAATATGTGATTTAACATCAAGGATGTTATTATTATGGAATCTTTCACCTTTGTACACTTCGGTATCTAAATAGGTCATACTAGAACTAGATACCTCAAATGTGAATTTAAGTAGAGGATCAATTTTGTTCGCTATGTTGCTGCTCACAAGGAAGCTATTAAACCAAGAGTTCCAAATGGTGAAGTTGAAATCATCCCTTCGTAAATTTTACGGACGCCATCACGAGTTGGTTGACAGTTATGGAATAATCGTTTCACAAATGATATCGGATATGTTCCTTACGACGTAACTACAATCCCCTTCCCTTTCATGAATGTGACCTACCGAATTAGACTATTTACCGGATTTGTTATCACATAAGTAATACGACGGGTGCCACACGTGGAGCAGGATCTGTTTACCCTTCCCAGGGCCGTAACTACCTATGAGGCAGGGGATTTTTTTTTTTGAAGTAATAAAATGAAATATTGACAATATGTACACGAAGAACTTGAATTTATATTATAAACAACACAAGTTTACAGTTTTAACAGTGATATCATGATACGATGATATATCTGTCATTTTCCGGATTTTTTTTTACCGAAAGTGAACCGTTTCAGTAATTTTTTTTTTCGTGTGGCCGTCCGTCTGTTATTCAGTATTCGTACGAGAACACATATGAAACTTTACTTTCGACAATTTTGAATAAAACTTGAACTATTTACATTTATTTAGGGGCTTCATTGAGCAGAGGAAGTTCCCTTTCATCTTTTATGACATCGTAAATTCGTTACCGGCTGAATCAGCTGTTGGGTCATTTTTTTAACGTCTCCCGGCCGATCGTACGAGAACATTATGGTCAATGCCTTAGTAGTTAAACACCAGGGCCGTAACTACTTTGAGGCAAATGAGGCAAATGCCTCATAGTGGAAATTTCAAAAAAAAAAAAAACTGAAACAAGATTGTCTTAATTCATATCAACCTGAATTGTTTTCATGGAAAGTGTCTTGCAAGAAGCAAGTTCTCGTCACTCTCTGATGTCGCCCCTGCATTTTTTCGTGCTCCATGAGTCATCCATGTTTCTATTATACTTTTAGTTTTCAGAGTTGATGGTCTATTGTTTGTACTTCTGTGTCCCGGGTTTGTCTTTTGTTCATTTATTGTCCTATTTTATAACTATAGTCTACAGAGTGTTGAATTTCATTTGTAAAGTGTGATTTTGCAATGTTGTATGTCCACCGATGTCCAGACATTGTACGAGAAAATATTTTAAGAATATACAATGCTACTGGACATGACAAAAATTGTCGTTTCTGCATGGAGAATTGAACTTGATATCAAAAACATACAAAACTGGCTCTTTTTTGTAGATAAATCTAGATAGCTGACATGGTTTAAATCAAAGTAAGACCACCAATTTCCTGGTATCAAATCATCTTTAAAAAAACGTCAATGTATTGCCATATGACCTTTTACATTGAAGGGTTAAACTTGCATGAAGTCGTTTTCAGACCCTTAAACAGAAAATAAAAGAGTATGAAGTAAACGTGCACATGACCTTATATCACACAAAGTCAATGCATAGAAAAAATACAAATGCTCAATGGCCAAAGTTTGTTTTACTGTTCTTCATCTTGATAGTTGATGGAGGGTCTTTAACAATAAAAGAATCATTAATACCGTAAAACAAGGTCAAGATGGTCCTTAGTGTCGACTTAAACAGTACTAGTACTTAAAGTAAAATACTGCACTGTCACTATCATGCGCGTAGCTACGTTTACGTCAAAACGCCCGGGCGTACACTTGAATTTGGTAAAAAAAAATCATATAAATTAAAAAAAAGAATTGGTAAACAGTACATAAACCTTTTAAGTCTTTCTTCAATGGCTTGTAAATGCGAATAAAAGTAACGAAAATTAGTATCATATTATTTCTGTCATATTCGAAATCTACCGTTAATTCTATACTCTCTCCTGTATTTTTGTTTATTTAGCAATTCATTATGAGCTAAAATTCGATATGTGGTTTTCATTTTTTGTCGAGCCATTGACATTTGTGTCGCGAAATCGAGCTATTTTGATCGTAAATTTCGTCAATGGTGCCAATATTATAACTATTTACATGCAGGTTCATTGTGTTGTTTTATATACATACTTAGTTTTAAGATATCAATAACTTTGTCAACATTTGTGAAATTTTACGGTAGCTGGACAAAAACTGTTTATGCCCAAACGAGTATCCAGAGCATAATGACGAAATTATATATGATGAGTTTTCCCGTATTCTATAGAAAAGAAAGAATTTCTTTTTGTATTTACAGTCTATCGTTAAAATTTATTACATATCAATTTCTTTGTTAAACATTCGTCGAATTCAATTAAACTTCCTTGAAGTGCTTTTTTTTCATGGTTAATTTCAGCAGCCCATTTTTTCCGTTCATCTTTTCTTTTTTGCGCAATTTAAGTCAGACAATCTGGCCACCGTTTAATAGTTACATATTGCATAGAGAGGCAAGCTTTAAATACTTGTAAGATCTAGTAACGTTGCTACATCAAATGCAAAAGCCATCGCTCTGCTAGGTTCAATTTCAGATGAAAACATTTTACGAAAGAAGTCAAGATCACTTTTCTGCGATTGATCCATCTTGTTTTCACCTCAATGAAAGACAACGCATACTGCTTCGGTAATTATTGAAGGTTATTCACGGCTCCCTTTAATCATACTTTAAGGTAACTGGTTTGGATGTTTACTCCAAATTAAGCCAATGACCGTCATTAGATTCTAAATAGATTTATTTTGAATCTAAAAAATGTTGTTGATGATGAGTATTCAATGACAGGAATTTTATGACATTCTCGATATCTCTCAAACTTCCGGAGGCTTGTCCCTGCTTATCAACTTCCAGCAGGTTCTTCGGCCTGGGTCCGCTTGGGTCTCGGCAAACGGTATCTTAAAGTATAATCTTTGATCAATTAGTTAAAAGAGATACATAAATCAGCGAACAAGTGTGTTTGAATTATACCGTGAATTACATGACATGAAATTACTTGTAACCCGAATAATTATATTCCGTTGCTCTACGATTTCTACATTGTTTGAAATGCTATTTTGTTTGTTGATCAATTAAGGTCATTTTAATATTTGAATATGTTTAGCAACATGGTACAATTAAACAGACGTTCAACGCACGTGTATGTTGTTTTTGTTTTTGTTTTATTTTTTGCTGTTACCCTATTTATACTAACTCGAAAAATAAAATTAAGGTCAGTTAACACATAGACCTAATAAATAACAGACCCAAAATGATGAAATAAGTTGTCTGTGTTTTATTACTATCCGTATAGTTTCGCTTACGTATTATCTTTGATATATCAGACAGCCATTCCTGTAATAGTTTAAGATCGATATTCTTTGTGCAAACTTTCAAAATATATTTGTGAATTTTCATTTGAAAGCAACTGTAATCAGTTGACCAAATGGAATGCAGAATTTTTTACTTTTTTGATTGCCATGATTGATCGTTTGTTGCTCGACGTCCAGTCGCAGATATTTCATACATGTTCAGCCGGGAGTGAACTCTTTTTTGAAGATACCTGACTGTTCGTTATCTTTGACAACTTTGTATTGAGTCGTAACGATTGAACAAATAAGTTATTATGACTTTGGCAACATGTTGAAGAGTTTTTCAATTGATGAAAATTGTTATCGATAACTTTTAGCGCTGGTCCCATGAAATACCAAAACAAAAAGAGAGAATTAGAATTTTAAGGAAAAAAAGTGAAACTATAGAAACACGAACGTGCATGAAGAAATGATGAAAAAAGAAAGAGAACGTGAAAAAAAAGATAATAGGAACGAGATCACGGATTCAGGTGAACACAAATTGGAAATATACAGATAAAACAAATGAAGTTAGATATATAGATAAGGTCTTAGGATGGACCTCCATTTCAGACAACAATTACATAAAGCTATGATGAGAGTAAATGTAACAGTATCAGAGTTGGACACATATTGTTTTCTGCACTTATAAAATATAACAAAGTTTAAATGACCTGTGTCTACTTTGCAACTAACTTTGCATTTGACTATAGTCCAAATGATGTTTTAATTAAACAGTATTTTAAAAGATTATGCTAGCATTATCCGACCATTACCTTTTCGTTTCGCAATAAAGATGATGTCCTCTCACTAAACAAATCAAAGTGTGTTGCCTATGTTATACGCATCTATCCATCGAACAAGGAAAAAGGATACAGCAGATACAGCTACGTCTGTTTCATATCTCAACTTACACCTAGATTGATAATTTAAGTCGATTGTGAACAAAATGTTACGATAAAAGAGATGATTTCAGCTTCCCATTTGTTAACTTTCCATTATTTTCAGCTTCCCAATTGTTAACTTTCCAATTTTATATATCAAAATTCCCACAGCACCTGCCGAAGGACGGTATATATCTCCAAGTTGAAACGATATTATAGAGCTTACATTTCCTCTCATGATAGAGGATTACTATTTACAATAAAGCTATTGAACCAAGGGTTCCAATAGATGAAGTTGAAATCATCCCTTCAAAATTTTACAAACAACATCACAAATGGGTTGACCATTGAGGAATATCTGTTGACGGATATGGTTCCAATTGTTGTAACAACAATCTCGTCCTCTTTTCCTCGAATGTGGCCTGCCGATTTAGACTTGTCACCGGGTAAGCACTTATATGAGACTTGACGGGTTCTACATGTGGAGCAGGATCTGCTTACTCTCCCATAGCGCATGAGATCACCCCTATGAAGTCGATACTAAAGAAACATATTTACTAAGGACGAAGTTCGACGATCGAGTCGGTATGTTTCTCTATAGGTCCATATAACATCGTATTGACCTCAACCAGAGGCTACAATTGTAATATTGTTGATCTACAACTTTTATGAACACTGTAAAATTTGGATTTCTAAAATGTATTTTTACTGTTTTTAAAAGTAACATTCTGTATGCCCTGTGCAATATGCTGTTGGTTTTTTTTTTACCGAAACGTCAAGCTAAACACAAGTGTTGGCGTTCAAACTGGTGAACTAAAAATGTACCTTTGATTAAAGTTGAACGAATAATAAATCCTTCAAATTATGAGTGCATTTCTTTCTAACACATACGATGCAAACGGCTAAGCGCGGACATGTTTTAATCAATTTTTTAAACATACGCTTGCAAAGTTTACATAAACTTAGACGAACTATATATATGCACTCGCTAACAATGCATCTACAGTTTGTCGATCATCGTTTGTTAGTACAAACACTACATTTGTTTCGAACTTCAACCTGATTAAACGATACATTTAGGGGCCAGTTGAAGGACGCCTCCGGGTGCGGGAATTTCTAGCTACATTGAAGACCTGTTGGTGACCTTCTGCTGTTTTTTTTTTGTTTTTTTCTATAGTCGGGTTGTTGTCTCTTTGGCACATTCCCCATTTCCATTCTCAATTTTATAATTTGTTTCCACTTTGTAAAATTATGTTTACCAACAACATGTGCATGCATTTTTGAAAGTTCAAAGATCTTCAAACACTGATTAAACGATGTATTTGTTTCTACTTTTGTAGCGTTTAGAAAACAAACGCCACACAACGGTTTACAAAATTTTGATTAGAAAGAAATACACCTCTTTATGATTAATGATACAGATATGTGTAAGAGAAAAGTAAAATCATAAAAATACTGAACTCCGAGGAAAATTTCAAACGGAAAGCCTCTAATCAAATGGCAAAATCCAAAGCTTATAAACACATCAAACGATTGGATAACAATTGCCATATTCGAATTTCCCGACGTGGTACAAACATTTTTTTTATGTAGAAATGGTGGATTAAACCTGGTTGTATAGCTATAGCTAAACCTCTCCTTTGTATGACAGTCAAATTCCATTATATTGACAACGATGTGTGAACAAAAGAAACAGACATAATAGGTAAAAATGTCATGCAAAAATTGGGGTACAGTAGTCCACATTTTGTTATAATCTTAATCACTATAACAACAAACAAATATGTAACAAGGAAACACAAAAAGGCATATAGACAAAGCAAAATGAAAGACAAAAATACAAAAATTTACAATAGCACAATAACATAATGACGGGATGTATAAGTACAGAGCCACGTTATTTGTATCATTTAAAAAGAAACATAACCAGGCATATTGACAAAGCACATTAGCAAAAATGAAAAACAAGAATACAAAAATTACCATAGAACATTAACACAATGACGGGATGTATATAAGTACATAGCCTAGTCATATACAAGTATCAAAGAAACAGTAAAGGGCATATATAGACAAAGAACAATAGCATACATGAAAGATAAGAATACAAAAATTATAATAGAACAATAACACAACGACAGAATGCACCAGCACAGAGCAACGCCAAACGCGGACATTACCCAAAACAGACCAGACAGTAAAAGTTATATTCATAAAGACAAACAAAAGAAAACTATAACACGTTATGAGGATGATAAACAACGCCAGTACCCAGCATCTAGACCTCAAGACCATGCATCGTGTATTATTTGTTAAGTTGATATATACGAAATATTTATCAACAAGGTCTTGGTACCTTCGATGAACTTTTTAAAAAAGAGTCGAGACATTCTTTGACATACCCCTGGTTCATAAACTTATACTTTTGAATACCGACTAAGTTTGGAAATGTATTTCACATATGCAGGTGAAGTTGGTATATTGCTACCAAGGTGGGAGATAAGTTCGAATTGTTAATGGAAAGAACAAAATCAATATATCTGAATGTGAATTTAAATAACCTGGCTTCTTTGATCTTTTTGTTTTTGACAAGTGTCTGAAGGAACTCCGACATTTGAAAATAAGAAGAGGTCGACAAGGAGAGGCGCACATTTCGTTCCCATAGGAATACCGACAATTTGTTGAAAAAGTCTACCTCCAAATTCAACAAATCTCAGTGTTGTCAATAAGAAGTCGTGCCGTTGACCGCTCCTCTCAGATAGTTTATCAAACTATATACATGACTCCTACATTGTCTGCTACAATTACTCATACATTGTCTGCTACAATTAGCTGAACAACTCAAATACACATGCAGTCATAAGGACATTTAAAGAGTGTAATATAAGGTCGCCTTTCTAGATTAGAATGTAAAAACACGACTGAGAAATGTTACGACCTATATGAGTATAGAATAACCAAATCCATCAAAGTCAACTTTTGTCGTATGGAGTTGGAACCATAGTTATTTTTTTTAACATATATACAAGATGTGTAAAATGAATTCATCTGAAACCAGCAAACACCTGCCTTCAACAGTGAACAAATAATTTACCTTAGTGAGATGAATTTTACCCATCGTAAAATATAATTGTACCAATCCTATTGGTAAAAATATCAAATCTTTAAACTACGGGTAAAGAAAAAAACTAGGTACTAACTAAGCATTTACTGCACAATATTAATTTGATCAAACATCCTCAAAACTAGCCAACTATAGTTTTGAGAATGTTTGATCAAAATAAGATTTTATAGGTCAATACTTCGAAAATGCAGCAATGGAAAATAATAATTTGTTCTATTAGTATATGCCCGTCTTGATTTTTTGAAAGATTCTTTAATTTGAAACGTTTATATTCCGGACTCATAAAAATCATTTCAAGCATGGTAACCTGTCACTCGAGGTTAAGCCGACACTACTTCCATAGAAAATCAAAAATAAGGATAGAATGAATAGTCCTTAAAAGTTCCAAGATAAATAAAAGCGTCCATGGCTTTAATGAAAATGTACTTTTGGAGCCATAACATAAACTTTGAAAATTTCTATATTTGGGCGGCAAGTTTCTATCTCCAAAATACAAAAGTTCCAATTTTAAGATTGCGCTTGAACAAATATAACAGTTGTCATCTGTCATTGCTCTTACAATGTGTCCGTTAGGTAAACAATTTATTATTTCACGGAAGTGTTTACAACTTGTGTTCACTTTTAAGTGTCGAACATCTGTGTTTGAGTAGTCCCAAAGAGATAGTAAAAGATGAATTGATTCGACAGAATGGTCTTTAGGTTATAATGGGTTTAATTTGTTGATCTTAAACTGTAAAATCTGTGTTCATTTGAAGGACCTTGAATGACTTATACGAGATCTCATAGTAAATTATGTCGAGATAGACACAAAGACAACGTGATATTTTATTGTAGTCTGTTCCTGTGTGTAATATTGCTGGCTATTTTAAGCACAAACACAGCGCTATTTCCAGATTTTTCCCAAATACATTTCGTTCTATCATGTATTGTTATATACTAGTACTATATATATCTCTTCCCGAAAAGTTTTTTGGTTGTTAAATATGTAACAGAGTAAGTTCAAATTTATCGTTTTGTCGTATGTCGTATTTAATTTCATTCAGAGTTATGAGAAATTGTTGATGGAAGCTGTGTTAGATTCAAGTTAGAACTTTCTAATTTGTGGACGTTCAGTTTGTGATTGCTAATTTGTATGGCCACGCAACGAAGTTGTCGGTGCCATATAGTTTTACCCTTGTCCGTCATTCCGTCATTCCGCAACAAACCATTATACGGAGTTTTTTTCTAAACGCAGATATATGGCTGATTTTTGGTATGTGAGTTAACCATGATGAGTTACAGATCAAGTTTAAGTTTCGTTCCGCTCCGCTAATTTTTGCCGAAATTACGGCTTTGGACTTTAATAAATTTTTGAAAATCACAGTTATACGAGCCTTTCAACAGGTAGTTTTTTTCTAAATGCTTTCAGATATTGGGCTGATTTTTGACGGTATGTGAGCTAACCATGATGAATTACAGATCAAGTTTAAGTCTCGTTTGCTCCGCTAATTTTTGCCAATATTAAGGGTTTACAACTTTGAAAATTGTAGAAAATCATAGTTATACGGACTTTTTTTCTATACGCCTCTAGATTTTAAGCTGATTTTTGATATGTGAGACTACCATCATGTTTGTGTCCACATGTGTTATTGTAGTTGCATATTTTTCAACTTTTTGAGACGGGCCATTTGTGTCGCTTTACACATCTAGCTCCGATATGATTTTGACATGCCTTCTGAGGTGTTGAATACTTAGTATGCATAGTTCTCGAGGAGGGGCGCACTAACTATATAATGTATGATAGGAATGAGGCGTTGGAATAGGTCACTCATTATTTTCAACCTTACGATATAAGTTCAGCGGATTTTTTTTTTACACAGATGCGATTTGAAACACTTTTAAAACCGCATTTCATGAGATGTTTGTCAAATCCATTTATCTCTCCGTAAAATAACGAAACAATGTTAGCTTAAGATAATATATTTTTGACATGATATGTATATTTGAATATTCAAACTATACGAAAAAGTGGGATACTGGATATGTCAGCTTCTACTCGGCCTACCACTTATTAAAGATTTGAGAGAGCATCAAAGCTCAGTTTAAAAGTCAGTTGCCATTCCTGCAAGTGCAGGAAAATACTTGCTAATAATTCTTTAAAAGGTCGGCGAGTTCTCGTATACGAATCAATTAAAGACATTTGTCACCAGATTTCCAGTAAATCTGTGTAAAACAAAGTCCCTGAGTGTGATGCTGAGTTGTCCGTTTTAATAAAATCCGTTATCACAATGCCAATGGACTCGCTCTTTATGTAATACAGGTTTTACAATACAAGTATAGAGGATTAGTAAACCAAAGTCGGCTGTCACATGAAGTAAATGTAATTAATCTCATTGCCTTGATAATCACCTCTGTGATGGTCTTAAGTATTGTAAAAATTTCCCTAATGTCTTTTCTTATTGGCATCAAACCTTACACGTATATTCAAACACCATGACATTTGGCTATGATGCCACACAATGGGGTTCGGCATTTGATCAGATAACTAATTTTATTTACATAGCAATGAAAAACTATAAAAGCGATTGAGACATGTTCCGGTTTTCAGCCTACAATGCAGAGCTCGGAAGTTCACGCTTAGTATTCAAGTGTTTTACTAGGAAAATATTATTTACAACAATGTCTTTCAATTGTGAGTTTTGGATTTTCAAGTTTAAAAATAACAGGTATGTTCTCCATTTCTATCATCACGTGCTGTATTAGCGGCGGGAAAGTACCTCTTATGGTCCTTCATAAAAATCGCAGAGTGTGCATGGTTTAGTAACCAATAAGACAACTATTCACAATATATACGGATACACCTACAGGCACCGCGTGGCCTTTAACAATGAATAATACATAACTTATATTTTATTCTTATACCTTTAAACAGTTAAGAAAATAAGACAATCAGCATCTACCTCATGTTACATTCAAATCTTCTAGTCAAATTTATGACTGTCTTTTGACACCAAAATAAGTTTTCAACATCATAAATCTGACTAAAATAGGAAACGTGTGTCTTAAGTCACTATGATCACTACTATATATATCATTATGCATGGGTGTTTAACAAAATTGATTACTCATGAGGGTTTTGCTCGTTAGGTACCATGAGAACAGGCACTCAGTGACATAGCACATTTATATATTATGATTGTTCCCCGATATAATATATATATATATAATATTTTGAAGCCCATCATATTGTCATACCTATGTCTTAAAGGGGCATTAGCAGCATGTCCACTGATTTGACTAAAATTCTCATATTTGATTTATAACATACTCAGTAAAACGTATATTCAAATAACCAAAACGTTTGAAATAAACAATTAACGATACGTGTACTCGATAATATATATCAGCATTCCTAAAACGAAATCGGAAAGAAAAATATTTCGCGTTTTTGCGATTTCGACTTCGCGATTTCACGTTTTCGCCACATGGAATATGAAGAGCGAAAACACAAGAAAACGAAAACGCAAAATGGCTTTAACCGGCCACCATAGCCGTCGAATAACGCACCGAGTCCCTTCGACGTCTTGTGTTGTATCTAATCCTATTGGCCGAATGGACGTCTTGTATCACGACTGAACTATGTTAGTCTATATAAATATTTCAGTTAGTCTTATTTTTAAGGTGACTGCGAATCGTGATTTCTTTTCTATCGCCACTGTCAATAAAGCAACAACGTGGCCAAACAGGTTGTCTGGCCCTCCTACAGGTTGTCTGGCCATCCTATTGCTGTCCAACATGTATAATGATATTTATATATAAAATCAATCTTATGAAATTTATAGATAAAAATCATGTGTTTCCATTAACATTGTATCATAATTATGTGTCTTACCCTAAGCCACTGTATACATCATATGTTGATCAATTTTACAATGAATTCGAATGATAATCGCATTTAATTACATTCTAATCAAGATATAGATCTCTGATTTCGTTATCCTCTTATGAAAACGAACACGCTACGTGTGATAGATCAGCAGTCTTAATTTTAATCAGATTATTTAAATCACTCCCTGATTTGGATCCAATTCTGGAAAACCGAATAAAAGTTGCTATCATCTCAAGTTTGGTATTCGACCGTCGCAAATGCACTTTGTTATTTGGCTTACAAACATGTATCGTTATTTCTTTAAAATTATTAAAGACTTTGGAACACGTGTTTAAAAGAATTGACACTTTAAATGGAACATATCTTATGTGCTTATTTGGAAGTGGAGCTCTTCTGAAATCTAAGGTATAGTACATATATCTTATTTTAATCCTTCCTAATTTCCATCGTTTCGTAATAAAGATAGTCTGATATTGGATATACACAGAGAGATAATCTAAATTATTGATATATTAAATATACTGTCATTTCGTTTGACAATAATATTAATTTTTGAGAGTTTTATTTATCTTTTCAACAGTCAGGGGACTTACTTAAATGAGTAATTTTTTGAATCACTGATTCAAGTAACATTATTTCCATAAAGGTTGGAAGTAAGAGTTGTCTTTCTTTAATAATCACCTATTTAAGTAGTACAAATTAATCACTAGAAGAAGTGATTTAATTTTATTGTAGCTTTAAATATAGAATAATAATGATCCAGGGACTAATTATGTTTCTAAATTTATCAGAACCACCAACTGTGTTAAAAGGATGACCAGGTCATTTCAGGTGATGACCTTGTACTGAATCTAGGATAATGACATAAAAATCACTTGTTTAAGTATCATACCTCAATTTCCTTCCCAAAAATCACTTCTTTAAGTATTGTTATTTAACTAACCCCCACTAATTTCAAAACCCCCGAACAGTGAAATTTTTATGGAACAGTAGAATTTTATTACATAATCTGAAAGATGAAACCTTGAACTTTACAGGTAAAATACTCCCACTGCTGGGGAAAATCTGTAAAGAAGTATCAGTCTATTATGTAAATCATAGCATTTTTTTCAGCCAAAAATAGAATTTGCAGCTAAATGATAGCATCAAAGGCATAAACCTTGCTACTTAAAAAAGAAGCAAAAAGTTCATTTTTTTCAATTTTACTAACGAAAAGATATTATTTAAATCTATGTGTTTAAAATTTTGGAAAACTACAAAATCATAATTTGTGACAAAACTTCGAATTTGCTACTCAAATAAGTGATTTTAAAATCACTTTTTTCAATAAGTCCCCTGACTGTTCAAAATAATCCATCTTCATATTTGTATGGGTTAGCCATTAAATATTCATAGAGCACGTGCGTGTGCGAATAATCAGTGGAGGATCCAGTAATTTTATAAGCTGGGGCCCATTGACGGCCTAAGAGGTTATCCGATCAAGTCATGCTTCAGTGATTCCTTATACTATCAACAATTTTTTCCACAAAAAATGGGCAGCTGGCCACCTCTTATTATGGTTCCAGTTTTCCTAGGGTAAATTTAAAAGTAAAACATTAAACATGTACCATTACCGATGTCACATAAAAGGTAGAATAGAAGTGCAGGCAAAGGGTTTACATGCAGATACAACTTAAGCTTTATTATTTTCTGTACATGTATGCAGACGTACAAACAAGGATCAATGGAAACCATATAACAGTCGTATAATTGTATTAACTGTTCATTATCATTATCACTAGCTGTCAAATTCATGTTCAACGATTTGACTCAAATTTTCATATTTGATTTATAACAATGTTAAACATTTATCCAAATTATATTGATTGTTTGTTGGTTGCTTTACGCCGCATTAGCAAAAAAAGGCTATATCGCGGCGAGTCCAAATTATAAAAGATCTAAATAAACCGAATATACCGGGCATGAGCCGATAATATGTAGCTTCGTTTTGTGTTTAGTCTAGACGCCATCTAATCAGTACCTATCGAGTTGACCTCTGAAGACCTCCGATGGTCATAAATCGATATAAACACAATGATAGATATAAATAGAAAGCGAACACGTGTAATTGGATTTTCCTCGGTCTGTTTAATTTCATATTATAGATTAAAAATGTATGTTAATCATCGTTTTTACCTGTATAAGAATCATTATTGTGGATCGAATCAGTCATTCAAATGATTTACCTTTGTTTCCCTTTCAATGTTGACAATCTTTTTCTTTAAATAACCTAACACGCACATTACATGCGTTATCCATCTGTAGCTAAGTGGTTCAATTGAAGTTCACATGAATACATATTCAATGAGGTCGATTTATTCACTTGCAAGTGAATAATTCATCATCAATGTTTCTTATCTTCATTTGACAAAATTTAACCATACTGGCTGCTTAAAGCAAATAATTATTTCACTATTTCATTTTCATTTATGATTGAACAAAAAATTCATCCTTAGATTTTTTTATATCTCGTAGCTAATGCCCCTTTAAAGCACTATTTTTATTCCTTAAAGGTCTTAACAAACCAAAAACGCACTATAAATCGAAAACACTGCACAAAACTAAATGTATGTCCATCATCGATGGTAAAACCAATCTGAACATTTAATTTGACAATAGGGGTCGTTTCACTGATTCCAAACTTTTAGTCTTTACGACATAATAGATTAATTATGCTTTCCTATCTGAACTTTCCATTTGTATGTATTTCAAAATTCCTGCAGCCCTTGTATTTGGGTTGTATACGTCACCCAGTCAGTGAGTGATACGATATAAAAGACTGACTTGTATTTCCTGGATAATGGATTGTTTCTATACTTACAAGATGTTGGCAGCCTTTTAATGTCTACACAGAGACATATATATAATACAAGTACTATATATCTCTGGTCTACAGAAACGTTATTTCACGATCAAGCCATTGTGTGAATAGTAAACTGATACCAATATAGTACGTCCCACAGCTACTACAACATACATGTACTATATATATATATATATATATGTATATGCTAATAATGGCATTTCAGTCGTGAACCTTCCGTTCGGAACAGTGTTTAAAAGGCTTGATTAAAAGTCCGTAGTTGAGCAGCTAAAAAGTGCAAATACTCTATTAACTGAAGGTATTGAATAAATGTGTGTAACTGTCTTTATCAGTGCATGCAGTAGAATAATGCATTCAAGTTAAACAAATGCATCATATAATATGTATTTTTTGCATATATTTATTGTTAACTGT